>NW_016805006.1:1155699-1167764 GCF_001698545.2 Rhinopithecus bieti
AGAAAAAAAAAATCAGTCTTAAAAAAAAAAAACTCAAAAAAAAATTAATTAATCAAAAATAAAACTAGCCGGACACAGTGGCTCACGTCTGTAATCTCAACACTTTGGGAGGCCGAGGAAGAAGGATCATGAGGTCAGGAGTTCGAGACCAACCTGGCCAATATAGTGAAACCCCATCTCTACTAAAAATACAAAAAAAATTAGCCGGGCGTGGTGGCCGGCTCCTGTAATCCCAGCTACTTGGGAGGCTGAGGCAGGATAATCGCTTGAACCCGGGAGACGGAGGATGCAGTGAGCCAAGGTCACGCCACTGCACTCCAGCTCGGGTGACAGTGCGAGACTCCATCTCAAAAAAAAAAAAACCTGAAATCCCCAGAGATAGTATTAAGAAGTGGGGCCTTTAGGAGGTGATTAAGTCATCAGGGCAGAGCTTTCCCAATCTGGTGAACTGGATTAGCAATCTTATAAAATAGGTTGCAGAAAGCACCCTAGGCCCTTTTTTGCCCTTCCACCATGTGAGGACATGGAGTTCAAGGTGCAACCTTGGAAGCAAAGACAGCCTTCTTCACCAGACACCAAATCTGCCACTGCCTTGATCACAGATTTTCCAGCACCCAGAACTCTTATTTATAAATTATTATAGTTATGATTTATAAATTACCCAGTTTGTGGTATTTTGTTATAGTACAAGGAACAAACTAGGACACCAGCATACTCTGACACAAAATCTTATAAAGCCACACATGAGATTCGGAGATGTGGGGAAAGCACAAGATGGCCTATGTTAAGCTTTAAGCTCTTTTAAACTATGATCTATATTTTCAAAATGTATATTACTAAGATACGTATATAATGAAATAATGTGCAAAGGCAGGATCAATATTCATCGTTAAATAAAACCACACTGTAATACATTAAACACACCCAATTTTTGTTTTTTTTTTGTTTTGTTTTGTTTTTTTGAGACAGGGTCTCAGTCTGTCATCCAGGCTGCAGTGCAGTGGTGTGATCTCAACTCACTGCAACCTCCACCTCCTGGGCTCCAGCAATCCTCCCACCTCAGCCTCCCAGGTAGCTAGGACCATAGACACACACCACCACACCCAGCTCATTTTTGTATTTTTTGTAGAGACAAGGTTTCACCATGTTGCCTAGGATGGTCTCGAATTCCTGGGCTCAAGTGATCCTTCTGCCTTTGTCTCCCAAAGTGTTGGGGTTATGGGCAAGAGCCACTGCGCCTGGCCCAACCCATGTATTTTTACAAATACGTTTGTGCATGTGTATATGACCACCTAACTCCAAATATCTTCCAAAAAACAACACATCAACAAGGGAAACAAATGAAATCGCCCCTAAATCACAATACAGCATAACTAGAAAACAGAAACACCACCAACTTTAAATAACAATTATGTAGGGGGATTATAAATATTCAAAATTGGCCAAGATGACTCCTGAGCTGGCATCAGAGCTGAGCAAGAATTGCGTGCAAAACAGAAGAATGGAATGGACCTACTGGTGACAGAATACAGAAAAAAGTAATGTAGGATTCACTCTGAGAAGCAAGCAGTCAACCTGAGCAGGGAAATGCTGAAAACAGGATTACGACTTGTTGGATCAAAGCCTGGGCTATTAGGGAATCACAAGGAAGGAGACGAGAACATGTGCTGGATAAGAGATACCAGTCAAAGGGAAAGAATCAGAGAAGGAAAGCATCAGAAATGAGATGTGTCCCTTGGGAATTTTGTGATAAATGCAAGAAAGAAAAAAGGAGCTGAAGGTAAGGGTTTCATCAAAAAATCCACTGATTTTCTAACTAAAGCCTAAACTAAAAGCCATTACCCCATGGTACCATTTATTAAAGAAATCCTATGTTTCAATATGCCTACAGAAAAAAAATACATACTCCCACGAGGAAACCAGTTAAAACACCCACAACCCATCCAACCAAAACCCCAACCTCTCTAAAATTGAATGCTAAGGCCATCACCAAAAAATCATGCTGAATTTATCATGACCAGAAATGGAATAACAACATTTCACATAAAGCTACCAGAAGAAAAGCCAGAATTTCATCTTAATAAAAATATCTTCCCCAAATCCCACAAAACAGAAACCTAAAACAAAACAGCACAACATAAATTATACATACATGTATGCCTACTTAGTGACTGGAATTTCTCCCTGAAAACTCTGCCACTAAAAGAAAAAGCATTAAACGGAAAATCATTTCCATTACTTTTAACGGGAAAAACTACAATGAATTATATACATATTTACTCAAGAGAAAGAAATATGAATTGAATACTAACACATAATTAAAGTTTATTATACTAGTCAAAGTGAGAAGTGACTTGATTGTAAGGGGCTGTTGATAAGAAAGAATGCCAGGGAGTCATATTTTGGAAGGTAGTAGTCAGGTGATCCACTTCCAGGGGGACATTCAATATCAGAATCAGACATGTTTTAATGAGAATTTTCTTTTCCTCAACACTATGGTACTAAAATTAAAACACACAAAAACCTGGCATAGTCATAAAAGAAGAATCTCTGTGTGAAAAAAAAGCACAAGATGGAAGACTGCCTTCTCTCACAGTTTGACAATATTAACCCGCCATTGGCTTTCATTCTCCATGTAGTATATTACATACAGTTTACGTTTCTCAAACACCATGACTATTTTTGGAGATGATGAAACTTCCTAGAACATACAACCAGCTCAGTGACTGACCTAACTCTAAAGAGAATTAGGCCGGGCACGGTGGCTCACGCCTGTAATCCCAGCACTTTGGGAGGCCGAGGTGGGCAGATCACGAGGTCAGGAGATCAAGACCATCCTGGCTAACACAGTGAAACCCCGTCTCTACTAAAAATACAAAAAATTAGCCAGGCTTGGTGGCAGGCGCCTGTAGTCCCAGCTACTCAGGAGGCTGAGGCAGCAGAATGGAGTGAACCCGGGAGGCAGAGTTCACAGTGAGCCAAGATTGTGCCACCACACTCCAGCCTGGGCAACAGAGCAAGACTCTGTCTCAAAAAAAAAAAAAAAAAAGAGAGAGAGAATTAACTTCTTTTATTGTACATCCATTTTCAATTCTCTCCCTTTCTGTCTTTGTTTTGTTTTGCTTTGTTTGTAAGAGACAGAGTCTCACTCTGTTACTCAGGCTAGAGTGCAGTGGTACAATCACAACTCACCACAGCCTTGAACTCCTGGGCTCAAGTGATACTCCCACCTCAGCCTCCCAAAGTCTTGGGATTACAGGCATGAGACACTTTGCCAGGCCTCAATCCTCTCCATAAAGCCATCTTTTGAAAATGATTAAAGTTTTTTCCCCTTTGCTTCCCCTGTGTCTGTACCATTCCCCTCACCCTTTTTTCAACCTTTCTGGGACTCATGATTCCCTTGCCCTAAAATCAAATGACAACTTAGGACAAAATAAAACTAAAATCAAGGGTGCTCCAAAACACAGGGAAACATGGCAAACTACAGATTAAAGAGTTGTGACAGTACTACCACATCCACCCTCTAACTAGGCATATATAAACAAAGCAAAACTTTTGTTTTAATACAAATATGGCTACTATGGCTCATGTATCTATTGCTGTATGACAAACCACTAGAAACCATACTGGCTCAGGAGAATAATCACTTTATTTCTCAGATTTTGGGAATTAGATGGGTTGTTCTTCTGATATTCTCTCCTGGGCTCATTCGTATAGCTATTTTCTACTTCTGAGTTGGCTGCAAGTTGAGAGAGTGAGGATCGTTGAATCTCTTTTCCATGTGGTATTTCACCCTCATATGATAATGACAATGGTGGTTTAACAGAGCAAATCCCAATATAAAACATTTATCAAGCTTGCATTTCTGGAATGTCTACTGACATGTTATTGGTTAAAGCAAGTCTCACAAAGAAGCTCAGATTCAAGTGAGAGGGGACACCGCAAGAACATTGATAGGTCTGACCCGGAAGTGTAATTCCTTGAAAGGCATTTCTGCAATAATTGGAAACTACATTTCAAAGTAGTCTGATACAATATTCTTTGACTAGAGACTGTTGTTTTGACTAAACTGGCAATAGTGTCTCTGCCTGAAATTACACATAGAAATATTACTTCTTAACACATACTTATTTAAAACTGTGTTTTGTGCAAAACCATTATGCCAAAAAAAAAGTGTATGTAAAGTAGTATAGGTATAGCTTTTCAAGAGCTTAAGTGAGGTAAGTCTATAGCCAAATAAGCAATTTACTGGTAAACAATATTATAAATGAGAAATTCACAAACTCAAAATGGCCAAATAACAGGGAGATATGAATGAAGAGGTAACTGAATTAAGGATTGAAAATGAAGAACAACTTGTAAAATCCAAATTGGTGCCATAATGACACACTACTGCATATTTATTAAAACGGCTAAAATCAAAAGACTTAATAAAATAGACGGACAATGTCAAGTGTTTCTCAAGTGGCAGAAAACTGGAAATTTCATTCACTACTTGTAGATGTAAAATTGTACAACCACTTTGAAAGGCATGCATCTAACATGTGATCTAACCATTCTACTTGTAGGTATCTGCTCAAGAGAAAAGGAAGTATGTATGTCTATACAAAGACTTCAATACAATGTTCATAGCAGCATTATTTGTGAAGGCCAAATTCTAAAACAACCAAAATATCCACCAACAGGTGAGAGCATAATCATACTCTACTAAACTAAACCAATATAGTAATATTTCACAATAAAATGAACGCACTACTTTGGCAGACCAAAGGAGGTGGACCACATGAGCTCAGGAGTTCAAGACCAGCCTAGGCAACGTGGTGAAACCCTGTTTCTACAAAAAACACAAAATTAGCCAGGCACGGTGGGGCGCACCTATAGTCCCAGCTCCTCAGTGGAAGGATCATTTGGGCCCAGGAGGCAGAGGTTTCAGTGAGCCAAGATCGCACCACAGTACTCCAGCCTGGGAGACAGACGGAGACTCTGTTTCTCACACACACATAGACACACACACACAAACTACTGATACATGTAATATCATGGCTGAATCTCAAAAGATTAAGCCATGAGTAATCAAAGCTAGACAAAAAAAGAGTACACACTATATGATTCCACTGATATAAAACTTTAGAAAACACAAACTAATCTATAGTAACAGAAAATAGAACATTGGCTATCTTGAAGAAAAGAGCTGGGAGGAGCAGAAGGAAGAATTACAAAGAGACATGAGGAAACTTTGGGGAATAAGATGTTCATTGTCTTGTTTGTAGAAACAGTTTCAAAGTTATATACACATCAAACACACAAAACTGTACACTTTATGTATAGTTCATTGAATTCCAATTATACCTCAATAATTGGATGTTAAAAGTATGTATGATCACACACACTGCAGTCTTTCCTGCTACAATTATGATTCTCAATGGGGAATAATGTCAGTACATCAAAGAAGTTGTATTATGGCCAGGTGCGGTGGCACACGCCTGTAATCCCAGCGCTTTGGAAGGCTGAGGCAGGTGGATCCCCTGAGGTCAGGAGTTCAAGACCAGTCTGGCCAACATGGTGAAATCCCATCTCTACTAAAATACAAATATTAGCCAGGCATGGTGGCGAGCACCTGTAATCCCAGCTACTTGGGAGGTTGAGGCAGGAGAATCACTGAACCTGGGAGGCAGAGGTTGCAGTGAGCTGAGATCGCACCACTGCACTCCAGCCTGGGTGACAAGAGCAAAACTCCATCTCAAAAAAAAAAAGGAAGTTTTATTAATAAATAAAATTCATACCACTTTACTTTTTTGTACTATAATTTAACAGCAACTGAATACAAAGTACATTAGATCAACTGAATGCAGAAAACCAGGAGAAATCATGTTTTTCATGGCTCAGTTTAACCATGTCCTCTGTTTTGAAAGTGCTTAAAGAGTGTTACTCTCTGGCCTTTGTCCATTTTGTTCTTTTCTCCATAACTTAACAGTCTCATCTTTTTTTTTTTTTTTTTTTTNAGGCTAGAGTGCAGTGGTACAATCACAACTCACCACAGCCTTGAACTCCTGGGCTCAAGTGATACTCCCACCTCAGCCTCCCAAAGTCTTGGGATTACAGGCATGAGACACTTTGCCAGGCCTCAATCCTCTCCATAAAGCCATCTTTTGAAAAATGATTAAAGTTTTTTCCCCTTTGCTTCCCCTGTGTCTGTACCATTCCCCTCACCCTTTTTTCAACCTTTCTGGGACTCATGATTCCCTTGCCCTAAAATCAAATGACAACTTAGGACAAAATAAAAACTAAAATCAAGGGTGCTCCAAAACACAGGGAAACATGGCAAACTACAGATTAAAGAGTTGTGACAGTACTACCACATCCACCCTCTAACTAGGCATATATAAACAAAGCAAAACTTTTTGTTTTAATACAAATATGGCTACTATGGCTCATGTATCTATTGCTGTATGACAAACCACTAGAAACCATACTGGCTCAGGAGAATAATCACTTTATTTCTCAGATTTTGGGAATTAGATGGGTTGTTCTTCTGATATTCTCTCCTGGGCTCATTCGTATAGCTATTTTCTACTTCTGAGTTGGCTGCAAGTTGAGAGAGTGAGGATCGTTGAATCTCTTTTTCCATGTGGTATTTCACCCTCATATGATAATGACAATGGTGGTTTAACAGAGCAAATCCCAATATAAAAACATTTATCAAGCTTGCATTTCTGGAATGTCTACTGACATGTTATTGGTTAAAGCAAGTCTCACAAAGAAGCTCAGATTCAAGTGAGAGGGGACACCGCAAGAACATTGATAGGTCTGACCCGGAAGTGTAATTCCTTGAAAGGCATTTCTGCAATAATTGGAAACTACATTTCAAAGTAGTCTGATACAATATTCTTTGACTAGAGACTGTTGTTTTGACTAAACTGGCAATAGTGTCTCTGCCTGAAATTACACATAGAAATATTACTTCTTAACACATACTTATTTAAAACTGTGTTTTGTGCAAAAACCATTATGCCAAAAAAAAAGTGTATGTAAAGTAGTATAGGTATAGCTTTTCAAGAGCTTAAGTGAGGTAAGTCTATAGCCAAATAAGCAATTTACTGGTAAACAATATTATAAATGAGAAATTCACAAACTCAAAATGGCCAAATAACAGGGAGATATGAATGAAGAGGTAACTGAATTAAGGATTGAAAATGAAGAACAACTTGTAAAAATCCAAATTGGTGCCATAATGACACACTACTGCATATTTATTAAAACGGCTAAAATCAAAAAGACTTAATAAAATAGACGGACAATGTCAAGTGTTTCTCAAGTGGCAGAAAAACTGGAAATTTCATTCACTACTTGTAGATGTAAAATTGTACAACCACTTTGAAAGGCATGCATCTAACATGTGATCTAACCATTCTACTTGTAGGTATCTGCTCAAGAGAAAAGGAAGTATGTATGTCTATACAAAGACTTCAATACAATGTTCATAGCAGCATTATTTGTGAAGGCCAAATTCTAAAAACAACCAAAATATCCACCAACAGGTGAGAGCATAATCATACTCTACTAAACTAAACCAATATAGTAATATTTCACAATAAAAATGAACGCACTACTTTGGCAGACCAAAGGAGGTGGACCACATGAGCTCAGGAGTTCAAGACCAGCCTAGGCAACGTGGTGAAACCCTGTTTCTACAAAAAACACAAAAATTAGCCAGGCACGGTGGGGCGCACCTATAGTCCCAGCTCCTCAGTGGAAGGATCATTTGGGCCCAGGAGGCAGAGGTTTCAGTGAGCCAAGATCGCACCACAGTACTCCAGCCTGGGAGACAGACGGAGACTCTGTTTCTCACACACACATAGACACACACACACAAACTACTGATACATGTAATATCATGGCTGAATCTCAAAAGATTAAGCCATGAGTAATCAAAGCTAGACAAAAAAAGAGTACACACTATATGATTCCACTGATATAAAACTTTAGAAAACACAAACTAATCTATAGTAACAGAAAATAGAACATTGGCTATCTTGAAGAAAAGAGCTGGGAGGAGCAGAAGGAAGAATTACAAAGAGACATGAGGAAACTTTGGGGAATAAGATGTTCATTGTCTTGTTTGTAGAAACAGTTTCAAAGTTATATACACATCAAACACACAAAACTGTACACTTTATGTATAGTTCATTGAATTCCAATTATACCTCAATAATTGGATGTTAAAAGTATGTATGATCACACACACTGCAGTCTTTCCTGCTACAATTATGATTCTCAATGGGGAATAATGTCAGTACATCAAAGAAGTTGTATTATGGCCAGGTGCGGTGGCACACGCCTGTAATCCCAGCGCTTTGGAAGGCTGAGGCAGGTGGATCCCCTGAGGTCAGGAGTTCAAGACCAGTCTGGCCAACATGGTGAAATCCCATCTCTACTAAAAATACAAATATTAGCCAGGCATGGTGGCGAGCACCTGTAATCCCAGCTACTTGGGAGGTTGAGGCAGGAGAATCACTGAACCTGGGAGGCAGAGGTTGCAGTGAGCTGAGATCGCACCACTGCACTCCAGCCTGGGTGACAAGAGCAAAACTCCATCTCAAAAAAAAAAAGGAAGTTTTATTAATAAATAAAATTCATACCACTTTACTTTTTTGTACTATAATTTAACAGCAACTGAATACAAAGTACATTAGATCAACTGAATGCAGAAAACCAGGAGAAATCATGTTTTCATGGCTCAGTTTAACCATGTCCTCTGTTTTGAAAGTGCTTAAAGAGTGTTACTCTCTGGCCTTTGTCCATTTTGTTCTTTTCTCCATAACTTAACAGTCTCATCTTTTTTTTTTTTTTTTTTTGATACGGAGTCTCGCTCTGTCACCCAGGCTGGAGTGCAGTGGCCAGATCTCAGCTCACTGCAAGCTCCACCTCCCGGGTTTGCGCCATTCTCCTGCCTCAGCCTCCTGAGTAGCTGGGACTACAGGCGTCCGCCACCTCACCCGGCTAGATTTTGTATTTTTTAGTAGAGACGGGGTTTCACCGTGTTAGCCAGGATGGTCTTGATCTCCTGACCTCGTGATCCGCCCGTCTCGGCCTCCCAAAGTGCTGGGATTACAGGCTTGAGCCACCGCGCCCGGCCTCTTTCTTATACCCTCATTCCATCAGGGCATCTTTGTCTTTTTTAGGTAAAATCTTTTACTTTTTAAATTTTTTTATTAGCATTAAAACAACTTTTAAATGTTCTAATTTTGTACTCAAATTATTGTTCAGAAAACAATGTTGCATACATTTTCACCAAGCCTATTTCTATCCATTTTAGTGTGAAATTTTGTAGAATTAAGTGTACTGCCCCTCCAAATACACACTGCATTCTCAATATCTTGTTCCTTGCCTTGGGAGACTGACCCATATCCTGTGAATTGCATCAATGGGCTCTCTGGACCTTCAGAATCCAGCCCCTAGTTTCTGATTGGGTTGACCCTGTAGGAAGCCTCTGGAGAAACAAGATGCCCCACTGTCGGCAGGGCACAGTGGCACACACCTGTAATCCCAGCACTTTGGGAGGCGGAGGCGGGCAGATCACAAGGTCAGGAGATTGAGACCATCCTGGCTACTAAAAGTATAAAAAATTAGCTGGGCATGGTGGCAGGCGCCTGTAGTCCCAGCCACTTGGGAGACTGAGGCAGGAGGATGGCGTGAACCTGGGAGGCAGAGCTTACAGTGAGCCAAGATCATGCCACTGCACTCCAGCCTGGGCGACAGAGCGAAACTGACTCAAAAAAAAAAAAAAAAAAAAAAAAAAAAGAAGAAAAGATGTCTCACTGTCAAGTTACTGAAGACAGGCTAAATCCATCCACCAGAGGCCTCAGTTCCTGTTGCTAACCCTCTTCATGTCGCTTTCTCTGCAGGCTTTATTAAGGGTTATCTCCTCTTGCTTAGAAATGATAATAAACCAGACATGGTGGTTCATGCCTATAGTCCTAGCTATTCAGGAGGTTAAGGTGTGAGGCTTGTTTGAGTCCAGGAATTTGAGGCTGCAGTGAGCTAGGATCAAGCCATTGCACTTCAGGCTGGGTACAGAGTGAGATCCAGTCTCAGAAAGAGAGGAGGGAGAAAGGAAGGGAAAGGAAGGGGAGGGAAGGCAGGGAAGGGGAGGGAAAGTGAAGGGAGGGGGACAGTAGGAGGGAAGAGAAGGGGAGGGGAAGGGAGGACGGAAAATGAGTCTCAGCTCCCACATGTGTTATTTTATTTAAACTCTCTTTGAATTACCCAATTTGAGTATGCTATCTGTTTCCAGCAAGGGCCCTAACAGCACAGATTTTCAGGAATACATATATCAAACAGCAAGTAAGACAATTCTGTAAGAAATTAAACCAGTATTCCTTTGGTTTGGTCACCTGCAAATAACCATTTTGGTAAACCATTTGAGATCTGTACCAATTTCAATATCACAAGAAAATATACAAAGTCTGCAAATATAATCTCACACAGTCTTTAGATGTGTCTATAGTTTAAATATTACAGCTTAAAATAAATACATAAACAACTAGCCCATGGTTACAATTTTACAATATAATATGTGTATTCATTGACACTGACAGACTACTCTTAACCTCCCACTAAGATCTGTTCAGCATGTGTTTTAAAACTGTATTAAGTGTGAGTCAGGTGTATAATGTCCTGGGCCCTTTGCCTTACCACCACACAAAAACTAAAAATTTGCTTTAAGTAATTAAGTGGACTGGGGTCATGAAAAATGTACACAATTAGCATTTAAACTAGTGACTCCTGTTTATCAAAGACAAAGTTAACATTTTAAGACATATTACAAAAAACATCCCTAAACCACATGAGAAAGAGTAATTAAATAGAAGTAACAGTAAAGTCATCTTATTTCCCTAAGATTTCCTACATCCATAATCAGATAAACAGAGATCATATCTAGCAAGCACTGAGGTCTTAGTTGTTCTAAGCTAATACTAAAACCCAGAGCACCACAAATCATCTCCGTTATTGGATCGCCTAGTATGCTAACTCATCCCATTAAAAACGTCTCTATGCCAGTGCGGCAGCTGTCAGCATAAATGGTATACCAGAGATGTAAAGCCCTTTCTTTGAGTAGTAAAGAGAGCCACAGAGCCATGGCAGAGAGCTAGAAGAAAATCCAGATATCCACAGAAAGCCTGAAAAATGCCAGAGAGATGGGCAAATGAAAGACTTGGTGTCTGGATTTGGTGCCAAGGAACTGTTGGAAGAGCCCATGTCTACAAGCAGCAAAGACTGGAAAACTGGCATAAATCTTCTTTGCTGCCTATGCAAATAATATCGGTCAGACCTCGCAAACACAACTGACAAAAATCAGTAAAATTGAAAACATCAGGTATCATATATAAGGGCTCTGGGATTTTTCATGACAAAAAAAAGAGTCACATACCTATTATCCCAAGCAATATGCCTCCACTTCTAATTATTTAATAACATAACTCTTATTTACATTAGACAAATGTTGAAATAAAGCCACTGCAGTACCACTTCAGGATGGTGACACCGTGCTTAACCTCCACCTAACAACTGCAGTTTTAGGAAACTGGTTTCTACATACCACTCCGTGGACTTCTGCCAATCCAAGATAACGCTTTTGCCAGTTTGTAATAATGAGAGAAAAATATTAATATTGTGAATTAACTGTATTCTATGTAATGAACAGTCAATTTTGAAATTAAGTCATTCCTCCTATTTAGCTATTAAGATTATTTTGTTTTTCTCAGCCATGTGCAATGGCTCACATCTGTAATCCCAGCACTTTGAGAGGCCAAGGCAGGCGGATCACTTGAGCCCAGGAGTTCGAAACCAGCCTGGTCAACATGGGGAAACCTCATCTCTACTAAAAATACAAAAATTAGCAGGGCACAGTGGTGCACACCTGTAGTCCTAGCTACTTGGGAGGCTGTGGCAGGAGAATTTCTTGAACCCAGGAGGTGGAGGTTGCAGTGAGCCAAGATCATGTCACTGCACTC
Source organism: Rhinopithecus bieti (assembly GCF_001698545.2). NCBI lineage: Eukaryota > Metazoa > Chordata > Mammalia > Primates > Cercopithecidae > Rhinopithecus > Rhinopithecus bieti. The sequence continues at coordinate 1,167,714 of NW_016805006.1, forward strand.
CAGCCTGGACGACAGAGTGAGACTCCGTCTCAAAAAAAAAAAAAAAAAAAA
>NW_016805006.1:1168046-1177719 GCF_001698545.2 Rhinopithecus bieti
AAAAAAAAAAAAAAAAAAATTGTTTTGCTTTTCTCAAAGTAAATTCAAAGTAATAACTGATAGTCAACTATAACTTTTCACATGTCCTTGCAAAAGACTAATTTTCTGATTATTGAAATCCTATCTTGGAAACAATGGCCATAGAAAGCTTATATAACAAGAGATAAGGGATTCCTAACCAATTGAGATGAAGAAATTTTCGCTCACTATTAGAAGAATTTTTTCCCATCACAGTGATGCGTGATGGGAGCCTCTGGACAAACCTTTAACCTCTTTTCTTCATTTACAATACAAGGCAGTTAAATGACATGATCTTCAAGGTTCTTTCCACTTCCAATAGTCTATGATTCTCTCTACATAAACATCATATTTTCACATAATGTGTGTAATGTGATCATAATATATTGGATTAAACATTCTTCAAGGTCTGCAGTCAGCTCTTGAATAATGTTACTCATTTGCTATTACTCATAGAAGCCAACAAGATTCTAACCATAAACAGCTACATTCTGGGAACTGTTTAGCATATCACACACAATAAACTTTGGTTTCCTCCCTGTCTCACATTATTACACAAGACACTGCCTTAGTTTCTGGATCAGTGGCACAGTAAACATTATCTCTTTCCAAGAGTGTAAATGACTTATCTGGAATTATTATGGTGTGATCTCTCAAAACACAACAAAACAAAACACTAGAATACCTAAATAAATGGCACTTTAACGACTATCATCAATGCAATAAGAGACAGTATGTTAAATTTTGGGCTAGGTGCAATGTATTTATTACTAAAGGATAAAATATGAACAACTGGGATTATCTGGTGAGAGCTAATCATACAAATTAGGTCATTTTTGTCTTACCCAACTAAATCAGAGTTGAGGGGCCAGTGGGGGAAAGCACTTGGGGCACATAGCACCTGCTCCAAAAATTAGCCAAAAAGCCCAGCTGCTGAAACTGCCTGCTGTAACCCTAATATCAGTTATAACTGGTAACTGCTGAAACGAACTAGCATGACTCCACCGTTGTCATTCTAGCACCAATGAGCTTTCTTCTAAAACAATATGTTGCATTTCTCTAATTTCCCAAGCTTTTCTTTGTTCTTCAGACATACCAAAACCACCCCAATCTGTGTATGTGCCCCACATTGCAATTCTGTTCTACGTACATTCTCGAATAAAATGTTTTGCATAGAGATTCATCTCTATATTTTAATTTTGACTTTGAATGACACTTTCCATAGCAATTCCCCTTTTTTAAAAAAAGGCACTATGAATTTATAAAAATGAAAAGCTGGCCAGCCCAGTTGCACCCACCTGTAATCCCAGCACTTTGGGGGGCCGAGGCGGGCAGATCACAAGGTCAGGAGATCAGGACCATCCTGGCCAAAATAGTGAAACCCCAACTCTACTAAAAATACAAAAATTAGCTGGGTGTGGTGGCACGTGCCTGCGGTCCCAGCTACTCGGGAAGCTGAGGCAGGAGAGTCGCTTGAACCCAGGAGGTGGAGGTTGCAGTGAGCCAAGATCACGCCACTGCACTCCAGTCTGGTGACAGAGCCAAGACTCCGTCTCAAAAAATAAATAAATAAATACAAGTTATACATCAAAAGAAAATCTTTGTGAATTTTCCCAAGAATAATTTAGTAGGCAGTATTAATTGTGAATATAAGCAACCTGACAAAGTCTAAACTACATGGGTGCTCAATAAAGCATGTGCCAGGGAGACAGAGAGCAACCTGCACATCCCATTCCTCTCCAAATGGAGGGATGTCCTTAGATTTTGTACCCAACTGGGTATGAAAATGTAAACACCTAGGCACAGTACATATGATTCCTTAGATTAAGAGATATTCTCAATCATAAAAAAGTGATACTAAAAAATAAAGGACGAGTGTAACTACTTGTATAGCAAGCTTCCTAAAATTCACTTAGGCAAAAAATATATATATATGAGGGTCTACTAGATACAGGGCACTGTGCTAATACCAAGAAAGAAATAAAGATGGGCAAGATAAAGAAAACATTCTCAAGGTACATGTGAAATTGGAGGATGTCTCTAAGCAGACACTTCATGATTATGTGTGGCTTTCTCCATCAGAATTCACTGGTTCCCTGAATGGTTCCTCGTATCACCTATATTTATGCCTATAAACGGAGTCTCATTAACTTAAATTATTTTGGAAGCACTTACATCTGTTCTACATCGTCAGTTGCCTGCTGCTTTTTGTTACTTTATTTAAAAAACTGGAAACAGGTGAAGGAATCTACCCAATCTTGAAATTACTTTGTATTGGACATAAGTTGGCACTGGACTTTTAAATAATAGTGTTCCTGAAATTAGCAACCACAATTTTCTAATAGCCATGTTCTTCTTATATTATTGCTATCATGTAAAGGAGACTTCCTTTGAGTTCATTAAATGATGTGTTTACATGAAGAAAAAATAATAATAAAATAAAATTGGGGAAGTCCTTTTCCACACTGAAAAATTCTAAGTAACTAAATGGCATACGTCAAACATACTAAAATAACAAAAGTATCTTTTGCTTATGCAGAGACACTGCATCAAAATATACGCCTAACACAAAAACTCTCTTAAGAAGCTACTGTTTGCCAGAGCAATCAGGCAAGAGAAAGAAATAAAAGGCATTCAAATAGGAAAAAATAAAAAAGTCAAACTATCTCTCTTCACTGGCAATATGATTGTATACCTAGAAGACCCAAAAGACTCCACCCAAAAGCTTCTAGATCTAATAAACAACTTCAGTAAGTTTCAAGATTTAAAAAAATGTAGAAAAATCAGTAACATTTCTATATATGAATAACACCCAAACTGAGAGCTAAATCAAGAATGCAATCCCATTTGCAATGGGCGCACGCACACACACACACACACACACACACATACACACACATATACACATAATACCTAGAAATACATCTAACCAATGAGGTTAAAGATGTAAGGAGAACTACAAGACAGTGCTGAAAGAAAGCAGAGATGATACAAACAAATGGAAAACCATTCTATGCTCATGGATTGGAAGAATAAATATTGTTAAAATGGTCAAACTATCCAAAGCAATCTATAGATTTAATACCATTCCTATTAAACTACCAATGTCACTTTTCACAAAATTAGAAAAACTACTCTAAAACTCATATAGAACAAAAAAGAGCCTGAATAACCAAAGCAATCCCAGGCAAAAAGAACAAAGCTAAGGCATCATATTACCTGACTTCAAACTATACTATAAGGCTACAGTAACCAAAACAGCATGATGCCAGCACAAAAACAGACACAGAGACCAATGGAACAGAAAAAAGAACCCAGAAATAAAACTGCATATATCTACAACCATCTGATCTTCAACAAAGTCGACAATGACAAGCAATGGGGAAATGACTCCCTAAACTATAAAAATCCTAGAAGAAAACCTAGGAAATACCATTCCGGACGCTGGCCTTGGCAAAGTCCTCAAAAGCAACTGCAACAAAAACAAAATTGACAATTGGGAACTAATTAAAGAGCTTCTGCACAGCAAAAGAGAATCTCAACAGAGCAAACAATCTATAGACCTTTGTTGGATGTACAGTTTGTGAATATTTGTAGTGAATATTTTTGTGAATATTTATAGATTCACAAATATGCATAAATTATGCATCTAACAAATATCTAATAAGGAATTTAAACAGTTCAACAAGCAAAAAACAACACCATTAAAAAGTGGGCAAAAGACATTAACACACACTTCTCAAAAGAAGACATACAAAGATTAGCCCAGCAAGGGGGCACACACCTGTAGTCCTAGGTACTCTGGAAGAGATAAACAAATTGCTTAATTGCTCCTAACATAACCTCCTACTTTTTTTTTTTTTTTTTTAAAGAAATCTTTGTTACCTCTGAAAGTAACTGGTCAGAAAGGTGTAAATATATAAATCTGAGGTTAAGGCAACCTTAATAGAGTCCACAGACAGAATATGCCTGTGTATGTATGGAGGAATGCCCTCCATAATGACAAATAGTATGGTTCCTGGAAAGAACATAGCTTGAGGATCAAGCAGAAGCCTGGGTCCATGACTCACTGTGTGACTGAACCTCTATTAGCTTCTTCATGCATAAAACGAGAATAATACGATTGGGCCAGATGTGATGGTTCATACTTGTAATTCCAACATTTTGGGAGGCTGGGATGGGACGATTGCTTGAAGCCAGGAGTTCAAGACCAGCCTGGGTAACATAGTGAGACCTTTCTCTTCAAAAACAAAATTTTTGTTTTAATTAGCCAAACACAGTGGCATGACTTATAGTCCCAGCTACTCAGGAGGCTGAGATGGGAGGATCTCTGGAGCCCAGGAGTTCAAGATTATAGTGAGCTATGATTGGACCACTGCACCTGGGCCTGGGTGAAGAGGGAGACTCTGTCTCTAAAATAAATAAATGAACACACAAACTCAACTGTCATAAACTCAACTGTATGTATGTATGTATGTATGTATGTATCGACTCATGGATTGTTGATGGCACTCAAGTTCCTAGTATCCTTTATCTATCTAAAAGCAGAGCAGAGCCCTCCAAAAAACCTCATTTGTCATAAATCTCCTCCCCTGGGGCAACTTAATCTCTTCTAGGATCACACCCAAACAGATATTTTTACAAAACTATTGCATCTCCTGTCTTTTCTCCTAAGGACCATCTTAATTTTCTAAAAAGTCACAAGTGCCCTTTCTTCCGCTCTCATTCTAAGAAGTCATTTGTCCTACAAAATGTGCCCTTGTGTCCCTCTCCATCCCCATCTCCTATTGAGATGATATATAAACCACCCACCTTAAGTCACATTTTTTTTTTTGCAAACTCCTATATGTACATATGTAATTAAATCTGATTTTTTGTCCTCTTGCTAATCTGCCTTTCGTCAGTTTAAATTGCAGCCCTCTCCCCAAAGAATTTGAGAGGAGAGAAAATTATTCCTCCCCAACAGTAGTTACTAAAGAGTCTACTCTATTCAACATCACCATACACTTACCCACTACAAACATTTAGACAAAAACTTAACAAGACATATTAGATCTACATCCATAAAACCACTTACGAACTTTTTTTTTTTTTTTGAGACTGGGTCTCACTCTGTCATTCAGGTTGGAGTGCAGTGGTGAGATCTGGGCTCACTGCAACCTCTGCCTCCCAGGCTCAAGCAATCCTCCCACCTCAGCCTCCCAAGCAGCTGGGACCACAGGCATGTGCCACCACGCCCAGCTAATTTTTTTGTATTTTTTTGGTAGAGACATAGTTTCACCATGTTGCCCAGGCTGTTCCTGAACTTCTGAGCTCAAGCAATCCACCCACCTTGGCCTCCCAAAGTGCTGGGATTATAGGTGTGAGCCACTGCATCAAGACCTATTTCACTTTCTGTATCTTTTATATCCTTTCAACAGCAGACATTCCACTTGAGTCTTACATAAATTCTAACTCCTTGTTGAGATTCTCTATTTGTTGAGTTATTGCTATAACCCTTTCCTTCAACTGTTTATACACAGCTCATTTAGTTCTTAGAACATATTTATAATAGCTCCTTTAAAATCCTTATCTGTAAAATTTAACATCTGGAGATAATCAGGTATGATTTCTTTCCTTTTTTTTTCTTTTTTTTTTTTTTGACCTCTGAACTTTTTATTGGCCTCCTGCTCCCCAAAGGGTACCCTGCTTCTGCTGGCTTAATATCTCAGAACTTTGATGTTGTTGGTCTCAGACACCACTCTGCCATCCACTATCCTGCGGGAGGTGGTCTTCTGGATGGTTTGCCTGGAGTTGCTGCTGTCCAGGGCATCACCAAGACCGAAGTCCTCGCCATCTTCCAGCAGGTGACTGTAGGTGACGATCTCAGTCTCCAGCTTGACCTTGATGTTCAGCAGGGCCTCCTACTCCTGTCCCTCTGCCGGGTCTATGCCAGCTCTGACTCTAGGTGTAGCAGGATCCGGTTGAGCTGCTCCATCTGCAGGGTATAGCGGGCCTCCATCCCACTCAGGCTGTTCTCCAAGCTGGCCTTCAGATTCCTCATGGAGTCCAGGTCAATATCCAAGGACTGGGCTGTACATCTCAGCTCCATGAGCATCAACTCAGCAGCTCCAACCTCGACAGACTGCATGGTGACCACTGTGGTGCTCTCCTCAATCTGCTGAAACCAGTACTTGTCCAGCTCCTCTTGGTTCTTCTGAGCCAGCTCGTCATACTGGGCCCAGATGTCTGCCATGATCTTGGTGAGATCCTGAGATTTGGGGGCATCTACCTCCACGATCAACCCAGAGCTGGCAATCTGGGCTTGCAGGCCTTTTACTTTCTCTTCGTGGTTTTTCTTCATGAAGAGCAGCCCCTCCTTGAGAGCCTCGATCTTTGTCTCCAGCTGCAGCCGTTGACACTGGTGTCATCAGTGACCTTGCGGAGCCCATGGATGTCACTCTCCACAGATAGGGCATGGCCAGCTCTATCTCATACTTGACTCTGAAGTCATCAGCAGCAAGACAGGCATTGTTGATCTGCAGAATGATGCAGGCATTATCCACAGTATTTGGGAAGATCTGAACCCTCAGGTCCTCAATGGTCTTGAAGTAATGGCTCCAGTCTCTGACCTGGGGTCCCATCTTCTCCAAGTCCTCCGGGATTTTGCTCTCCAGCTTCTGGTTTCCAGTCTCCACACTCCTCACTCTGTCCAGGTAGGAGGCCAGGCAGTCATCCAGGCTTTGCATGGTCTCTTTCTCGTTCTGGATGCCTCCCAGTCCTGCCAGGCCCCCGGCCATCCACACAGCCAGGCCCCTGGACCCCATGCTGCTCCCAGAAGCTGGTGGAGTGGGACCCGGAGATCCGGGAACCGGAGCCCCTGGTGCCTGCATAGATGCTGGCCACGCTGTTGACTGGCTGGGTGCCACAGCTGGGCACCTGGACAAAGCCCAGAGACCAGTAGTTGGTGGAGAACGTGGAGCTAGTGGTGAAGCTCATGCTGTCCAGAAGGGAGAGCGAGAGGACAGGACTCAGGCTTTGCCGAAGACCAATCAGGTATGATTTCTATTGTCTGCCTTTTTCTCACTGCCACAATTTCCTGTTTCTTGGCATGTGTCATAATTTTATATTTAAAAATAGACATTTTAAGCTGGGCGCAGTGGCTCACGCCTGTAATCCCAGTACTTTGGGAGACCGAGGTGGGCGGATCACGAGGTCAGGAGATCGAGACCACGGTGAAACCCCGTCTCTACTAAAAATACAAAAAGTTAGCCGGGCGCAGTGGTGGGCACCTGTAGTCCCAGCTACTTGGGAGGCTAAGCCAAGAGAATGGCGTGAACCCGGGAGGCGGAGCTTGCAGTGAGCCGAGATCGCGCCACTGCACTCCAGCCTGGGCAACGGAGCGAGACTCAGTCTCAAAAAAAAAAAAAAAAAAATTAGACATTTTATATAATACAGTATAACATTACTCTGGATTCTATGAAATCTGTCTTCTTCCACAATTTGCAATTGCTGATTTCTCTGTTCAGTTTTATTATTTCTTTTATTCTTGCATTACTTTAAAGCCTGACTTTCAGGGTCTGGCCATGTTATCTATGTATCTTAGTGGGCAGCCAACTATTCAACAGAGGATTCACTCAAATACCCCAGGTCAACAAAAGTTGTTTTCTTTTGCCAAAGGATCTGCACACCTACCCAGATTTTTCTTCCCCCTCGACCCTTTTTCATGGCTCCTCTGCATATGCATGAAGCCTCAGCTAACCATTATCTTAGGCTGAAAGAGCCACTGGCTCTCAAAGCACACATGCCATCAAGACAGTAATTTCCGCAGACAGTGCTGGCAGGCATATGCAATAACTGCCACTCAGAGATGAGTGAAAATTTTCCAAGCACAGCAGGTAAGGTACTAGTCCTCAAAACCCTTCTCACCCTGGAAGACCCTCTATAACCAACCAACCAACCAAACTTGGAAGAGAGAAAGTGTGGAGTGAGATGGGAGCAGCTGCAGGCATGAATGCCACAGATTCCCACTGCTGTTGTGCGAAGATTAGCAGTTTCTCAAGCTTAAACACTTTTCAGATTATTATATGTTTTTGGTTGAGTTTCAGAGCACTGCAATAGTTGTTTTCACCTGTTTTGCAGATGGCATTAAATCTAAGTCACAAACTTTTTTTTTTTTTTTGAGACAGAGTCTCACTGTCACCCAGGCTGGAGTACAGTGGTGCACCGCAACCTCTGCCTCCCGGGTGGTTCAAGCAATTCTCATGCCTCAGCCTTTCGAGTAGTTAGGATTACAGGCACATGCCACCACACTGGGCTAATTTTTGCATTTTTAGTAAAGACAGGGTTTCGCCTTGTTGCCAAGGCTGATCTCGATCTGCTGACCTCAAGTGATCTGCCTGCCTCAGCCTCCCAAAGTGCTGGGATTATAGGCGTGAGCCACCATGCCTGGCCCACAAACTCTTAGTATTCTTAAATATATTTATTTCAGTTTCTCTTCCACTACTATATTATAACCTACTCTGGCAGTCCTTCTCATCTGCTGCAATATTTCTCATTCCTTAAGATCTAACCTATGCTGCTCCTTCTCCATAAGGCTTTTTCTCGTTAATTCATGCACACTGATCTCTCCCTTCTCTGAATTCCTCTCATACATCATTATTTCATAATTATTTTGCATGTGTTGTACTTTTTATTTTCAGCCACATTCATAAGTCTCTGGGGAAAGAAATTAGGCTTTCATGATTTTGTATCCTTATCCTATACCTGGCAAAGTGCTGAGTATACAGTAAATTCTCAAAGGCTGTATGTCTTCTTCAATCCAAAAATTTACACTTGAAGAAATTTGTCTTGTAGCCTATGAGGTCAAACTATACCATTAGGAAACAATAATCAAGACTCCAAGACCTAACCATGTTATATTATTAACACATTCTTCCCTTCTCCAATGCCACATGATCTGAAGTGCACACTATTTACTGAAAGCATGGGGCAGAGACTGCTAGTAGCCAACCTAATATCCATTTTGATCATTTTCCTTACTAACAAAACCATAATCATTCCTAGCTTTCCTTGCAGCCAGAAATTCAATTAGAGGGAATGCACTAACTGGAAAGATATTTGTATTTGTTCACAGTATTGTGGTAAGAAACAAAAAAGAAAATGCATGCAACACCTTTAGAACAGTATCAGGCACATGCTATAGCATCAATAAATGTCATTTACTGTTAGAAACTCTAACTATGTTTTACTTCCTTCTTCTTCTCTCCTATGAGAGCTTAGTCTTATGGTTACAAAGGTTTTATAACATCCAAGTTCTCCCTCTGGAATAATACAAATTTGTAATAGGTGATGCAAAGAATTTTTAAAATTTCCTTACCCAGAAGATCCAATGCTCTTACAAACACCAAGGAGGGGTCTTTTTTCAGCAAAGTTATCACATTTTTGAGCACCTGACAGGGAGGATAAAATAAATTGTAAGCTGTGAGGAATATTATTGTATAATTCCCACTATTTTCATGCTTTCAAAATACTTGAGAATAAGTATTCATTAAAAGTTGATGCAATTTATACAATTGAATAAAAAGAAGAAAAGTTACTATATAAAATCATTATATATTATATATATGTACTCATTTTAAAAATTGAACCAGCAAATTTTTTTTTTTTTTTTTTT
>NW_016805006.1:1178434-1219387 GCF_001698545.2 Rhinopithecus bieti
TTTTTTTTGAGACAAAGTCTCACTCTGTCACCCAGGCTGGAATGCAGTGGCATGATCTCAGCTCACTGCAAACTCTGCCTCCTGGGTTCAAATGATTCTCCTGCCTCAGTCTTCTGAGCAGCTGGGACTACAGTCACGTACCGCCATGCCTGGCTAATTTTTGTATTTTTAGTAGAGACAGGGTTTCACCATGTTGGCCAGCCTGGTCTCATACTCCTGACCTCAGGTGATCCACCTGCCTCAGCCTCCCAAAGTGCTACAATTACAGGCATAAGCCATCATAGCCGGCCTGAATCAACAATTTTTTAATGTTTTATTCGCACCAATTTCAATCTTATACACCTTCCCCATGAGATCAGAAAACCATCCCATACCCCACCAACTATTTACATAAAACTAGCATAAGATTGATGTCCAAACTAAATAAAGGTAGTTCAAGACAAGAAAATTATAAAATTATAGGTCATTCCCATTGATACACATAGTTGCAAAAATCCTAAACAAAATATCAGCAAACTAAAAAGCAACATATATGAAAAAAATAAACTCTCATAACCGAATTAGATTTACCCAAGAAACAGTAATAGTTTGGCATTATAAAATCTATTAACGTAATTAATCATATTAATATTTCAGCAGACGCAGAAAAAGTATTCAATTAGACTCTATACCTAATCATAAGAATAAAAAATATAACAAAAATACCTTTTTAACCTAATAATGATCATCTACAAAAGATCTACAGCAAATGTCACAGGTAATGGTTCAGAGTTTTCCTAGTAACAGCAGTAATAACACAAGAATATCCATAGTTGCAGCTTCCATCAAGTCCTAAGTCCACATAATAATAATAATAATAAGTGAACTCAACAATATTACAGGATACAAGACCAATATAATACGAACAAGAAGCAAAAAAAGGAAAGTCAGGAAATATAAATGGTTCTGAATCATATGAAAAGGTGCTCTGTGTCTGCTCACGCCTATACTCCCAACACTTTGGGAGGCTGAGGCAGAAGGATCACTTGAGACAGGGCGAAACTCTGTATCTACAAAAAACAAAAACAAAAAATTAGTTGGGTATGGTGGCACACACCTGTAGCCCTAGCTACGCAGGAGGCTGAAGTAAGAGGACCTTTTGAGCCCCCAGGAGTTGGGGGCTGCAGTGAACTACAATTGTGCCACTGCATTCCAGCCTGGATGACAGAGCAAGAATCTGTCTCATAAAAAAAAAAAAAGATAAAGAAGGAAAAATGCTCAACCTCACACATGACAGAGGTTCCTTAAAACTATATTGATAATGAAAACTATAATGATGATATTGATAATGATAATGATATAATGATAACTATATTGATAATGATAAGGAGTTCAGGACAAATCACTCCAAAACATACCTCTTTGGCATATTGATTATTTTGAGCTAAAGGCATTTGAAAAACAGCAGATGTAAGAAAGACACTCTGACTGGCTCTTTGATTCCTGAAAGGAAGCCCCCAAGTGAAAGATGACCTTCCTACACACCAGGAAGGAACATTTTAATCACCGGAGATGTGAAGGCCAGATGAAAGAAATCTGTATAAATGAACATTGTTAAACTAGCCCTTATCTTCCCAGATATTTTTCCATAAATGTCATTCTTTGTTCAACCTAGCATGTAAGAACTTAGGCCGAAGCTGGGCACGATGGCTCATGCCTGTAATCCCAGCACTTTGGGAGGCCGAGGCGGGTGGATCACTTTGGGAGGCCGAGGTCAGGAGTGCGAGATCAGTCTGGCCAATATGGTGAAACCCCATCTCTAGTTTAAAAAAAATACATATATATATATATATATGCCAGGCGTGGTGGTGGACGCTGTAATCCCAGCCTCTCGGGAGGCTGAGGCAGGAGAATAGCTTGAACCTGGGAGGCAGAGGTTACAGTGGGCCAAGATCATGCCAACGCTTGCACTCCGTCCTGGGGGACAGAGCAAGAGCAAGGCTCCATCTCAAAAAACAAAACAAAACAAAACAAAAAAAAGAGCTTAGGCTGAGCCACTTGTCTTTTTTTTTTTTTTTTGGAGATGGAGTCTTGCTCTGTCACCCAGGCTGCAGTGCCATGGCAGATCTGGGATCTCTGCAACCTCCGCCTGCCAGGTTCAAACTATTCTCCTGCCTCAGCCTCCCGAGTAGCTGGGATTACAGGCGCATGCCACCACGCCCAGCTAATTTTTTGTATTTTAGTAGAGCCGGGGTTTCACCGTGTTGCCCAGGCTGGTCTCGAACTCCTGAGTTCAGGCAATCCGCCTGCCTCGGGCTCCCAAAGTGCTGGGATTACAGGTGGGAGCCATGGCGCCTGGCCACCACTTCCTTAAGTCTTCATTTCTCTGTTCGGACACATATGTACATGTAAATCTTATGAAATAAAAATTTGTATGCTTTTCTCCTCTTAATTTCTCTTATGTCAGTTTAATTTTTTGGCCCAGCCAGAAACCCTGAGAGGTTAGAGAAGTTTTCCTCCCCTACAATACTATGGTTACATTTTTAAGATACCTAATCTTTTAGAAATAAGTAAGGAAATGTTAACCAATAAACTGATATGACATCTGGGGAGGGTTCAAAATAATCTGGAGGGAAGGAAATAAATGCTAATGAAACAAGAATAGTCATAAAATGATGACTGGTGGGTTCCTTAGGGATCATCACACTATTCACACTGTCTTTAAATAAGTCAGAAATTTTCTACTTAAAAATTTATAACTACATATATTTATATACATATATTTATATAACTATATATCTTTAAAACTGTGTGTGTGTGTGTGTGTGTGTGTGTGTGTATTCACTTAAGCCTGCTAAGTCAGACTGATGACTGATTTAGCAGTCCTAAGCAAAAGTGCAAGGTAGTGCTTGGGGGAAAAAAAAACCGACACTCAAATTAGTTTACATCACAGGATCTTTAAAAGCCACAATAATTGATAATACCAGGTACTAAATGTGATAGGAGATGAAGCTAAAATAAAAGGGACTATATAACTAAATTTAACTATGTACATTGACACTTATTTAAGAGCTCCTCAAAAAATCCAAAAATTTGATAAAATTTTCTCACCATATTAATCAAAATTGAAATAGAAATACCCCTTAATCCGATAAGTCACTGCTAGGAGTTCATCCTACACATATACTCAGACATGAGAGAAATAACTTGTATATAAGATTATTCACAACAGCATTGTTTATAATAGCAAGAATGGAAAATTTCAAGTTATAATGGAATATTTCCTACCACTGCAAAACAAGAGAATGAATTACTCTGTAAAAACATGGAATGGGATAGAAGATACAAAGCGGAAAAAAGGAATACATACAATAATAGGAAGATACAGAATAATAAACTACCTTTTGTTTTGTGTGTGTGTGTGTGTGTGTGTGTGTTTGAGATAGAGTCTCCCCAAGGCTGGAGTGCAATGGCATGATCTCAGCTCACTGCAATCTCTGCCTCCCAGGTTCGAATGATTCTCCTGCCTCAGCCTCCAGAGTAGCTGGGATTACAGGCACCTGCCACCATGCCCAGCTATTTTTTGTATCTTTAGTAGAGATGGGGTTTCACCATGTTGGCCAGGCTGATCTCGAACTCCTGGCCTCATGATCCACCAGCCTTGGCCTCCCAAAGTGCTGGGATTACAGGTATGAGCTACCACGCCCAGCCGATATACTACCTTTTTTTTTATAAAGAAGAGAAAAAAAGACCTGCATATATGTACACATACATATACAAACTCTAGGAGGATACATAAAAATCCTAATAGTGGTTGGGCGCAGTGGTTCATGCCTATAATCCCAACACTCTGGGAGGCCGTGGTGGGTGGATCAGGAGTTTGAGACCAGCCTGACCAACATGGAGAAACCGTCTCCACTAAAAATACAAAAAATTAGCCAGATGTGGTGGTGCATGCCTGTAATCCCAGCTACTCGGGAGGCTGAGGCAGCAGAATCGCTTAAACCTGGGAGGCAGAGGTTGTGGTGAGCCGAGATCATGCCATTGCACTCCAGTCTGGGCAACAAGAGTGAAACTCCATCTCAAAAAAAAAAAAAAACTCTTAATAGCCACTTATGAGAGGGAAAATGAAAAAAAAAGAAAGAAAAAACTTTTCATTATATACCTTATGCTTGTTCATTTTCAGACCATGTGAATATACAAATGTCCCCAAAATTTTCCCTTGTTTTAAATAAGAAGGCAAATGCCAGAAAAAACAAGTAAATGGTTATTTCAACTTCTGAGTTAAGATGGTAGACTGCAGCACTTTGGGAGGCCAAGACAGGCAGATCACGAGGTCAGGAGATCGAGACCATCCTGGCTAACACGGTGAAACCTGTCTCTACTAAAAAATACAAAAAAACTAGCTGGGCGTGTTGGCGGGCGCCTGTAGTCCCAGCTACTTGGGAGGCTGAGGCAGGAGAATGGCGCAAACACGGGAGGTGGAGCTTGCAGTGAGCTGAGATCCGGCCACTGCACTCCAGCCTGGGCAACAGAGCAAGACTCCGTCTCAAAAAAAAAAAAAAAAAAAGATGGCAGACTGAAGACATGAATTTCATTTTATACCTTCAGAAAATTCTAGGAAAAAAAATTAAATTAAATGTACTTTAAAAACATATAATCCCAACAAGTCTTGGAAACAGATGACTGATGACTGACTTAGCAATCTTAAGTAAAAGTTCACGGTAGTGCATGGGGGGAAAACCTGACACCCGAATTACTTTACATCGAAGAATCTTTAAAAGGTACAATAACTGATAATATCAGGTACTGGATTTGGTGGGAGACAAAGCTAAAATAAAGAAGACTAGATTTGATATTGGCTATCTGAAAAACACATCGATGTAAGACTTTTACCCTGTCAGGCAACCCACCTTCCCCATTCCCAGCACAAGGCTGAAAGGTTACTCTCTAGAGACAGACAGAAGGACACTGGGTAAAGGTGAATGCCAAACAAAAAAGTGAAGAAGATTAAATGACAACATTAATACGTAATATTGAAATAGCCCTTCATATCCTTCCTGTCGCCTCTCCCATGGTGCTTCCAGGACGCTAGCACCAGAACCTTATCCTTTAGGTGGGCACTTGTAAGTCTTCTCTGGGACATTTTAGTCTAAGAGGAAAGACTAAAATATACTATCCATCAGAGGGTTCCAACAAACAAACAACACAACTAAAGCACCTCACAATAAAATTAAAAGTCAACAAATAGACCGGGCACAGTGGCTCACATTTGTAATCTCAGCACTTTAGGAGGCCGAGGCGGAGGTCAGGAGTTCAAGACCAGCCTGGCCAACATGCTGAAACTCTGTCTCTACTAAAAATACAAAATTAGCCAGGTGTCTGTAATCCCAGCCACTCGGGAGGCTGAGGCAGGAGAATCGCTTGAACCTAGAAGGCAGAGTTTGCAGTGAGCCCACACGGCACCACTGTACTCCAGCCTGGGCAACAAGAGTAAAACTCCATCTCAAAAAAACAAAAAGTCGACAAACAGATATGCAGTGTTTTCAATTAGCTTTTCAGTTTGCCACTGACAATTATGTGCAAACAGCCAAGGATTAACAGTCATCTGGAAAGTATCTAATACTACACAGGAAGAACACAATAAAAATTAAAAATTGTCATTAATCATTTCCATGATGTAAGAGAAGATACTGCAGACATGGAACAAAATAAGAACTAAAAAAAGATGCTTTGAGAATAAAAGAGAGCTCTTGAAGAATGACAAAGACAAGGATATATATATATATGTGTGTGTGTGTGTATTTATATTTACATAAATATATATAAATACTATATAATATACGACTTTTTTTTTTTTTTTTTTTGAGATGGAGTCTCACTCTGTTGGCACAGGGGCCTGGAAGTGCGGTTGGCGTCGATTTTGGCCTCACTGCAACCTCCACCTCCAAGATTCAAGCCGATTCTCGCTCTGCCGCCCTCAGCGCTCCCAAGTATGGGACTGCAGCAGGGCACCGCTGCCACCACGCCAGGCTATTTTTGTATTTTTAGTAGAGGCCTGGCTCAAAAGCTCCTGACGTCCAATGATCTGCTTGCCTTGGCCCCCCTAAGTGCTGGGATTAACAGGCGGAAAATACTGTTTTTATTTTTTATTATTATTAATAAACTTTAAGTTCTATGGTAGCCAAGTGCACCAACAGTGTAGGTTAGCATAATGTATACTTTGTGCGCTGTTGGTGCGGCTGCACCCATTAACTCTCCATTTACAATTGGTATATCTCAACTTGCTTCCTCCCCTCTCCCAACCCCACAATCAGGCCAGCTGTGTGATGTTACCGCTTCACTGTGTCCAGTGTTCTCTTGTTCAACTTTCCACCTATAAGTGAAAAACATGGCAGTGTTGGTTTTCTGTACTTGTGATAGTTTGCTCAGAATGATCGGTTTCCTAGCTTCATCCAACGGTCCCTACAAAGGACCATGAACTCATACCTTTTTTATGGCCTGCATAGTATCTCAGTGGTATATAAGTGGCCACATTTTCTTAATCCCGCAGTCTAATCATTGGTGGACATTTGGGTTGGTGTCCAAGTCTTTGCTATTGTGAATAATGCCACAATAAACATACGTGTGCATGTGTCTTTATAAAGCAGCATGATTTATAATCCTTGGGGTAAGGCACATACTGTTTTTAAACTCAACACAAGAATCAGAGGCAAATTTAAGAAAATTTCCCAGAGAGAAGAGCAAAAACACAAGAGAAGAAAAGAGCATGTTTACACACACACAAGAAATTGAAAAGGATGGACTCAAACAGCCAATACATAGATGACAGAAGTTCCAAAGAAAGAACAGAGAAAACAGGAGAAAATCACCCATGAAATAATTCAAAAACTTTCCCCGAAACAAAAAACTATGATTTTATCAGCTTCTTCACGTTCTAGCACAGTACATGAAACAGACCAATATCAGAGTACATTGTTTCAAGACAGTGATAACAAACAAATGCTTCTACAAGCTACCAGAGAAGAAACAGATTGTTATAGGATCAGGAATTCAAGTGGTTGCTCCAGGTGTTAAATGATATAACTTAACACAAAAACTTTTAGCTAACATCATACAAACTGAATGCTTTTCCTCTGAGGTCAGATATAAAGCAAGAGTGTCCACTCTCACCACTGTTGTTCAATAGAGTACTGGAAGTTCTATCCAGTACAATAAGGCAGCAAACAAAGTAAAAGTCATACAGATCAGAAAGGAAGAAATAAAACTCCCCATTTACAGATAACATGATTGGTTACATAAAAATTACAGAGGAATCAACAAGAAAATTTTTTTTAAAAACTAGAATAAGTTAGTTCAGCAAGTCACAAGCTATAAGATCAGCATACAAAAATATATACTATCATGAACAAATGAAAATTGAAATTTAAAGTACAGTGGCACTTATACTTGTTCAAAAGAAATGTAAATACTGAGGTATAAATCGATGAAACATGTACAGGACTTCTGTACTGAAAACTACTAAATGCTGATAAAAGAAACAAAAGACAACCTAAATACATGGAGATACATAACTGACATAAAGTTTAATGTAATTCCTACCAAAAATCCAGCAGAATTTTTTGCAATTAGAAACACGAGTATTCTAAAATTTTGTGGAAAGGTAAGGGAGTTAGAATAGCTAAAACAAGTTTAACAAAAGAAGAAAATGGAGGAAATCTGTTATTATGGAATTATAGACTAAAACAATGAGGTACCATTGCACAGTTACTAGAACAACCAAATTCCAGAACACTGACAACACTAAATGCTGAAGAGGATGCAAGTAGCACCTTTCACAGACTGCTAATGGGAATGCCGAATAGCACAGCCACATTGGAGGAGTTTGGCAGTTTCTTACAAAACTAAACATACTCTTACCACACAATGCTGAAATCACACTCCTTGGTAATTACCAAAACGAACTGAAGACGTTTGTCCACACAAAAACCTACACACGATGTTTATGACAGCTTTATTTATAATTGCCAAAACTTGGATGCCACCAACATGTTCTTTAGCAGATGAATGGATAAATAAACTGCAATATATCCAAACAACAGACTAAAAAGAAATGAGCTATCAAGCCATAAAATAAAGTGAAGGAATGTTAAATGCATATTGCTCATTGAAAGAAGTCAATATAAAAAGGCTACATACTGTATGTTACCAACTACATGACATTTTGGGAAAGACAAAACTATGGGGACAGTAAAAAGATCAATGGTTGCAGGAATTAGGAGGAAGACATGAATAGAGCACAGAGGAATTTTAAGGACTTCTAAGTTTTAAGTTTTAACTGAAACTTTTCTTTATGATGCTAAAATGGTGGATTATTATTTCATTATACATTTGTGAAATATATCATTATACATTTGTGAAAATTTCTAGAATGTAGACCAAGAGAATCCTAACGTCGATTAGGGACTCTGGGGAATAATAATGTGTCAGTGTAGGATCATCACTTGTAACAAATGTACCACTATGATGCAAAAAGTGGGAAGTGGGTAGTGCCTGGGTAGGGTCAGGGGTATACAGAAATTATATGTGTTTTTGTTTGTTTGAGACAGTCTCTCCCACTATCGCCCAAGCAGGAGAGTAGTGGCGCAACCTCAAATCACTGAAACTTCCACCTCCCGGCTCAAGTGATTCTCCCACTTCAGCCTCCTGAGTAGCTGAGACGACAGGCACACGCCACCATGCCTGGCTACTTTTTGTATTTTTTGCAGAAATGGGGTTTTGCCGTGTTGCCCCGGCTGGAAAACTCTATTTTCTGCTTAATTTTTCTGTGAATCTAAAACTGCTCTAAGAAATAAAGCTTATTAATTAAAACACCACATGTTCTCACTCGTAAGTGTGAGTTGAACAATAAGAACACACGAACACAAAGAGGGGAACGTCACACGCCAGGGTCTGTCGGGGGGTGGGGGGCTAGGAGAGGGATAGCATTAGGAGAAATACTTAATGTAGATGACGGGTTGACAGGCACAGCAAACCACCATGGCATGTGTATACCTATGCAACAAACGTGCACATTCTGCACATGTATCCCAGAACTTAAAGTATAATAAATTAAAAGTAAATAAGTAAATATATGTAGTCAGGTGTAGTGCTACACACCTACAGTCCCAGCTACTCAGGAGGCTGGGCAGGAGAATTGCTTGGGCCCAGGAGCTCAAGGCCAGCCTGGACAACAGGGCAAGATCTTGTTTCCCACCCCACAGAAAAAAAAAAAAAAAAAAAAGATTAAAAGTAAAAACAAATGTAGCAAACTCTTGCACAACTATGTTCACTGCAGCATTATTCATAATAGCCAACAGATGGAAGCAACCCTAAAGTCTACTGATAGATGAATGGATAAAGAAAAGGTGGTGCATTGAAATGGATTACACAGCCTTTAAAAAGAAGGAAAATGGTCGGGCACGGTGGCTTACGCCAGGTGGGTGGATCACTTGAGGCTAGAGGTTCAAGACCAGCCTGGCCAAGATGGCAAAACCTCATCTCTACTAAAAATACAAAAAATTAGCTGGGCATGGTGGCCCACACCTTTAATCCTAGCCACTCAGGAAGCTAAAGCAGGAGAATCACTTGAACCTGGTATGTGGAAGCTGCAGTGAGCAGAGATCACGCCTCAGCACTGCAGCCTGGTAAACAGAGTGCGACTCTGTCTCAAAAAAATAAAATAAAAACAAAAACAAAACCTCTGGGATATAGCAAAGGTGGTGCTAAGAGGAAAGTTTATAGCCCTAAATGCCTACATCAAAAAGCCTGAGAGCACAAACTGACATTCTAAGGTCACACCTCAAGGAACTAGAGAAACAAGAACAAATCAAACCCAAACCCAGCAGAAGAAAGGAAATAACCAAGATCAGAGCAGAACTAAATGAAAATGAAAAAAAAAAAAAATACAAAAGATAAAAGAAACAAAAAGCTGGTTCTTAGAAAAGATAAATAAAATTGATAGAGCATTAGCAAGATTAACCAAGAAGAGAGAAAATCCAAATAACCTCTCTAAGAACTGAAACAGGAGGTATTACAACTGACACGAAATACAAATGATCATCCAAGACTACTATGAACACCTCTATGCAAGTAAACTAAAAAACCTAGAAGAGAAGGATAAATTCCTGGAAAAATACAACCTAGCTGAAACCAGGAAGACTTAGATACCCTGAACAGACCAATAACAAGCAGTGAGATTGAAATGGTAATTTTATAAATTACCAACAAAAAAAAGTCCAGGACAAGACAGATTTACAGCAGAATTCCAGTAGACATTCAAAGAAGAACTAGTACCAATCGTTCTGATACTATTCCACAAGAGAAAGAAAGGAGGAACCGTCCCTAGTTCATTCTACGAAGCCAGCATTATCCTAATACCAAAACCAGGAAAGGATATAACCAAACAAGAAAATTACAGGCCCATATTCTCGATGAACACAGATGCTAAAATCCTTAACAAAATATTAGCTAACCGAATCCAACAACATATCAAAAAGATAATTCACCATGATCGAGTGGGTTTCATATCAGGGATGCAGGGATGGTTTAACATACGCAAGTCAACAAATGTGATACACCACATAGACCAAATTAAAAACAAAAACCACGGCAGGGAGTGGTGGCTCACACCTATAATCCCAACACTTTGGGAGGCCGAGGTGGGTGGATCACTTGAGGTCAGGAGTTCGACAGCAGCCTGGCCAACATGGTGAAACTCTGTCTCTACTAAAAATACAAAAATTAGCCAGGTGTGGTGGCGCTGCCTGTAATCCCAGCTACTCAGAAGGCTGGGGCACAAGAATTGCTTGAACCCGGGAGGCAGAGGCTACAGGGAGCCAAGATCACAGCACTGCACTCTAACCTGGGCAAAAGAGCAAGACTCCGCCAAACAAACAAACAAACGAAATCACATGATCATCTCAACAGATGCAGAAAAAGCATGACAAAATCCAGCATCCCTTTATGATTAAAACTCTCAGCAAAATCATCATACAAGGGACATGCCTTAATCTAATTCAAGAAAACTATAACAAACCCACGGTCAACACAATACTGAATGGGGAAAAGTTGAAAGTATTCCCTCTGAGAATTGGAACAAGACAAGGATGCCCATTCTCACCACTCCTCTTCAACACAGTACTGGAAATCCTAGCCACAGCAATCAGACAAGAGAAAAAAATAAAGAGCATTCAAATTGGTGAAGAGGAAGTCAAACTGTCACTGTTTGCTGACAATATGATCGTTTACCTTGAAAACCCTAATGACTCCTCCAGAAAGCTCCTAGAACTGATAAAAGAATTCAGCAAAGTTTCTGGATATAAAATTCATGTACACAAATCAGTAGTTCTTCTATACACCAACAGCGACCAAGAGGAGAAAGAAATCAAGAACTCAAGCCCCTTTACAATAGCAGCAAAAAAAATAAAATAAAATACTTAGGAATATACACAACCAAGGAATCAAAAGACCTCTACAAGGAAAACTACAAAACACTGCTGAAGGAAATCACAGATGACAAAAACAAATGGAAATATATCCCATGCTCACGTTCATAGATGGGTAGAATCAAATTGTGAAAACAACCATACTGCCAAAAGCAATCTACAAATTCAAAGCAATCCCCATCAAAATACCACCACCATTCTTCACAGAATTAGAAAAAACAATTCTAAAATTCATATGGAATGAAAAAAGAGCCCATATAGCCAAAGCAAGACTAAGCAAAATGGACAAACCGGAGGCCTCATACTACCTAATTTCAAACCATACTGTAAGGCCACAGTCACCAAAACAGCATGGTACTGGTATAAAAACAGGCAGACAGACCAATGGAACAGAGTAGAGAATCCAGAAATAAACCCAAATACTTACAGTCAACTGATTTTCAACAAACAAACAAAAACATACAGAGGGGAAAGGACACCCTTTTCAACAAATGGTACTGAGATAATTGGATAGCCACCTGTAGGAGAATAAAACTGGATCCTCATCTCTCACCTTACACAAAAATCAACTCAAGATGGATTAAGGACTTAAACCTAAGACCTGAAACTATAAAATTCTAGAATATAACATTGGAAAAACCCTTCTAGACATTGGCTTAGGCAAGATTTCATGACCAAGAACCCAAAAGCAAATGCAATAAAAACACAGGTAAGTAGCTAGGACATAATTAAACTAAAGAGCTTTTGCACAGCAAAAGGAACAGTCAGCAGAGCAAACAGGCAATCCACATAGTGGGAGAAAATCTGCACAATCTACACATCTGACAAAGAACTAATATCCAGAATCTATAACGAATTCAAACCAATCATTAAGAATAAAACAATTCCATCAAAAAGTGGGCTAAGGACATGAATAGACAATTCTCAAAAGAAGACAGACAAATGGCCAACAAACATATGAAAAAATGCTCAACATCACTAATGATCAGGGAAATGCAAATCAAAACCACAATGCAATACCACCTTACTCCAGCAAGAATGGCCATAATCAAAGAATCAAAAAACGGTAGATGTTGGCATGGATGCGGCGATCAGGGAACACTTCTACACTGCTGGTGAGAATGTAAACTAGTACAGCCACTGTGGAAAACAGTGTGGAGATTCCTTAAAGAACTAAAAGTAGAACTACCATTTGATCCAGCAGTCTCACTACTGGGTATCTAACCAGAAGAAAAGAAATAATTATTCAAAAAAGATATTTGCACACGCATGTTTATAGCAGCACAATTCACAACTGCAAAACCATGGAGCCAACCCAAATGCCCACCAATGAGTGGATAAAGAAACTCTCGTGTGTGTGTGTGTGTGTGTGTGTGTGTGTGTATATATGTACGATGTAATACTACTCAGCCATAAAAAGGAATGAATCGACAGTATTTGCAGCGACCTGGATGAGACTGGAGACTTTTATTCTAAGTGAAGTAACTTAGGAATGGAAACCCAACCATCATATGTTCTCACTAATATCTGGGAGCTAGGCTATGAGAACGTGAAGGCATACAAATGATGCAGTGAACTTTGGGGACTTGGAGGGGAAGTGAGATGGGGGCGAGGGATAAGAGACTGGAAATGTGGTACAGTGTATACTGCTTAGGTGACAGATGCATCAAAATCTCACAAATCACCACTAAAGAACTTACTCATGTAACCAAATAACACCTGTACCCCCAATAACTTAGGAAAAATAAAAAATAAAAATAAAGGTCAAGCACAGTGGCTCATGTCTGTAATCCCAGCACTTTGGGAGGCACGAGGTCAGGAGTTCAACACCAGCCTGGCCAAGATGGTGAAACCACGTCTCTACTAAAAACACAAAAATTAGCCGGGCATGGTGGCAGGCGCCTATAATCCCAGCTAGTCAGGAGGCTGAGGCAGAGAACTGCTTGAACCTGGGAGGCGGAGGCTGCAGTGAGCCAAGATCGTGCCACTGCACTCCAGCCTGGGCGACAGAATGAGACTCCATCTTAAAAAAGTAAATTAATTAATTAAAATTAAAAATAAAAATAAAGAAGGGAATTCTGTCACATGCTACAACATGGATGAACCTTGAGAACATTATAAGTGAAATATGCCAATCACAAAAAGATAAATATTACATGATTCCACTGAGATGAGATATCTAACACAGTCACACTAGGGTAGCAGAGGGGAAAAAATAAAAATAAAAATAAAAAAATAAAGCAGTCACACACATTGTTTCAGTCCAGTTAGTGTTGCCATAACAGTATACCTGAGACTCGGTAGTCTAAAGAAAAGGGGTTTACTTGGCTCACACTTCTGGTGGCTGGAAAGTTCAATACTGAGCATCTGATGAAGGCCTCAGGCTGCTTCAACTCATAACACAAAGCAGAAGTGAGCCAGCATTTGCAGAGATCACATGCCAAATGGCTGGGCAGGCTCTTTTTAACAGCCAGCTCTTCTGGAAACTAACAGAGTGAGAACTCACTCACTCCCTAGGGAGAGCATTAATCTACTCATGAGGGATCATGAGGGATCGCTTCCGCCTCCCAGAGTGCTGGGATTACAGGCATGAGCCACCGCGCCCGGCCCTTTTTTTTGTTTGTTTGTTTGTTTGTTTGAGATAGAGTCTACCTCTGTTGCCCAGGATGGAGTGCAGTGGCAAGATCTCGGCTCACTGCAACCTCCACTTCCCAGGTTCAAGCAATTCTCCTGCCTCAGCCTCCTGAGTAGCTGTGATAGCAGGTGCCTGTCACTACACCCTGCTAATTTTTGTATTTTTAGTAGAGACCGGGTTTCACTGGGTTGGCCAGGCTGGTCTCGAACTCCTAACCTCATGATTCGCCCACCTCATCCCCCCAAAGTGCTGGGATTATAAGCGTGAGCCACTGAGCCCAGCCAGGGATGGTATTTCAACATGACAAATATCCATAGAGACAAGGATACATAAATACATAAGAAAGATAAACACTAATTTCAGGATAGGGATTTAACTATTACGGGTTTAGGAAGAAAAAAAAATTTGGAAGATGTAGCCAGAGGACTTCAAAACTCTTTGTTTTATTTCTTAGGCTGG
The DNA here is from genome assembly GCF_001698545.2 of Rhinopithecus bieti. Lineage (NCBI taxonomy): Eukaryota > Metazoa > Chordata > Mammalia > Primates > Cercopithecidae > Rhinopithecus > Rhinopithecus bieti. Next base: position 1,192,994 of record NW_016805006.1, read on the forward strand.
GTGATAAAAAGCATTTTTTGTGTCTGATTTTTAGAGATGGGGTCTTGCTCTGTCACCTAGGCTGGAGTACAGTGGTGACATCATAGCTCACTCCAGTCACTAACTCTTGGGCTCAAATGATCCTTTCTCATCAGCCTCCTTGGTAGCTAGTACTACAGGCATGCGCCACCATGCCCAGCTAATTCTTTAATATTTTGTAGAGATGGAGGTCTCTCTCTGTGCCCAGGCTAGTCTTAAACTCCTGGCCTCAAGTGAGTCTCCCATTTCAGCCTCCCAGAGAGCTAGGATACAGACGTGAGTCACCACACCTGGTCAGTAAAAAGCATTTGTAACATTAACAATCCATGTTAATTGATTCCTCCAAAAATAATGAGGTTTAATCCAAAGAAGGAAAGGTTAATGGTAATACACTGAGATTGTGACTTGACATAATATAATACTTTTTAATTGTGATTATAAGACTGAAAATTAAGTTAAGACAAGTTCTATCATTTCTTAGACACCAGACTACAGTATCTACAATGGATGTTTGAGCCCAGCAGTTTGAGGCTATAGTGCTCTATGATTATACCTGTGAATAGCCACTGCACTCCAGCCTGGGCAATATAGCAAGATCTTCATCTCTAAAAGAAAAACAAAACTAAGGCCGAGTGCAGTGGCTCATGCCTGTAATCCCAGCACTTTGGGAGGCCAAGGCAGGTGGATCACCTGAGGTCAGGAGTTCAAGATCAGCCTGGCCAACATAGTGAAACCCTGTCTCTAGTAAAAATACAAAAATTAGCCAGGCGTGGTGGTGCGTGCCTGTAATCCCAGCTATTCGGGAGGCTGAGGTAGAATTGCTTGAACCAGGGAGCCAGAGGCTGCAATGAGCCAAGATTACGCCACTGCACTCCAACCTGGACGAGAGAGCAAGACTCCATCTCAAAAAACAAACAAAAAACTACAAACACAACTAATGTTTATGAAGAAAACTATAGTTATTGAAATATTTTATAATTATATAATAATCAGTGCCTACATCTTTTAAACAAATCTGTGATTATGTATTGAGAAAGCATCAAGAATAGATTTGTTCAAATATAATTTACTGTACATTGTGTACCATTACTCCTGCTAAACAAATCAGATTTCACAGTTAACAATATTACTTTTGATCCAAGCATAAGTTAAAAATTAACAGGCCCACAGTCCATAATATTTATGTTCCAAATTAATTATAACTGAACTTCATCTATACAGAGCCAATTCTTCACTCCTACATATTTTGCCTTCACCTTTAACAATACCTATTTTCCTTCTACTTAAAGACTTTCCTTCCAAGGTCTTTACAGTTTGTACCTGTATTATACATATCAATTTGATATTTTGATGAATGAAACATCAAGTTTTTAAAATGCAAATAATACTGGCAAGAATGTTGTGATTGTTTTTCTCAAACCTGAACTGAAGAACTCCAGTAGTTTTCATTAACCTACTGAAGTATATCAGTTCAGCAAACTTTGCTCTCTAGATTAGGCCCATAATACTTACTAAAAATTTATAAAGTTTATGGATAATCAAAGAAGCTAAAATTTTAAACTACAAAATAAAAGCCCTATACTGAGAATGGCAATAACCCCCAACACAGTTACTAGAAAGTCCATGCAAGTAGAAAAGACCAGAATCTACAAGAAACAGATACTAACTAAACTTCCAACTTTATATAAGGCAGATCATCCAGTAAAAAAAATTCTCATTTCAGAGTTAGAAAACAATGTAACAAAATCTTAATTTTCATTTAAATAATTTTATTGTGGATATCTTGAATAAAAGTGTCCACATAAAAATTCTACATCTCATGAACACTGTAGCTATTAACTTGTTTTTTCATGCAGTATAAATAGCATGTACTCTTCATTCTTCATGATGCCTAATGGAGTCATCACCCTCCCATAACATAATCCTCCAAATTGCAACGGATTAACTTTTTATATATAAAATTGTGTGTTTATTTGCATGTACAGTAGAGAGAATGACGTTACACACACCTGTTCTACAGCATTTAACAGAATGTACCATGATGATTGAAATGAAAAGCGGCTAGCCAAATCCATCAAATATAAAAACTATTGCAATCCTGTTGCAAAGTCCTTTTGTTAAACTCCTTTTATTCTAAATCCTTTTAATTCTGTCCCATAACACTAAAACATTTATAAAAAGCTTAAAATCCTAATAAATCGCACAATTAAAGTAATGAAAATGGGCTTGACTACCAAGTCACCAACTCCTCTCCCACGCAACAAAATTCAAAAGCGTTTGCTTGTCAGAAAATGTTAAATAATATCCCCCACCACACACACCATTGTAAACTCTTTAAACCATAGGATTTAAGCTCAGAAATCAGCCTTAAGGATTTTCAAGACATAAAATAGAAACAGCTTCTGCCTGGGTCCAAAATAGACCCAGAGGCAAATAAAATCCAACTGATAAAGAAGTAACTCTACTCTTTTGATGTTAAGGATTATGTCTTGAACGTGAAGATTTTATGCAAAAGTATATTAAAACTAATCACTTTCCCTGGGAAAATATTTTCTAGAAGGATTCCATTGAACAACTAAATTTATCCTTTAAACCATTTCCAAGTCTTCTGCTTCATTTTTTATTTTACTGAAACCATTTTTAAGATAGATTTGATTCAATCAGTTTGTCCTTGTTGAGTTTAACTTACATATTCACTCAACGTGAGCTTTCAAGGTATAGTTAAATTTTGCAAATCTAAATTTTATCCATAAAGTTTGATTCTATTGCCAATACATATTATATGTAAATTTTTAGATTCTGTCAAGGTTGTTGTGTGCTACAAAATTCTATTTTCTTAGCAAATTTTCTATAATCTGCATTATGAATTGAGTAATACTCTCATTTATCTAAGCAGGAAATTGTGAGCAATTTTTTGAGACAGAGAAGAGAGATGAAGTGGAAGATGAGATAAAGAAGGAGAAATAGGAAAACAGATGGAGAGGCTCCAGGCACCATCAACAAACCCACAAAAAAGGAGAAACAAGACATAAATTGTATTACCTTGAATTGTTTCAACTAAATATGATCACCAAAGACATTTTTGCCATTTGCCTCAAATATCTAAAATATGTGTGCACATTTTAGCCTCCACAGTGACTTCAAAAAGTTCACCAAACTATATTAAAGACAGTATTTTTTTAATGTTAAATATATGAGGTATCCCTTAACCTTTAATGGTAACTTCTATTTCACTTTGATAATGAGCTCCCTGTGCTCTTTCACAGATTAGACTCATCAGACCTTAAAAAGCACCAAACACAAATCTTCTATTTTATAGAGGAGTAAAGTGATCTTAAGAGAGGTTAAATAACTTGTCCAAATTCTTGTAGTACTAAATGCCATGTATGAACCTCAAAGCTAGACAAGAATTCTTTTCTGTAAGTTACCCTTACTCACTGAAAAAGCTACTGTCAAAAAAAATACATGGTCAACTCATCTGCTGAAAACTGTAAACAAAATTATTGATAAAGGCTACTAAATTTAATCCCTTAGTGTTTTAATCCTTTCATCTGTAAAATGGGGATAAGTGCCAATACGCCACATAGTACTGTTGTAAAAAGATAACATACGCAAAGCACTAAGCATGGTGCTGCAACATATGAGAACTCACACTTTATATAATTTTTGTTGTTTTGGGCAACTCTACTATGGTGAAACCATTCATCTACTTTTCTAGTTAAAAAAAAAAAAAAAAAAAAAAAGATACTATTCATGTCCTTGACTCCTGTCTTGCTCTTCTTACCATGGTGCCAATATCTCCTTAACATTTCCCCACGTTGCTCATTCTGCACCCATACTGGCGTATGTCAAACACACCCCTGCCTCAGTAATGCTGCACTTTCTCCTCTCTGGTTGGAAATACACAGTTTCTCCTAGTGATCTGCATAGTCCACTTGTATACTTTTCTGGGTCTTTGCTAAAGTATCTCTTAATCAGGAAGTTGTTTCTGGAGACCATCCTCCATCCTACTCTATCTCCTTACCCTGATTTGTTTCTTCACAGCACTTAACAGAACCTCATATTGTGCACATTATATACTGTTGATTTACTTATTTGCTCAGCATACTCAAATGTTAACTCTATGATGCAAAAAGACTTGTATGAGAATGTTCATAATAGCTTTACTCATAATAACTCAAAGCAATATCCAACCCAAATTCAATCAGCAGAAAAACTGATAACTTGTTATATTCATATAATGAAATTTACTTAGCAATAAAAAGGAAAGATATATTGATGTATGCAACAACATCAAAAGCAGGGAAAACTCTCTAAAACAAAAGAAAACAGAACAGTAGAAGCTATTGGTAGAGATAAGGGTGACTGGGAAATCACATGTGAGAACTTCCTGGGGTGACAGATATGCTATCTTTACAGGGGTATAGATTACAACTGTATATACATTTGTCAAAACTCAAACTATAACACATAATTCTGTGTATTCATCTACCATAAATTATGCTTTCATTTAAAAATTTTAAGCAAATAAGAAATATGTTTAGTGGCAAAGAATATAAACTGCATGACATTAACAGTGGCTGATTAGAGTAGTGAGAAAAAAGGTGAGCTTTTGCTCCTTTTTTATCCAAAATAAAACAAAATATTAATAATCAGTTTAGGTGAAGGATATGTAGGGTTTATTATCCTACACTTTCTACCTTTATGAAGGCTTGAACTATTTGAAAATTAAAAGTTGGAAAACACACAAATTAGAATAAAAGTAATCCAATTCACTCCAAATGTTAACTACTTCAACTTTAAAAGGGATTGTCAATAATAAAACATAAAGCTTTTATAATTTGTAGTCTGGTCTTTTCAGAGAAATGTTAACTGAAAAACAAGTAACCTCAGAATAAGCACTTGGAACAACTGGTCTCTTTTTCACTTCAGTTGCTGAACTGCAAACATGGGCACAATCATGCAGGCTCCCATACCAAAGTCAATTAATGTTCATGAGTCTTGCCAATAAGCCTACTAAAATGTTTACATATTTATAGTAATACACACAGATTTTATACTTCAGATTGCCACTGACACACAGTGTGTCTGTGTATATATATATACACACACACACATACATATTTGCAGGGGTGGGGAATGTTGAGACAGAGTCTTGCTCTGTAGCTTAGGCTGGAGTGCAGAGGTGCAATCTTGGCTCATTGTAGCCTCAACCTCCCAGGCTCAAGCGATCCTCCTACCTTAGCCTCCTGAGTATCTGCGACGACAGATGTGCACCACCATGCCCAGCAAAAACAATACTTTTTTTCTTTCTTCCGTTATCGAAGGTAGAATCAGAATTAGGTGCCAAAAGCTGCAGGACACACCCAAACAGGGACTTGAACCCTGGACCCTCTGATTAAGTCTGATGCTCTACTAACTGAATTATCCAGGCTCCCTCATATTATATACATTTTCACATTCTGCCAGTATGTCCAAGTAAACAATATTAATACCCTGAAATTACTTGCATAATTTTATCCGTGGTAATTCAATCCTGAATAAAACATAAACAGTCGTCTCTTGGTATCTGTGGGGGATTGGTTCCAGGACCTCCCTCAGATACCAAAATCTGCAGATGCTCAAATGTCTGGCATAAAATTGCATCATACTTGTATACAACCTATGCAAATCATCCTGTGTACTTTAAATCATCTCTAGGTTATTTATAATATCTAATACAAGGTGAATGCTATGTAAATGGTTATTATACTGTATTGTATAGGCAATAATGAAAAGAGGAAAAGTCTGTACATGTTTAGTTCAGCCATAACTTTTTTTCTAAGTATTTTTGATCCATAATTGGTTGAATCCACAGATGTGGAAACTACAGATACTGAAAGCTGACTGTTGTTAAATACGGCAGAGATTTTTTACTTTTTAGATAACTGTTTTACAAAATGAGATCATAGTATACACATTGCTCTGTATCTTATTGTTCTCACTCAATACCTCATGTAAATCCCTTCAGGTCAACAAATATACACCTAACTCAGTATTTAATCGCTTCATAATATTGCATAATATGGCTGTAACAATTTATTTGACCATTCCTACTGATGTACATTCAGGCTGTCTGACTATAAACATCCTGGTAAAAACAATCTGCTCTGGTAATATACGAGTACTTTTGTTCATATGAAACAGACTGTCTTTTTTTGTTTGTTTGTTTTTTGAGACGGAGTCTCGCTCTGTCGCCCAGGCTGGAATGCAGTGGCCGGATCTCAGGCCACTGCAAGCTCCGCCTCCGGGGTTTACGTCATTCTCCTGCCCCAGCCTCCCGAGTAGCTGGGACTACAGGCACCCGCCACCTCGCCCGGCTAGTTTTTTTTTATTTTTTTAGTAGAGACGGGGTTCACCGTGTTAGCCAGGATGGTCTCTATCTCCTGACCTCGTGATCCGCCTGTCTCGGCCTCCCAAAGTGCTGGGATTACAGGCTTGAGCCACCGCGCCCGGCCGAAACAGACTTTCAAAAGTGAAACTACTGGCTGGGCGCAGTGGCTCTCATGCCTGTAATCTCGGTACTTTGGGAGGCCAAGGCGGGCGGACTGCTTAAGGCCAGGAGTTAGAGACCAGCCTGGCCAACATGGTGAAACCCCATTTCTACTAAAATTACAGAAATTAGCCAGTGGCACACACCTGTAATCCCAGCTACTTAGGAGGCTGAGGCACAAGAATTACTTGACCGCCTGGGAGGCCAGAGGCTTCAGTTGAGCCCCAAGATCACACCACTGCACTCCCCAGCCTGGTGACAGTGAGACTCCTGTCCTCAAAAAATCTAAACAAACTAGAAAAAAAGTAAAAAAGCTCCTAAGTTAAAGGGCATGTTAGGATTCGGCCAGATACTTTTTTTTTTTTTTTTTTTTTTTTTTTTGAGATGGAAGTCTAGCTCTGTTGGCGCGCAGGGCTGGAGTGCCAATGCGCGCGATCCTGCAGCTCATTGAAACGCTCTGCCTCCCCGGGTTCAAGTGATTGTCTCTGCCTCAGACTCCCAAGCGGCTGGGATTACAGGCACCTGCCACCATGCCCAGCTGATTTTTTTGTAGACCAGGTTTTGCCATGTTGGCCAGGCTAGTCTCAAACTTCTGACCTCAGGTGCTCCGCCCATCTCAGCCTCCCAAAGTACTGGGATTACAGGCATGAGCCACTGTGCCCAGCCTAGCTACATTTAATTTAGTAAATATTGCTTGCTGAGTTACTTTCCAGAAATGCTTTTAAAATTCACATTCCTCTCATAACCAGGCACAGTAGCATGTATCTGTAATCCCAGTTACTTGAAGGAATGAGGTGGGGGGATTGCAAGCCCAGGAGTTCAAGACCAGCCTGAGCAACACAGTGAGACTCCACCTCATTTAAAAAATTTTTTTGTTTCATTTTTTAGAAAGAATACATGCCATCATCACTAAGTATTTTCACCTTTTTTTTTTTCAATTTGCTAATTTTACATATAGACCCTTTCTTTCCTCTATATTCCCAAATTATAAATGCTGCACTCCTTTAGGTAAGATGCCTAACATCTTCAATACAAGAGTTTTTTAACTTGGACATACTACATGCTTGCACTGCATTATTTAATATAGAATTCTGACCATATTCCAGATGTTTAGATACTTTCCTGGCAGCAGTTCTACAATGGAGTGCTGCTTTATATTATACTACATTTCTATGTTTGCCCAGCCACATCCCATTTACCTTCCCATATTTAAGGAAATTCTATGTGGTCAATTCTCATTGTTCACTACATCTGCCCATAAAGAACTCTAGAGAAGTCAAAGAGAATATTATAACATGAGAAACAAACAAAAAGAGTCTCAAGGCCGGGCGCGGTGGCTAAAGCCCTGTAATCCCAGCACTTTGGGAGGCCGAGACGGGCGGATCACGAGGTCAGGAGATCGAGACCATCCTGGCTAATACGGTGAAACCCCGTCCCTACTAAAAAATACAAAAAGCTAGCCGGGCGAGGTGGCTGGCGCCTGTACTGCTCGGAAGGCTGAGGCAGGAGAATGGCGTAAACCCGGGAGGCGGAGCTTGCAGTGAGCTGAGATCCGGCCACTGCACTCCAGCCCGGGCGACAGAGCAAGACTCCGTCTCAAAAAAAAAAAAAGAGTCTCAAATCATACCTGTAGCATTATCTCATAGTTTATCTCATAGTTTGTAATAATGTAGAAACTCTGTATATAACTGGGAGGTGGAGTACATTTAGTTTAGAACAAATATGCCCAGGAAAAAAATGCAAATAAGAAGTTAATGATGGGAAAACTGTTGTGTAGCTATAATGAATACTGTATTATGAAAAATGTTAAGATGCTTAAAATAGATGTTTTTTGTTTGTTTTTAAGGACTTTATTTTCATCAGGGCAGTTTTAAGTTCACAGCAAAATAAAGAGCAAAGTACAGACATCTCTCATATATCCCCTGCCACACATAGACATAGCCTACCACATTATCAGTATTTGTTGATTGCCAGGCACAGTGGCTCACGCCTATAATCCCAGCAGTTTGGGAGCCCAAGGTAGGCAGACTGCCTGAGCCCAGGAGTTTGAGACCAGCCTGGGCAACATGACGAAACCCCATCTCTACAAAAAATACAAAAATTAACCTGGCATGGTGGTGTATGCCTGTAGTCCCAGCTACTCAGGAGACTGAGGTGGGAGGATCGCTTGAGCCTGGGAGTTCAAGGCTGCAGTGAGCTATGATTGCACCACTGCATTCCAACCTGGGCAAAAGAGCAAGACTGTCTCAAAAATAAATACATAAACAAACAAACAAACAAACTGTTGACTGAAAAATTGATGAACCTAAATTAACACATCATTATCACCCAAAGTCCATAGTTTAGGGTTCATTCTTGGGGTTGCACACATTCTATGGGTTTGAAAAAATATATAATGACATGTATCAGTGTATCAAATATTTTCACTGCCCAAAAAATCCTGTGTGCTCTGGCCACTCATCCCTTCCACTCCCTAGAAAGACCTATATTTATGTACACAAATATGTAAATACACATGTTCATGCATTTGAGGTCCCAAATTTAATTGTCATGACAGACTAAGCCTTAATTTAGAATGTCTAAAGAACGGCCGGGTGCAGTGGCTCACACCTACCTGTACTCCCAGTACTTTGGGAGGCCAAGCCAGGCGGATTAGCTGAGGTCAAGAAATCGAGACCATCCTGGCCAACATGGTGAAACCCCGTCTCTACTAAAAATAAAAAAAATTAGCTGGGCGCGGTGGTGCGCATGTGTAGTCTCAGCTACTCTGGAGGCTGAGACAGGTGAATTGCTTGAACCCAGGAGGCGGAGGTTGCAGTGAGCCCAGATCACACCACTGCACTCCAGTCTGGCAACAGAGCACGACTCTGTCTCAAAATAATAACAATAATAACAATCATAATAATTTCTAAAGACCAACTAGCATGTTTCTGGTCATAACATTTGATCTGAACAGAAGTAACACAGAAAATAGAAAGGGCATGGAATTTTAAATTAGATAGGCATGAATTTCCAAACTGGCTTTCTAATTTTAATTGGTTTGTAACCTACATTCTGAAGGTCAACTGCCACATCTGTAAACTGGAGACGCTACCTACTCAAGCATACTAAGTCCTCAAAAAATAGTGGCTGTTATCATAAACTAAGATAAAATGAAGGAATTCTTAAAACGATGTTTAAAAGTTGGTAAAATAACATAAAATCTTTATAAACTCAATACAGCAAGCAATTATTAAGCAACCATTATTAGGTATCGCACTGTGCTGCAAGCTATTTGAAAGAATGCAACAGATAAACAAAAGTAGTTTTTAAAGTCGTATCTCCTCTGTAATAACGGGACTCCTCATATGTAGTCATCCTTAATTTTCAGTCTTGAAGGTAAAATGGCTATGTAGCAGATATAGGTTTCTTTTGCTTTTGTGAAAGTTAATCTGATTTCTAGCTCAGTTGTTCATCTGGTGTGCTGAATTTCTGACAGAAATTCTAGGTGGAGGATAGTAAGGACAATGACAGAAGAAAGACAGAAAGAACTTAAAACATGATATTCAAAGAGATAAATGACAGAGAATTTTCCAGAATTATAAAAGAAAGAACCAGAAAGCTTGGTAAGTCTCCAGAGAATAAAAAGAAATTCACACCTAGAAATAGGTCTAGAAGCATATAGCAACTGTTTATTAACTAATGTAGGAAAAAATGGAATTATGCAAATAGGTAAAGAAATACACATAATTGTATAATTCATTTTATAAAATTTCTTTTAAATTTGTTTTAAGGGGTAGAGGAAAAAACATGGAAATAAGACAAAACAATAAGAGGAAATGTGATCCAAATAAGTATAAGGTAGTCTAGTTTGAAGAAGAAAAACAAGGAGAAAGAAGAAAAGGTCTCACTCTGTCATCCAGGCTGGAGTACAGTGGCACAATCATAGCTCACTGAAACCTCTGCCTCCTGAGTTCAAGAGATTCTTGTGCCTCAGTCTCCCAAGTAATAGAGACTACAGGCATGCACCAACATGCCTGGCTAATTTTTGTATTTTTAGTAGAGATGAGGTTTCACCGCGTTGTCCAGGCTGGTCTCAAACTCCTAATCACAAGTGATCCTTCTACCTTGGCCTCTGTAAGGGCTGGGATTACAGATGTGAACCACCATGGCCAACTGGAAAATTCTTTATTTGAGAAAGATGGCAAAAAAAAAAAAAAAAAAAAAAAAGCTGGGCGCAGTGGCTCACACCTGTAAACCCAGCACTTTGGGAGGCCGAGGTGGGTGGATCACTTGAGGTCAGGAGTTCAAGACCAGTGTAGCCAACATGGTGAGACCCCATCTCTACTAAAAACACAAAAATTAGCCAGGCATGGTGGCACGCACCTGTAACCCCAACCTACTCCAGAGGTTGGGGCACGAGAATTGCTTGAACCCAGTAGTTGGAGGCTGCAGTGAGCCGAGACCACGCCACTGCACTTCAGCCTGGGTGACAGAGTGAGACTCCATCTCAAAAAAAAAAGATGGCAAAAAAGACAAAAAATAAAACAGAACCATGGTGGCAAATTACCTTAAAGGGTCAAAATTTAAACATCTGTATGTACATCTAACAAAATATCTACAGATATTCTATAATTAACTTAGGAAAGTATTTCAAAAAACATAAGGCACCAGATGATTCTAATTTTTGAAAATAATTTAGGCAAGTAAAATACCAAATAGGAGAGAGATCTAAGAAGTCTAAAGGAAGTGAGTGATAAATGTAACTGAACTGAAAGCTAGCTTATTAAACAGTAATAATTAAAAAAAACAAAACATAAGGCTATGTTAGCCATAACTCAAAAAAAGATATAAAGGACCTCAGCCTGGAAATTAGAAGGAAGAAAGCTATAATATAATTTATAATAGGAAGCTCTGCAACACAGCTTAGATAGAACTATTTTCCAAACAAGTTATCAAAAATTCATATCAAGAGGTCTATCTTTTACACCAATAAATCTCTGTGTATGACAAGTTACCTAAAGTACTAATATGACAAAAAAGTTTTTTAGGGCTGGACGTAGTGGCTCATGCCTGTAATCCCAGTACTTTGGGAGGCTAAGGCAGATGGATCGCTTGAGGTCAGGAGTTCAAGATCAGCCTGGCCAACATAGTGAAACCCCATCTCTACTAAAAATAGACAAATTAGCCAGGCATGTTGGCGGGTGCCTGTAATCCCAGCTACTCAGGAGGTTGAAGCGGGAGAACTGCTTAAAGCCAGGAGTTGGAGTTTGCAGTAAGACAAGATCACGAGATCGCTCCACTGCACTCCAGCCTGGGCAACAGAGTGACACTGTCTCAAAAAATTATTTAAAAATTAAAAAAAAAAATAGGCCGGGCACGGTGGCTCACGCCTGTAATCCCAGCACTTTGGGAGGCTGAGGCAGGCGGATCACGAGGTCAGGAGTTTGAGACCAACTTAGCCAATATGGTGAAACCCGTCTCTACCAAAAATACAAAAATTAGCTGGGTATGGTGCCACATGCCTGAAGTTCCAGCTACTCGGGGGGCTGAGGCAGAAGAATCGCTTGAACCCAGGAGGCGGAGCTATGCAGTGAGCCAAGATCATGCCCCACTGCACTCCAGCGTGGGTTGACAGAGCAAGAACTCTGTCTCAAAAAAAAAAAATTTAATATAAAATAGTAAGTTTTTTAGAATTTGAATATTTTTCCCAAAAATACTGTAATAACCAAGCTCCAGTGATCATATCAGAACCTTATCTCCTATTTTTCAAAGCTCTATATATTAAATAGCACCAATAATATTTCTCAAACAGAATCATACCATTCTTGCATGATTCAGAAAAACTCAGAGAGTGGTGCAGGTCGAGTACCCCTTATCTGAAATGCTTGGGAACAGGAGCATTTCAGATTTCAGACTTCTTTGGTTTTTTGAATATTTGCATATACATAATAAGCTATCTTGATAGGAACCAAGTCTAAACATGAAATTCTGCCAGGCGCGGTGGCTCATGCCTGTAATCCCAGCACTTTGGGAGGCCGAGGCGGGGGGATCACCTGAGGTCAGGAGTTCGAGACCAGCCTGACCAACATGGAGAAACCCCCGTCTCTACTAAAAATACAAAATTAGCTGGGCATGGTGGCACATGCCTGTAATCCCAGCTACTTGGGAGGCTGACGCAAGAGAATCGCTTGAACTCGGGAGGCGGAGGTTGCAGTGAACTGAGATCGCACCACTGCACTCCAGCCTGGGTAATAAGAATGAAGCTCTGTCTCAAAAAAAGAAAAACATGAAATTAACTTATGTTTCATATGCACCTTACACATCTAGCCTGAAGGTAATTTGATACAGTATTTTTTTTTAATTTTGTGCATGAAACAGTTTGTGTTATTTATGTGTGGAATTTTCCACTTGTGGCATCATTACTCGAAAAGTTCTGAATTTTGTTTTGGGGGTTTTATTTGGGGGTGGGGAGAGCAGGCAACCTCCAGAGCTAGAGTAAGGTCAAACAGCCTCCAAGTTTTAGATTTTGGAGCATTTTGGATTTTGGATTTTCGGATTAGGAATGCTCAACCTATAATATAACGTGGTTAGAAGCAAGGCTGCATTAAGACAAATTAAGAACGCTAATGCCATATTCACCCAAAGTGTACTGCAAAAAAAAGACTGTTTAGATGTTTATTCAAATATCCACCTAGAAAAAAAAATACTTCAGACACAAGGAAATTTTACTATAAAAATGTGTTAATATGTACACAAACTATACCTTTATCATCCCACAAAATCATATGCTACTTAAAGCATATGCCCAACACACATGAATAAAACACTCAACCAAAAGAATACTACTACAGGGTCAAATGCTAGGGCTGAACTTTTTACATAGTGGATATATAATCTTATAAACAGATTTAAAGCCACTTATGCCACTCAGATATCAAATACATCCACTTCTAAATTTTGGGAATCTGTGTAGTTCCTTTAAAGTTTTATAGACTGTAGGAAAGTAAGTCTTGCTGAGTAACACAAACTGCTTGCTGAGTAAGCACCAATTTCCCAAGAACGACAATACCTGACAAATGAGAACTAAAAGAGACCATCAAAGTTAATAACGTGTGCACGGATCTCCACTACTTTGTGGCAAATTATTCCTGGGGGAATAATCTTATCTCTATTCTCATTTGAAAATAAGGATTCATTCAATTACAGAAGACAATTTTATTAATTTAAAATTTTGCTCCACCACAAAATGAAACAAGCATATGAATGAATTCCATAAAATAGAAACTATCTTAATAATCTCTTATAAAGTTAACTAAAAATATATTCTGTTCAGAGGAGATGAAACGAGTTTGAGAAGGGAAGAGAGAGATAAACAGGAAAATCACAACTTCTAGACAAGAGACGCTAAAGACCACAGTGTTACAGACTTAGTAAGTTCCCAGATATGACATGAAAGGCACAACCGATAAAATTTTAAAAAATGATAATTGGACTTCATCCAAACTGAGAGGATTAAAGGGTAAGCCATGGACGAAATGAAAATACTTGAAAACCATATATCCAACAAATGACTTGCATCCAGAGCATGTAAAGAACTATCTTAACTCAACAGTAATTAGCAAAAGACATAAGGGACATTTCACCAAAGAAGACATAGGGATTTCAAACGAACACATAAAAATATGTTCACTTTTAGGAATTGTGAAAGGAGTGGTACTAAAGAAAACTATGAGATAAAATCTAATCTCCAAAACTGAAAGGCAGTAACTAAGAAAGAAAGGTAGCAACAAAGAAAAGGAAGTAACATTCCAAAAGAGGATGAGGACATAGGGGATTTAGCAGATGATGGATAGTGACTTCCGAGGGGCCCTGTCAAAAGTTTCTGGAGTTGGAATAGGTATTTGAGAGAGTGGGGGAATGAAGAGAGAGATGGAGTTTGAAAAGTGAATGTCATATGGAGAGAGGGTGAGAATGAGAAATAATCTGTGAGTTTTAAGTTTCTTTTTTTTTTGGAGACAAGAGTCTTGCTCTGTCACCCAGGCTGGAGTGCAGTGGCATGATCTCAGCTCACTGCAAACCACCTCCTGGATTCAAGCTATTTTCATGCCTCAGCTTCCCCAGTAGCTGGGATACAGGTGCCTACCACCACACCCGGCTCATTTTTTGCAATGTTAGTAGAGATGGGGTTTTGCCACGTTGGCCAGGCTGGTCTCCAACTCCTGGCCTCAAGTGATTTGTCTGCCTTGTCCTCCCAAAGTGCTGGGATTACAGGCATGAGGCACCACGCCTGGCCAAGTTTTTGAGTTTGTTGTGGTGACTGAGGAAAACAAGAGTAAAGAACATAAGGAACTTAGTGGCCATAGTCTCATAACAGTAGTGGCAATGCTTTTTTGAGTATAGTAGGAGAGGAAGAGAATAAGGTGGTGATGGGAAAGACATCAAGAGTTCTGGAGCCATTTTTTCCCTACTGTCAGTGGTAGCGTGGAAGTCACGGAGCTCCCTCCTGATACTTGCTGATCTTAGCCATTTCATCAGTGAAATATATATATACATATATATACACGCACACACACATATATATGTATATACTTTACTTCATTTGTTCTTTTTTTTTTTTTTTTGAGACAGAGTTTCGCTCTTGTTGCCCAGGCTAGAGTGCAGTGGCACAATCTCAGCTCACCGCAACCTCCGCCTCCTGAGTTCAAGCAATTCTTCTGCCTCAGCCTCCCGAGTAGCTGGGATTACAGTCATGCATCATCACACCCAGCTAATTTTGTATTTTTAGTAGAGATAGGTTTTCACCATGTTCGTCAGGCTGGTCTCGAACTCCTGACCTTGTGATCCGCCAGCCTCAGTCTCCCAAAGCGCTGGGATTACAGGCGTGAGCCACCGCACCCAGCCATTTGCTCTTATATTGTTCTAAGATAGGTTAAAGAAGGATGTTAGCTACATGTGGAAAACTAATATTAATGTATAAAGGTTAAACAACTAATGTGAGACATTATAGTGGCATTTTCAAAACTATGAATAAAATACCGAGAACAGATATTGGCTCTATATATGGAGTCATTCTGATTTGAGAGTATACATATACATCTATACACACACACACAGATTACTTTAAAAGTGCAAAACTGAGTCAATACTGTTGTTATGAATTTAAAACATTAACAAACTGTGGAGCGCAGCTTCATACAAAGAAAATTGCTCAGGGCAAAATACTGTATATATTTCCCATACAGAGGGAAATAAGTCTCTCTTTAAATTCTTCACTCAAAACTTTGCTTTTAATCTCTAATTCACAATTCTAGTTTTTTATTTCCAATCCAATAAAGACTGCATATTCCATTTCTCTCATTTGCATCTTTCTCCTCTCCACCTTGAGCACTGAGTACAACGAATTAGACCATTCATAATTCTTGGTTCATTTCTTCTCAATGAAAGCATGGACTTCTTCTTTATATTTTAATAATAAACACCTATGACTCCCCCTCATCCATAAGAAGTAAAACACTGCCAAAAACTTTCATTTACTTATGTAGACTCATACATCCCAAATCCTATTACCCACTGCCAGGTAGTCAGTATCCTATAACTTGTGCGGATCATTCCTTTGCATACACACACAGTTTTTGTTTTCCTTCTTTTAAAATAAGAAGGTTTTTATTAGTGTGTCTGGCTGTTACTAACTATAAAATTACATAAATTAACTTGGCCTCAAATTAGATTATTTCCATGTTCTACAAGTGAAAAAAAAAAATAGAAATTCTGAAATATTCCCAAGGTAAACCTATATATACACAAAAACTGCAAAGTACAGTAACAACAACAAGAGAAAAAAATTCAATGAAAACTAGGTTAAACAGTAGGTGCCAAAGAGATAGTTTAAATGATAACATGGAGGCCCACACTTCTTGTTGTTAAGACTAAAAGCATCATGGGGAAAGAAAAAAATGATGCCAGTCTCTGAAAGGCAAGAATCATAGTAGTCCCTTGTTGATAGTTAAGAGGAGAAGGAAAGTTTAAGACTCCTTTACCTATTCATGAGATCAAAAGAAATAAAGGAATCCCTTGGTGTTTTTATCACTTTCTTTTGCTACTGTATCTAGCACTCAAGAGAAAAAAAACACACACATACACAATTAATGCTATGATACCTCCAGAAATTTCTCTATAATGCCTGCATCTTTCAAAGTGTTTGAAACTTAACTTCTCCAAAGATACACTAAAATTTTTAAACTGTCTTAAACTGTCTTATAAATGAAATTCAATTCCAAATTTATTTTTTTCTTCATTTATAAAACTCACAGAGAACTTTTACTACATGCCAAGCACTATCCTAAGCACTCTTAAGTCATCCAAAACAAGGAACTAAGGCAAAACGCTGAACCTCTGCAGCAGATCAGATTTGCCCTCCTGCCAGGAAAACTTAAGAAACAGATAAAATGTATAAAAAACAGTTTCAGACATCCAACAACAGGCAGCCCAGGACAGTGATCCTCGAGACAAGGAAAACAATTGATGTGAGCCCTATGAATGCCCCAACTTACCACTCATTCATTTAAGTATTGTCAGTGGCTGCTTTTGCCCAAGACGGCAGAGATGAATAGTGGAATAGTCAGGACAGATGGCCCACAAGCCTAAAATACTATCTAGCCCTCCTAAGAAAATGTCTATAGACTCCTGCTCTAGACTAATGGCTACTCTAGGAATACCTAACAAAGAGTAAGAGAAAGTATTGAAAGAATAAAATTATTGCCAAGTAGTTTAACTGTGTCCCAAGACAAAGCCAAAAATATTTAAAGGAATACAAAATAGTACTGAGCAACATAAAATTCAAAATGTGTGACATCCAAACAAAAATTTTAAGTCATGCAAAGAAGTAGGAATCCATACAACCCATAATAAGGAGAAAAATCAATCAATAGAATCAAATTAGATAACCACATTAAAATTCCTATGATAAACACACTCCATTTATTCAAGGAGAGGAAAGTGAGCATGTTAGAGACGCATGGAAGATCTATGTCTCTACACACACACACATGTGTACACGCAAATTATAAGTGAAAAATGCAGTGTCTGAGAGAAAAAAATACACTGGATAGGTTAACAACATTAGATACTGCAGAAAAAAAAAACATGAAGAAACATGAAGAGGCAGCAATAGAAACTACTGGAACAAGAGTCGGGAGGGAAAGACTTCAAAAGTGAACAGAGCATCAGTAAGTTGTGAAATGACATCAAGTGAGCTAAAATCCATGTAGAGGAAGGAAAGAAAATATTTTAATACGGTTTGTAAAAGGCACTGTAAAGAAAATAAGAAGACAAGCCATAGGTAGAAGAGATTTCCAAAAGCCTTATCTGATAAAGTACTATTAACTAAAACACACAAAGAACACAACAGTAAGGCCAGGCAAAGTGGCTCACACACCTGTAATCCCAGCGTTTTGGGAGACCAAGGCAGGTCGATCACTTAAGTGCAGGTGTTCAAGATCAGCCTGGGAAATATGGTGAGACCCTGTCTCCAAAAAAAATACAAAAATTAGCCAGGCATGGTGGCATGTGCCTGTGGTCCCAGCTACTCGGGACACTGAGGTAGGAGGATCACATGAACCTGGGAGGCAGAGGCAACTGTAAGCCATGATCATGCCACTGCTCTCCAGCCTGGGCGACAGGATAAGACTCTGTCTCAAAAATAAATAAAACAAAACTCAACAATAAGAAAAAAAGCCTGATGGAAAAATAGGCAAAAGACCTGAACAGTCGGCTGGGTGTGGTGGCTCATGCCTGTAATCCCAGTACTTTGTGAGACTGAGATAAGTAGATGGTTTGAGCCTGGGAGTTAAAGACCAGCCTGAGTGACATGACAAAACCCCATCTCTACAAAAAAAACACAAAAATTAGCCAGATGTGGCAGTGCTTGCCTATAGTCTCAGCTACTTGGGAGGCTGAGTTGGCAAGATTGCCTGAGCCAAGGAGGTCAAGGCTGCGGTAAGCCATGATCACACCTCTGCATTTCAGCCCTGGTGACAGGGTGGTATCCTGTCTCAAAAAAAAAAAAGAACTTGAAGAGTCAGATAATATAAGATAAAAGAGATAATACATGACAAATAAGCATATTTAAAGATATTCCACATCATATGTCATTAGAGAATTGCAAGTTTAAACAGTAAGATACCAATGCACAGCTATTAGAATAGTCAAATTTCAGAACACTGACACCACCAAATGGTGGCAAAGATGCAAGCTACACAACTCTTGTCCATTGCTGGTGGAAATACTAAATGATACAGCCACTCTGGAAGATAGCTTTGCAGTATCTTACAAAACTAAACATACTTTTACCATACAATGCCAAAAGCATGCTCCTTGATGTTTACTCAAATGAGTTGAAGACTCATTTTCATATTTGGGTCAGAATCATTAAGCTTACATGGAACTTACTTGCTTCAAGTTAAGCCTTTTTTTTTTTTTTTTGAGACTGAGTCTCACTCTGCTGCCCAGGCTGGAGTACGGTGGTGCGATCTCAGCTCACTGCAACCTCCGCCTCCCAGGTTCGAGCAATTCTCCTGCCTCAGCCTCCTGAGTAGCTATAACACACACCACTACGCCCAGTTAATTTTTGTATTTTTACTAGACACAGGGTTTTGCCATGTTGGCTAGGCTGGTCTCGAACTCCTGACCTCAAGTCATCCACCAACCTCAGCCACCCAAAGTGCTGGGATTACAGGTGTGAGCCATTGCGTCCAGCCTATGTTAAACCTTTTGAAAGATATTTGTCACTTAAATGGGATCTTGTTAAACTAAAGAGTTTCTGCATAGCAAAAGAAACTACCATCAGAGCGAAAAGGCAACCTACAGAATGGGAGAAAGTTTTTATAATCTACCCATCTGACAAAGGGCTAATATCCAGAATCTACAAAGAACTTACACAAATTTACAAGAAAAAAATCAAACAACCCCATCAAAAAGTGGATGAAGAATATGAACAGACACTTTTCAAAATAAGACATTTATGCAGCCAACACATGAAAAAATGCTCGTTATCACTCGCCATCAGAGAAATACAAAGCAAGACCACAGTGAGATACCATCTCACACCAGTTAGAATGGCGATCATTAAAAAGTCAGGAAACAACAGGTGCTGGAGAGGATGTGGAGAAATAGGAACACTTTTAACACTGTTGGTGGGACTGCAAACTAGTTCAACCATTGTGGAAGACAGTGTGGCAATTCCTCAAGGATCTAGAACTAGAAATACCATTTGATCCCGCCATCCCATTACTGGGTATATAACCAGAGGATTATAAATCATGCTGCCATAAAGACACGTGCACACGTATGTTTATTGCGGCACTATTCACAATAGCAAAGACTTGGAACCAACCCAAATGTCCATCAATGATAGACTGGATTAAGAAAATGTGGTACATATACACCATGGAATACTATGCAGCCATTAAAAAGGATGAGTTCATGTCCTTTCTAGGGACACGGATGAAACTGGAAACCATCATTCTGAGCAAACTATTGCAAGGACAGAAAACCAAATACCACCATGTTCTCACTCATAGGTGGGAACTGAACAATGAGAACACTTGGACACAGGGTGGGGAACATCACACACCGGGGCCTGTCGTGGGGTGGTGGGATGGGGGAGGGACAGCATTAGGAGATATATCTAATGTAAATGACAAGTTAATGGGTGCAGCACACCAACATGGCACATGTATACATATGTAACAAACCTGTACATTGTGCACATGTACCCTAGAACTTGAAGTATAATTAAAAAAAAAAAAGATATCCATCACTAATCCTTTTGATGTACTTTTAATAGCTTATTCCAAGTTGTGTGAAAGGGAACCAACATTTCTTTTGAAAGTTTGATTTGATTTAAGGTAGAGGAAATTTAAGTAGACTATTGCTGTCTTTGCAACATACTTTATCCTGACAACTTAAAATTAAAATGTAGTAATGTAGGAGAACAGCTTTTCTATATATTGGTCCTCATACCGGCAATTTCCATTGCACTTCACCCTTACACTAGACAACTCAAATATAATAATGACACTGAAATAACTGAAGCTATTTTAGACCTTAAAAATGAAAAAAAAAAAAAAGCCGGGCACGGTGGCTCAAGCCTGTAATCCCAGCACTTTGGGAGGCCGAGACGGGCGGATCACGAGGTCAGGAGATCAAGACCATCCTGGCTAACATGGTGAAACCCTGTCTCTACTAAAAAATACAAAATCTAGCTGGGCGAAGTGGCGGGCGCCTGTAGTCCCAGCTACTCGGGAGGCTGAGGCAGGAGAATGGTGGGAACCCGGGAGGCGAAGCTTGCAGTGAGCTGAGATCCGGCCACTGCACTCCAGCCTGGGTGACAGAGCGAGACTCCATCTCAAAAAAAAAAAAAAAAAAGAAACAAAGCTACTTTTTACATCATGTGATGTGGTAAAAGCGTTTCTCAGTTGTAACGTAAAAACCATATACTGGGAGACCGTGAGACCTAAGTGAGGTGAGCTTTCAAATACAAATTTCAGTTTGGGGACTGGGTGTGGTGGTTTACGCCTGTAACCCCAGCACTTTGGGAGACTTCTGAAGTCAGAAGTTCAAGACCAGTCATGGCGAAACCCTGTCTCTACTAATGATACAAAAATTAGGTGGGCGTGGTGGCACACACCTGTAATCCCAGCTACTTGAGAGGCTGAGGCTTGAACTTTGGAGGCAGAGGTTGTAGTGAGCCAAGATTGTGCCACTGCACTCCAGCCTGGGTGACAGTGAGACCCTGTCTCAAAAAAAAATAAATAAATTTCAGTTTTAGGTTCAAGATCACTGACTACTGCAGATGGTATGCACCTCCTCCACAGAGAGGAACCAAAATAGCAAGTAGATATTCACACTTCAAATAGACCGTCTAAGAGAGAACACTGGGGTCAAGTGTGGTGGCTCATGCCTGTCACTTTCGGAGGCCGAGGCAGGCGGATCACGAGATCAGGAGATTTAGACCATCCTGGCCAACACAGTGAAACCTCGTCTCTACCAAAAATACAAAAATTAGCTGGCAGTGGTGGCAGATGCCTGTAATCCCAGCTACTTAGGAGGCTAAGGCAAGAAAATCACTTGAACCAGAGAGTCGGAGGCTGCAGTGAGCCGAGATCGCACCACTGCACTTCAGCCTGGTGACAGAGCGAGACTCTGTCTCAAAAAGAAAAAAAAGGGGGAACACTGGGATTCAAGAGTTGATGGCAAGGACTAAAAGCAAGTAACAAGTAAGGAGAGAGAAGCTGGGATGGACTATGAACTGGGGAAAGCTCATGGACAGAGAAAAAGGGTGAGACAAACCCCCAAGGCTCCACATGCCCACCACAGTGTTTCACGATCCTAACTACAAGAGAACCCCATGACCCATACAGGCCTCGAGACTAACATAGGGAAGTGCCTATAGAATACACAGAGGCATTGCTGCAGAGAGGGAACTCGGACTCCCACAGGCTTCCAAGTCCTGAAAAGCTGCAGCTTGGCACCATTCCAAGAACCAAACCTGGACTGGACACGGTGGCTCACACCTGTAATCCCAGCACTTTGGGAGGCCAAGGTAGGTGGATCACCTGAGGTCAGGAGTTGGAGACCAGCCTGGCCAACATGATGAAACCCTGTCTCTACTAAAAATACAAAAATTAGCCGGGCATGGTGGCAGGCATCTGTAATCCCAGCTACTCAGGAGGCTGAATGGGGAGAATCACTTGAACATGGGAGGTGGAGGTTGCAGTGAGCTGAGATCACACCACTGCACTCCAGCCCGGGTGACAAGGTGAAACTCCATCTCAAAAAAAAAAAAAAACAAAGGACCATGTTCTTCCCTGAGGTCACTGGGCCAAGGAGAGAAAGGGGAGGCAGGGCACCTTCACGCACCCCAAGGATAAATCCCACTGCCACTGCTACAGGCTGCTGTGGGCCCATAGCACAAGCAAACTACATTCCCCACAACTACCTGCCTAGGCTGCTCCTACTGAGGGGGGCCCTCCCCCTTCCCCACGGCAGGGCCACAGCCAGCCTCCAAAGGTCTTTGACCTCCCCTATGGCTGGAGTTGGGGCTAGGGTTAGGGCTAATGCTGCCTCCAGCACCAGGCCAAGGAGGAAAATGAAGCCAGGCACTTTGACGTACTTCAAAGACAAAGCCCGCCTCCACTACTGCAGGCTGTTGTATGATCAGAGTACAGGAAAACCGCACATCCCACAGCTACTTCCCTACACTGTTCCCACTAAGAATGGCCTCACTCTCCCCAGTGGCAGGACTGCAGCACAGACACCACTGCCAACACCTGAGCATTCCACCAGTGGGTTAGGGACCATCCTGCCCCTGCCTACTACAGACATCACATGAATACACTACCAAGGGGCCCAAGGACAAGTCCACTGATCCAGCCAGTCCAGTCCCCACAGTAACTGAGGATGTCATGCACAGGCCTGGAAATTGCCCAGATCAGTACATCACCATTGGCACCTGACCACTCCTCCTGTGGTCTCCAGTTGGGCCAACACAACCTGACAATACCACCAGAGCTGGCACCCACCACTATGCACCACCATCAAGCCAAAGGACAGTCCTGCCTAACCTGTCAAAGCCAACACCAGCATAAACCACTTGGGTTCCAGTGCATTGCTCCACCCTTGCTATTGCCACTCCCCACATCATACCAGCAGCCCAGGGGCCTGAGAAGCTGCCCACATGCCTGGCCCACCACAGCTAAACAAGCCATCTGGAGGCCCAAGAATCAGACCACCTAGGCCTGCTGACACTGGTGCCAGTGCAAGCTGCCCTGAGGCAGAAAGACAGGCACAATCAGCCTATCATGGCCACCACTAGAACACAAAGAATGACCCACCTGGTGTCCTGTTGCCCAGCAAAACTTCACCACAGCCTCCACTAATAACTGTACTCAAAGCTACTATATTAGTCAGGGTTCTCCAGAAGGACAGAACTAATAAGAGATAGATATATATATTAAAAGGGGAGTTTACTAAGTGTTAACTCACAGGATCACAAGGTCCCACAACAGGCCGTCTGCAAGGTAAGGAGCAAGGAGAGCCAGTCTGAGTGCCAAAACTGAAGAACTTGGAGTCCGATGTTCAACAGCAGGAAGCATCCAGCATGGACCAGCATGGGAGGATGATGTAGGCTGGGAGGCTAGGCCTGTCTAACCTTTTCAGTATTTCTGCCTGCTTTATATCCTAGCTATGCTGGCAGCTAATTAGATGGTACGCATCCAGATTAAGGGTGGGTCTGCCTTTCCCAGCCCACTGACTCAAATGTTAATCTCCTTTGGCAACACCCTCCCAGATACACCCCTGATCAATACTTTACATCCTTCAATCCAATCAAGTTGACACTCAGTATTAACCATCACAGCTACCAAGGAAATCACAGATACCACTCACATTATTTACAACCAAAGAAATCGTACAGTGCTCTCACTAACATATGCACCTAAAATCAAAGCAAAAGTGCCCTACCCACAGAAGATGGCATGCTGTCTCACACCTCTCATCTCAGCACTATGGAAGGCCGAGGTAGGATTGCTCGAGGCCAGTAATTTGAGACCAGGCTGGGCAACATAGTGAGATCCTGTCCCTGCAAAAAATTCAAAACTAGCCAGGCACTGTGGCACATGCCTGCAGTTCTAGCTACTCAGAAGGCTGAGGTAGGAGGATCCCTTGGGCCCAGAAGGTCAAAGCTGCAGTGAGCCATGATCATGCCACTGAACTCCAGCCTGGGCAACAGAGGGAGACCCCATCTCAAAAAAATGTAAATAAATAAATAAATAATTGGAAGAAGCAACTCGACCATTCAACCAGATGAGCAGATACCAATGTAAAGACACTGGACACATGGAAAAGCAAGCAAATAAGAAACCTCCAAAGGAAAATAATAATTTTCCAACAACAGAACCCAATAAAAAAAGATTCATGGCTGGGCGCGGTGGCTCACATCTGTAATCCCAGCACTTTGGGAGGCTGAGGCGGGTGGATCACTTGAGGTAAGGAGTTCGAGACCTGCCTGGCCAGCATGATGAAACTCTATCTCTAATAAAAAGAGAAAAAAATTAGCCGGTGGTGGTGATGCATGCCTGTAGTCCCTGCTACCTAGGAGGCTAAGGCAGGAGAATGGCTTGAACACAGGAGGCAGGGGTTGCAGTGAGCCGAGATTACGCCACTGCACTCTAGCCTGGGCGACAAAACAAGACTCCAACTCAAAAAAAAAACAAAAAAACAAAAAAAAAACAAAGGACTTCCGGGTTCCAAGATGGCCGAAAAGGAACAGCTCTGGTCTGCAGCTCCCAGCATGATCAATGCAGAACATGGGTGATTTCTGCATTTCCAACTGAGGTACCTGGTTCATCTCACTGGGACTGGTCGGACAGTAGGTGCAGCTCACAGAGGGCAAGCCAAAGCAGGGCGGGACATTGTTTCATCTGGGAAGCACAAGGGATCGGGGGATTTTTCCTAGCCAAGTGAAGCCGTGACAGACTGTACTGGGAAAATCAGGACACTGCCACCTAAATACTGTGCCTTTCCAACAGTCTTAGCAAACGGCACACCAGAAGATTATATCCCGTGCATGGCTCAGCAGGTCCCATGCCCATGGAGACTTGCTCACTGCTAGTGCAGCAGTTCGAGATCAAACTGCAAGGTGGAAAGCCTGACTGGGGAAGGGGCATCCACCATTGCTGAGGCTAGAGTAGGTAGACAAAGCAGACAGGAAGCTCCACCTGGGTGGAGCCCATGGCAGTTCAACAAGGACTGCCTGCCTCTGTGGACTCTGCCTCTGGGGGCAGGGCATAGCTAAACAAAAGGCAACAGAAATTTCTGCAGACTTAAACGTCCCTGTCTGACAGCTCCAAAGAGAGCAGTGGTTCTCACAGCACGGTGTTTGAGCTCTGAGAACGGACAGACTGCCTCTTCAAGTGGGTCCCTGACCCCCGTGTAGCTTAACTTTGAGACATCTCCCAGTAGGGGCCAACTGACACCTCATACAGCCAGGTGCCCCTCTGAGATGAAGCTTCCAGAGGAAGGATCAGGCAGCAATATTTGCTGTTCTGCAATATTTGCTGTTCTGCAGCCTCTGCTGGGGATACCCAGGCAAACAGGATCTGGAGTGGACCTCCAGCAAACTCCAACAGACCTGCAGCTAAGGAACCTGACTGTTAGAAGGAAAACTAGCCAACAGAAAAGAATAGTATCAACATCAACAAAAAAGACATCCACACCAAAACCCCATCTGTAGGTCACCATCATCAAAGACCATCAAAGGTAGATAAAACCACAAAGATGGGAAGAAACCAGAGCAGACACGCTGAAAATTCAACCAGACTCTTCTCCGCCAAAGGATCGCAGCTACTTGCCAGCAACGGAACAAAGCAGGATGGAGAATGACTTTGATGAGTTGACATAAGTAGGCTTCAGAAAGTCGGTAATAACAAACTTATCTGAGCTAAAGGAGGACGTTCGAACCCATCACAAGGAAGCTAAAAACCTTGAAAAAAGATTAGACGAATGGCTAACTAGAATAAACTGTGTAGAGAAGACCTTAAATGACCTAGGGAGCTGAAAACCATGGCACAAGAACTATGTATGCATGCACAAGCTTCGCTAGCCAATTCGATCCAATGGAAGAAAGGGTATCAGTGATTGAAGATCAAATTAATGAAATGAAGTGAGAAGTTTTGAGAAAAAAGAGTAAAAAGAAACTAACAAAACCTTTAAGAAATATGGGACCATGTGAAAAGACCAAATCTACATTTGATTGGTGTACCTGAAAGTGATGGCAAGACTGGAACCAAGTTGGAAAACACTCT
>NW_016805006.1:1222743-1240866 GCF_001698545.2 Rhinopithecus bieti
CAATCTACCCATCTGACAAAGGGTTAATATCTAGAATCTACAAAGAACTTAAACAAGTTTACAAAAAAAAATCAAACAACCCCATCAAAAAGTGGGCAAAGGATATGAACAGACACTTTTCAAAAGAAGACATTTATGCAGCCAACAGATGCATGAAAAAATGCTCATCATCACTGGTGATCAGAGAAATGCAAATCAAAACCACAATGAGATACCATCTCACACCAGTTACAATGGCAATCACTAAAAAGTCAGAAAACAACAGATGCTGGAGAAGATGTGGAGAAATAGGAATGCATTTACACTGTTGGTGGGAGTGTAAACTGGTTCAACCATTGTGGAAGACAGTGTGGCAATTCCTCAAGGATCCAGAACTAGAAATACCATTTGACCCTGCCATCCCATTACTGGGTACATACCCCAAGGATTATAAATCATGCTGCCATAAAGACACGTGCACACGTATGTTTATTGCAGCACTATTCACAATAGCAAATACATGGAACCAACCCAAATGTCAATCAATGATAGACTGGATTAAGAAAATGTGGTACATATATACCATGGAATAGTATGCAGCCATAAAAAGGATGAGTTCATGTCCTTTCTAGGGACACGGATGAAGCTGGAAACCATCATTCTGAGCAAACTATTGCAAGGACAGAAAACCAAACACCGCCACGTTCTCACTCATAGGTGGGAATTGAACAATGAGAACACGTGGACACAGGGTGGGGAACATCACACACCAGGGCCTGTCATGGGGTGGGGGGATGGGGGAGAGATAGCATTAGGAGAAATATCTAATGTAAATGATAAGTTAATGGGTGCAGCAAACCAACATGGCACATGTACACATATGCAACAAACCTGCACTTTGTGCACATGTACCCTAGAACTTAAAGTATAATAATAAAAAAAATTCATAAAATCCCAGAGAAACAATTCAAAATACTGATTTTAAAGAAGCTCAATGAGATACAACAGAGTTCTGAAAAATAATGCAGAAAATAGGAAAACAATTCAGGAATGACTGAGACATTCACAAAAGAGATAGGTATTTTTAAAAAGAACAAAACAGAAATTCTAGAACATAAGAATTCTATGAATAAAATGCAAAATATATTCAAAAGCAACAATAGATAAGATCAAGCAGAAGGAAGAATCTCAGAACTTGAAGACAGTTCTTTTGAAATAATCCAGTCAGGCAAAAATAAAGACAAAAGGATGAAAAAGAATGAGCAAAGCCTTTGTGACATTTGGGACAACATAAAGTGACCAAATATTTGAAATGCTGGTATCCACAAGGATGAAGATAGAATGAAAGGGTTAGAAAACCTATTTAACAAAATGTTAGATGAAAATTTCCCAAGTCTAGCAAGAGAAAGACCTAGACTTTCACAAATAAGAGGTCCAAAAATCCGCAGATATAATGTAAAAAGGTCTTCTTCCATGGCACTTTATAGTCAAACTATAGCCAAGCAAAAGAGAAGATATTAAGGGTAGCAAGTGAAAGCATTTTAGTAATCTATAAAGGAGCTCTCATCAAACCAACAGTGGATTTCTCAGAAGAAAGCCACAGGCCTGGAGAGAATTGAATGACATATTGCAAGTGCTAAAATTTAAAAACAAAAAACAAAAAAAAACCTGTCACCCAAGGATACTATATCCAGCAATATTATCCTTCATGAATGAAGGAGAAATAAAGTCTTTCCAAGATAAGCAAAAGCTGGGGGAATTCATCACCACTAGACTAGGCCTACAAGAGATGCTCAAAGGAGTCCTAAACATGAAAGCGAAAGAATAACATATACCCCCATCATGAAAACGCACAAAAGTATAAAACTCACTGATAAACCAAACACACAAATAAGGAAGAGAAAGGAACAAAGACTATACAAACCAAACAGAAAACAAATTATATGGCAGTAACAAAAATCTCACATATCAATAATAACCTTAAATGTAAATTGATTAAAGTATCTGCTTAAAAGACAGAGACTGGTTGAATGTATAAAAGAAACATGATCCAACTTTGATGGTTACAAGAAATGCACTTCACCTACAGACATATATAGGCTCAAAGTAAAGGGATGGAAAAAAGGTACTCCATCCAAATAGAAACTAAAAGTGAGCAAGACTAGCTATACTGATATCAGATAAAACAGAATTTGGCTGGGCATGGTGGCCACACCTGTAATCCCAGTGTTTTGGGAGGCCAACGTGGGAGAATCACTTTAAGCCAGAAGTTCAAGACCAGCCTGGGCAACACAGAGAAACCGTCATCTCTACAATATTTTTTAAAAATTAGCCAGGCATGATGGTGCCCACCTGTACTCCCAGCTACTCAGGAGGCTGTGGTGGAAGGACTGCTTCAGCTTAGGAGCTCAAGGTGGCAGTGAGCTACAATCATTCCTCTGCACTTTAGCCCAGGTAAGACAGTGAGACCTTATCTTTAAAAATAAAATGAAACAAAACAAAACAGTACAAAAAAAAAAAAAGGCACTATTAATGATAAAGGAGTCAATCCAACAAGAGAATATAAAAATTCTAAATATATATGCACCCAACACTGGAACATCCAGATTCATAAAGCAAATATTAGTAGATCTAAAGAGAACGATAAACTGAAATATAGTAATAGTAGGGGGCTTCAACTCCCCACTCTCAGCATTAAACAGATCATTCAGACAGAAAATCAACAATGAAACATTGGATTTAAACTGGACTTCAGATCCAACAGACCTAACAGGCATGTATAGAACATTCTACCCAACAACTACAGAATATACATTCTGCGAATTTTTTTTTTTAATAGAGATGGGGACTTGCTATGTCGCCAGGCTGGTTATACATTTTTATCAACACATAGAACATTCTCCATGACAGACGATACATTAGGCCACAAAATAAGTTTCAACAAATTTTTAGAAACTGAAATCTTCCAGCCTGGCCAACATGGCAAAATCCCATCTCTACTAAAAATACAAAAATTAGCCGTGTGTGGTGGCATGTGCCTATAGTCCCAGCTACTCAGGAGGCTAAAGCAGGAGAATTGATTGAACCCAGGAGGCAGAGGTTGCAGTGAGCCGAGATCGTGCCACTGCACTCCAGTCTGGGCAAAATAGGGAGACTCTGTGTCAAAATAAATAAATAAATAAAATTAAAAAAATTTAAAAAATCTTCTCAGACTACAGTGGAATAAAACTAAGTATCAACATGAAGATGAATTTTATAAACTATACAAATGCATAGAAATTACACAGGATACTCCTGAACAACCATTGTGTCAATGAAGAAATTATGAGAGAAATCAAAATATTTCTTGAAACAAATTAAATGGAAACACATCATACCAAAACCATTTGGGATACAACTAAAGCCGTGCTAAAAGAGAAGTTTATAGCAATAAACACATCAAAAAAGTAGAAAACTTTCAAATAAGCAACCTAATGACGCACCTCAAGAAACTAGAAAAGCAGCCAGGCACGGTGGCTCACGCTTGTAACCCCAGCACTTTGGGAAGCCGAGGCAGGTGAATTACCTGAGGTCAGGAGTTTGAGACCAGCCTGGCCAACATGGCAAAACTCCATCTCTACCAAAAAATACAAAAATTAGCCGGGTGTGGTGGTGGGCACCTGTAATCCCAGCTACTCAGGAGGCTGAGGCAGAAAAATCGTTTGAACCAGAAGGCGGAGGTTGCAATGAGCCAAGAACAAACCAAACTTAAAATTAGCAGAATAAAAGAAAGAATAAAGATCAGGGCAAACTAAATAAAATAGAAGGGAACTCCTTTTTTTGTTTTCTTGAGACAGAGTCTCACTCTGTCACCAGGCTGGAGTGTAGTAGTGCGATCTTGGCTCATTGCAAAATCCACCTCCCGGGTTCAAGGGATTCCACTGCCTCAGCCTCCCGAGTAGCTGGAACTACAGGCGCGCGCCAATGCGCCCAGCTAATTTTTGTATTTTTAGTAGAAATGGGGTTACACCATGTTGGCCAGGATTGTCTTGATCTCTTGACCTCGTGATCCGCCTGCCTCAGCCTCCCAAAGTGCCGGGATTACAGGCATGAGCCACCACGCCTGGCCAAGAAGGGAACTCTTATATGCAGTTGGTGGGAATGTAAACTGATATAACCACTGTGGAAAACAATATGGAGGTTCCTCAAAAATTTAAAAATAGAACTATCATATGATCCAGCAATCCCCATTACCTGGTATTTATCCAAAGGAAAAGAAATCTGTATAACCTGCACTCATATGTTTATCGCAGCACTATTCACAGCAGCAAAGATATGGAATCAACCTAAGTGTCCATCCATGGATGAATAAATAAAGAAAATGTGGTATATATACAGAGTGAAACACTATGTGGCCATAAAAAATAATAAAATCATGTCACTGCAGCACAGGGATGGAACTGGAGGTAATCACATTAAGTGAAATAAGCCAGGCACAGAAATTCAGATATCACATGTTCTCACTCACATGTGGAAGCTAAAGAAACTGATTTCATGGAGATAGAGAATAGGATGATACATACCAGAGCCTGGGAAGAATGTGTGGATGGAAGGGGGGTGGATAAAGAGAGGTTGGTTAATGGGTACAAACACACAGTTAGAACAGAGGTCCCCAACTCCTGGGCCGCAGACTGGTACCAGTTCATGGCATGTGGGTGAGCATTAGGAGAGCAAGCATTATGGTCTGTGCTCCACCTCCTGTCAGATCAGCGGTGGCATTAGATTCTCACAGGAGCACCAACCCCATTACAAACTGTGCATGTAGGGGATCTAGGTTGTGTACTCCTTATGAGAATCTAACTAATGTCTGATGATCTGAGGTGGAACAGTTTCATCCCGAAATAATCCCCCTAGCCAAGCCCCCCATCCATGGAAAAACTGGCTTCCACAAAACCAGTCCCTGGTGTCAAAAAGGTTGGGGCCGCTGAGTTAGAACAAGTAAGCCTCAATATTCAATAGCAGAGTAGGATGACTACAGTTAGCCACAATGTACTATCTATTTCAAAGTAGCTAGAAGAAAGAACTTGAAATGTTACCAGCAGCACATAGAAATGATAAATACTTCAGGTGATGGATACCTAAAATACCCTAACTTGATCATTACACATTCTGTACACCTAAGAAATACAAGTACCGCATAACATGCAAAATATTTGTATCAATTTTTTAAATTGAAAAAATAGGAGAAAAATGAAAACAAATGTTAAGGTTGCTTAAATAAGTAATCACAAATCCACATGATGAAAAGTTATGCAGTTATTGAAAAGCTTATTAAAGGAGAATATCTACTATCAGGAAAATGCTCAACTAATAATGTTAAATTAATAAAAGGCTACAAAATATATTACATAGTAATCCCAATTTTTAAAACACATCATGTACATGGAATGTGTGTATAAAGAGGCTTAAATGATATAAAACAAGAGATTAACAGGGTATCTTCAGGGAACAGGGTTTTGAAATACTTTTTCTTTTTTATACTTTATGCTATATAACCAAATAACAATTGATATTACAAGTTTCAGTTTCACCATTTACCAAATGTCAATTTCTTTGAGCATTAAGTCTCCTCACCTGTGAATTAGGATAATGGTACTCACCCTGAGGAATAGTGGAAAAGTAGTAACAATGTATACAATCAACCTAAAATGTTATCTGAAAAGTATCAAGCATTATATAGCTCGCTTAATTCACCTCTCTTTTCTGTTCATTACATTTCCCTCTATAGCTCTTATAGAAAAATGCCCTAATTACAGGGTTCAGCTAGGTATAAACTGAGAATCCTCTGAAATCAATTTCTTATACCTAAAACCATGAAATCACCAAACTAAAAAACAGCACCTCTAAAGCAGACATTCTCCCCTAGAAACACTGTTCTCTCACCAAAATCATTAAAGAAACTTAAGATGAACACAACATATGTTCTCAAGTTACAATTTACCTGAATCATATCACAGGCTTAGCAAAATATTGCAAAAACCTAAAAGATCACAAGCAGTAAGACCTCAATAATAACGACGAGGTGTTATTTTTAAAAATACACAATACACAAGGCAAACTGAGTAGTAATTAGAGCAGAAAACATTAGAGAAGCCCTAAATCTCGTAGTTTAGCCATTTAAAATGTCAATAAGCCTGTTTCCTCATCTTTGCAATAGACTGGTAAGGAATATAAACAAATGTCAGTTGGCCTACTTTTGGAGGCTTGCTAGTGTTTTGGCTGAACAGACTCTGTGTGTGTGTGTGTGTGTGTGTGTGTGTGTGTGTGTGTGTGTGTGTGTATTTTAAAATTTACATCTGCATTTCTAAGAAATTATTCAAGGCTAAGGCTAAAATGATTATCTTTCTCCAGGAGCAGGAAGAAACAGAATATGCACAAGACTACTATAATTCTTATGAGTTATAAACTCTATTAATGTAAAAAACAGCATCAGGCCAGGCACGGAGGCTTACACCCGTAGTCCTTGTACTTTGGGAGGCCAAAGCAGGAGGATCACCTGAGGCCAGTGGTTCAAGACCAGCTGGTGCATCACAGTGGGACCCCATCTACGACCACACCATTCCACTACAGCCTGGGCGACAGAAAGAGACTCCATAATTAGCCAGGATCACTTGAGCTCAGGAGGTCAAGACTGAAGTGAGCCATGACTGTGCCATTGTTCTCCAGTTTGGGCAACAAAGCAAAATTCTATCCCAGAGAAATAAAAAAAAAAGGTCAGGTGTGGTGACTCACACTGTAATCCCAGTGCTTTGGGAGGCCAAGGCAGGAGGATCACTTGAGCCCAGGAGGCCAAGGGCTGCAGTGAGAAATGATTGTGCCACTGGACTCCAGCTTGGGCAAGAGAGAGACAGACCCTGTCTCAAAATAAAATAAATAAAATACATCATTTGATCATAAATTGATAATTTAGGAACAATACTGTATAAAAAGTAGCATTCTAGATTATTCTCTATAAAATATTGAATAAATTCATTATGGGGTACCCCTTCGATGGCACATATTATTATGCAAGTCACTGCATAGAATGCAAATATTAGAAAAACACAGTTCCTGTCATTCCCAAAAGATAACATTATAGTAAGAGAAACTCCATAATAAAACAGAAATTTTGTGCAAAATCTATGAAAATCACAGACTGGCAAAGAAGAACTACTTCCTGACCATGAACAATATGGCAAATGTAATAAAATAAGAAGACAAGCCTGGGCGCGGTGGCTCACGTCTCTAATCCCAGCACTTTGGGAGGCCGAGGCAGGCATATCACAAGGTCAAGAGATCGAGACCATCCTGGCTAACAAGGTGAAACCCTGTCTCTACTAAAAATACAAAAAGTTAGCTCGGCGTGGTGGTGGGCGCCTGTAGTCCCAGCTACTCAGGAGGCTGAGGCAGGAGAATGGTGAGAACCCAGAAGGCAGAGCCTGCGGTGAGTGGAGATCGCGCCACTGAACCCCAGCCTGGGTGACAGAGCGAGACTCTGTCTCTAAATTAATTAATTAATTAATTAATTCAGAAGACAAATAACAATAACAAAATAAAATTTTAATTAAACTTTCAAGAAAAGTCATGATTTAAAGTTAGGCATAGTAAAATAGAGAAGGATTTTCTTAGTATGAAACTAAAGATTAATAATAACCTAGTAAAGGGCTCAAATCAATGAGAAAGAATATAAACAAGTATGATATTAATTAATATAAATAGCAAAAATAGGAGGATTTTCTATCCTCCCTAGTAATCAAGGATCAAAAAATTATATATGGGTACAGTGGGTCACATCTATAATCCCAGCACTGGGAGGCTGAGATGGGAGAATTGTTTGAGGCCAGGGGTTCAAGACTAGCCTGGGCAACATGGCAGGACCTCATCTCTACAAAAAATTTAAAAATTAGCCAGGCATGTTGACGCGTGCCTGTAGTCCTAGCTATTCAGGAGGCTGTGGTGGGAGGATTGCTTGAGCCTAGGAGTTTCAGGCTTCAGTGAGCTAGGATCACACCACTGCATTCCAGCCCGGGCCACAAAGTGAGACTGTCTCCAAAAATAAAAATTTTTAAGTTACATATGAATAGGATTTTCTGCCATCCAGACAGGCAACGATTGAAGAGATTCATAATAGCCAGTATAGGAGAGAATAAGGAGAAATGGGATTCTCATGTATAAATGTTGGTAGATTCTCTCTAAGAGGAAATTTTACAGCATGCATCAAAATTGAAATACACAAGGCCAAGATGGGTGGATCATGCAGTCAGGAGATCAAGACCATCCTGGCTAACATGGTGAAACCCCGTCTCTACTAAAAAATACAAAAAATTAGCCGGGTGTGGTGGCGGGTGCCTTTAGTCCCAGCTACTTGGGAGGCTGAGGCAGGAGAATGGCGTGAACCTGGGAGGTGGAGCTTGCAGTGAGCTGAGATCGCGCCACTGCACTCCAGCCTGGGCAACAGAGTGAGACTCTGTCTCAAAAAAAAGAAAAAAAGAAAGAAAGAAATATACAGATCCTTTGAGCAATTCCCCATTAGGAGTTATCCTTAAAAAAAATTCCTTGTATTTTTTTTAAATGTACATATATGGAAATAATAACATAACCAATAGGGAAAAAACAATAAAAATGCCCATACAATATCAATGTTACATAATTTTTAGCAATAATGAAATAAATACCTAAGTTCTGAAATAAAACAATGTTCACTAGATATCGTTATGAAAAATATTATACACACACACACACACACACACACACACACACACATACCCTTCAGCCAATACATGTAATACATATAAAGAACCTGAATCAGTCCTGGGGCATAATTATATAAGTTAGTGTTATGCATGTGTGAATAGTTAAGGGGAAAAAAACTAGAAATATATACTGTTAATATGGGCCTTCAGTACACACTCAATATCTGAGGATGAAAAGGAAGAAGCAGTCAGGTTTACCTTTGCTAACATAGACTCACATAAATTTTCATTTCCCACATTTCAGTATTACTTGATTTTTTTAAATAATCAATATTGTCGGTGGTTAGAATTACATGGTCCTTACTTTAAGAAATTAAAAACAGGCTGGGCGCAGTGGCTTATGCCTGTAATCCCAGCACTTTGGGAGGCCAAGGCGAGTGGATCACCTGAGGTCAGGAGTTCGAGACTAGCCTGACAAATATGGAGAAACCCTGTCTCTACTAAAATTACAAAAACTAGCCGGGCGTGGTGGTACAAGCCTGTAATCCCAACTAATCGGGAGGCTGAAGCAGGAGAATCACTTGAACCCAGAAGACAGAGGTTGTGGTGAGTCAAGACTGCACCATTGCACTCCAGCCTGGGCAACAAAAGTGAAACTCCATCCCAAAAAAAAAAAGAAAGAAATTAAAAACATATTAAAGGAAGTGAAAGTCTCTTTTTTACTTCTATATTAAAATATACATTCTGATACATTTTATTACAAAAGTGAGGTACTAAAAGCCAAAATGCCTACTTAAAGTAATGAATAAGAAAAATTTATTACTTGGAATTAAGTCCTAGAAGGACAGATTTGAAAGATAATTAGTAACAGTTTTTATCTGAGATAATACCAATTAATTATTCATAGCTTTCTGGAATATTGTATTGAAAAAAATCCTAAGGCAGATCTAGGTTCATTAAGAAAATAATCAATTATTATTGATAGTGGCCATGAAGAAGCAGGGATGCATAAGCTATGTTGACATGAGTAAATGCCCATTAAATACAAAGATGGTCTTCTGTGGGATACGAGGACATCCAAATCCTTCAGTTTCTCACTTTTAGTTAGGGGACAGACTTTCTACAGAAATACCTTTAGAAAGGGAACTCACTTTTTCTTCCAGGTCTTAACTTGCAAAGTATTATACAATCCAGCAACATTCAGCAAGTATTTATTAATACCTTGTATAAAGCACTCTGTGAGACACTGAATACATAAAAACAGTCTGCAAATGTAGCAAACAAGAGGCAAATGAACAATTGAAGAACATTAAGTCCTATGGGAGCACGCACTACTGACAGTGGATAAGGAGCAAGAAGGATTAGAAGGACATGAGTATTCTAGAAGAGGAAATAACAAATGCAGACCGGAAAGCAGGAGGATGGATCTTTTGAGGAAATAAAAGAAATTCAGTACAACTACCACAAGGAAATGTTGTTGTAATGACTAGTGAGGGGGACAGGGTAAAGATGGCAGAACGTGATGCTAGAAAAATGCACAGGAAGGGATTCAGTTCACAAAGAATTTACAGAACCTTGTATGCAGCAGCTCTGCTAAATTCACTGATTAATTCTAACCATTTGTTGGTTCTATTGCATTTTCTATGTACACAATCATGTTATCGATGAATAAAGACACTTTCATATCCTTCTTTCTAATCTTTATGCCTTTTTTGTTTGTCTTGCCTTATTGTAATGGCTAGGAACGACAATAAATAGAAGTGGTGACAGAAGTCATCCTGAACTCAGCAAGAAAGCATTCAATATACCAACATTGAGTACAACGCTTGGTATACATTTTTAAAATAGATAACTTTTATCATATTCAGAACTTTTTTCTATTCCTAGTTTGCTAAAATGTTTTTTTGGGTTTTTTTTGTTTGTTTGTTTGTTTGTTTTATCATAAATGGCTACTGAGAGGGATTTGGCAAAGTTTTTTTCCTACTTCTATTGAGATGATCATACAGGTTTTCTTCTTCACTCTAATACAGTATATTACATGGATTTTCTTTTTTTTTTTTTTTTTTTTTTTGGAATGGGGTTTCACCCTTTCCCCCCGACTGGAATGCAAAGGGGCTATCCCCGCCCACTACAACCTCCGCCTCCTGAGTTCAAACAATTCTCCTGCTTCACCCTCCCGAGTAGCGGGGATTACAGGCGCCAGCCACCATGTTCGGCTAATTTTCTGTATTTTCAGTAGAGACGAGGTTTCACTACGTTGGCCATGCTGGTCTCGAACTCCTGACTTCATGATCCACCTGCCTCGGCCTCCCAAAGTGCTGGGATTACAGGCATGAGCCACCAAGCCCAGCTCATTAATTTTCAAATGTTAGCCAACATTGTATTCCTGGAATAAATCTTACTTTGTCCTGATGTATAATTATTTTTATATGTCATTGGATTCTATTTGCTTTTGAGATGGAGTCTCACACTGTCACCCTGACTGGAATGCAATGGCGCTATCTCAGCCCACTACAACCTCCGCCTCCTGAGTTCAAACAATTCTCCTGCTTCACCCTCCCGAGTAGCGGGGATTACAGGCGCCAGCCACCATGTTCGGCTAATTTTCTGTATTTTCAGTAGAGACGAGGTTTCACTACGTTGGCCATGCTGGTCTCGAACTCCTGACTTCATGATCCACCTGCCTCGGCCTCCCAAAGTGCTGGGATTACAGGCATGAGCCACCAAGCCCAGCTCATTAATTTTCAAATGTTAGCCAACATTGTATTCCTGGAATAAATCTTACTTTGTCCTGATGTATAATTATTTTTATATGTCATTGGATTCTATTTGCTACCTATTCATATGTAAAGTATACCAAGAAAGAAGAAAGGGAGGCAAAGAAGAAAGAAGGGAGGAAGGTATTAGATATGAGAGGTATAGGATAAGAAAAACATAACAGCAGAAAATAATTATTCAAGAGAAGTATTAGTAAGCCACACTGGAACTATCTCAAAAAAAGAATAAGAAATTAATTTTTAAAAATTAACCAGTACAAAGGATTTAACATCCAGATAATACAAGTTATAGAAAGAGTGAACAATGAAAACTTAATGGAAGAAATCAACAACAAAAATTGAAGCCATTTCGTCAAAATACGAGACTTGCATTTTCAAAATAAAAGGGTCCAAGAAAATGTGTGAATCAAGACACAAGGCTGCAAAGTTTCAGAACATCGGGAACAAAGCCAACATTGTATAAATTTCCAGAAAGTAAAACAAGCCACAAAGAAAAAGGTATCAAAATGGCCTTAGACTCTTCAACATAATGTTACACCAATGCCTTTGAAATTCTGAAGTAACTTTCTTATAAACATGTATTTGTTATCCAGCCAAATAATCAATCAAGAGTGAAGGAAGAATAAAGACAGACAATATCTCCCACACATCCTTTTCCAGAAAGCTACATATTCCACCATAACGAATTAAAGCAAAATGGGTAAAAGAGAAAAGTGGGTATTACTCTTTTCCATTACAAGTTTTGTGTGATCATTTGCACGTATGACTTTGGGGGAAAAAATCTAAAAGGCTGCTCCAAAGGTAGTGAGTTCTCGATTGTTTACAGTCAGTTACGGATGGAACTTCTTGTTCTACTTTTTCCCCCCTTCTCACTACTGCACTTGACTAGTCTTTTTTAAAAATCTAAAAAATTAATCAAATACAATAAAAGCTACACAAGTAATTTGCTTAACTCATAACAGAAAACTTACCCATGTAAAATTATATTTTAAATCTAACAATATATTTTAAATAAGTACATTATAGTAAAGGAAGAAATCTTTTTTTTAAAAGGAAAGTAAATTAAATCTACTTCTAAAGAAAATATTAGCAATATTAATTAGATATTTTCATGACATATTTCTGCCTTAAAAGTTGAGAAAAGATGAACATTGATAATACTCATAAACAAAATAACTTCACAAATAACATGAAGAGGGAAAAGTCTGCATCTGTGAATTACCCACAAAGAAACAGAGCAGAGTTCTTTAGTAATAAAGTCCTCCTTGATTCCAACCATCCAAAGAGAAACCTGGCTATTCCAAAAATCTTCTAGAAAAGGATGGTCTAGAATCTTCATTGTCAAAATATTTCACCAAATTACAAATGCAACAAAAAACAGAACAAAAGAGAGAGTGACACAGCATGAGAGAGCGAGAAAGAGCACGATCAACTGTGTGAGAAAGAAACAGACAGTTAAGAGCTGAAATCAGAATATGCCATAGAGTTGAACAGCAAGGGAGAAAATCTACACGTGACTGCAAGACACTGTTGCCTTGTTTCCTCCACCCTCCTCATTTCATTTAGGCAGATTTAGTTGCTAAATTAATCCCTATATTATTTACACACAATCACAATGTCGTAAGTTTTCGAAAACATCTTTCTCACAAATTTAGAGAATTAGCTGCTACAAGAAGTCTTATAAGATTTTTTTCACTTCAGGTAACTTTTAAAATATAATACAATTAAAATATCTTAATATCCTCTTTTTTAAAAGATTTTAAAGTATCCAAACATGATTATTATGATTATGTTTTCAGTGCACACGCAAAAATATTCTTGAGTGAACACAGGAAACGTAATGAGAGAATAATACCTTTGGAAAACTCAAAGTATTAAGAAGTCAGGAGTTAGGTTTAATACAAACACATATTTGAATTTTTTTAATAAATACAAAACATATATACTATTTAAACACAACATTAAGAGGTAGTCTCTATTAAAGCAGAATTGCAAGCTTAAAAGCCCAAAACTCCACTTCTGACATAGCTGTAGATGCAGACAGCAGAGTCATCTACAACCCAGATAAAAGTGATAACCAAGCTCTCCACGGCATTAAGTATAACTGAGAAGGAGGGCAAAGGCAGGAGAACAGCAGAGACTTGAGGAATACCCACAGAAGAAAGCTAAGCCAGAAACATAACAAAGGCGGCACAGTCAGCCAGGAAGGGATATGGGAAGAAGGATGCCATGAAAACCAAGAGAGAAAAGGACTTCAAGAAAGAGCCAGCAAAGGCAGAGGCTAAATCAAGATCAAAGAGGATGAAGATAAATCAAAACCACAGCAGAAAGTGAATGGCCATATTGAATTGGTTAAGATTACCTATTTCCATCTCAACTGACAGAACTAAGTTTATCTTTGGGGGAGGTGGGGAAGGGGAATGGACACTTGGAGGAAAACAGACTTTAGTTATCATTGTTGCTGTCTGTAG
Source organism: Rhinopithecus bieti (assembly GCF_001698545.2). Taxonomy (NCBI): domain Eukaryota; kingdom Metazoa; phylum Chordata; class Mammalia; order Primates; family Cercopithecidae; genus Rhinopithecus; species Rhinopithecus bieti. Next base: position 1,236,682 of record NW_016805006.1, read on the forward strand.
TCCAAGACCAACAAAAGAGAAACTCTTTTCTGAATGATTTTCTTCTTAAGGACTACACTCACCAAACTGTGGAGCAGGCAAGATTCTAGCCGCTCGAATTGGGCCATGTCGAACAGAGAAGAGCTCTTGTGCTTCCCCACTGATCTGCATGAGAGAAGAAAGAAAATATTTCAGTGGGAAAATGAAGGTCATAACAGCATTATACAAAAACAAGATCTTTTAAATTTTACAACAATATTTTGTCTGAAATATATATACATACACCCACACACATTTATTGTTGCTCATACACGATTGTTGGTCACATTACTGCAAGTAATTTTAGAAAACTGTAAGAGCACACACTTGATATGAACAGAAAAAAAGGGTCTGTTCTGGAACTCTGTATTTTTTATCTTATTAAACCATTAGAAATCTGTACAGTTCCTGCACAACTGCCTTCTCTTTTGAGAACAAAACTGTAATACTACTCTGAAAATCTCACCTTAAATATTGTAGCAACTTTAACAAATATGTTGTAAATGAGAAAAAGCAATACATATTCACTTAAGTGAAATGTGAATAATTTAGGTATAGTTATGGTTAGGCAACTAATTGTCTGTTAACATTGAGTAAATCATGTAACCTCAATAAGCCTATATTCTTTCACAATCATAAAATGAAAAGGAAAAGCTGCTAAAAAAGCCCCCAGGATACTTCTAATTTCAATATTCTGTGAACAAAAAATTCTATATATATACAACTTTTAAAAGTCATCATTTTATCATACACAAAATATAAACATAGCTCAAACACTATGAATATCCAAGCACTTTGAGTCATTTATTCTATTCAAAAGATAAAGGGTATGTTCAGGACATTTTGTGGGGATACAAATTTTTTAAAAGAAGAACAAAAGGTAAAGGGGTATGGTAACATGTGTCAAGTGTGAAAACAACTGCTTTTCAAACTGCTGATTGAAGCACTGAGCAGATTAAATTATAGTTAAGAATAGCTTTCCTATTTCCATCTCAACTGACAGAACTCTGAGTTTATCTTTGGGGGAGATGGGGAAGGGAGAGAGACAGATTAAATTACTCTACATGGTACTGTAGTTCTCAAACCATTTTCATAATTGCCTAGTGTTTGATGAAATACGCAATATCAGAGAAAATGGCAAACATTATAAAACTAGTTCAGATACAAAAGAACTTACAACCAACGTAATAAAGATATAAATTCAACAGAGGAAACATACTGATGGTATTTTTTTAAAAATAGGCCTGCCATACAAGCAGTTTAAAATATCAAAGATGTATACATTATAAAATTAGAATTATATAAATCTTACAATATTACTATAAATCTACAGAGCTCTCTTTTAGAGTAACTACTTTTTTAGATTTTCATCTTCTATCTGAATTTAAGAGCTGCAAACTATAAATATTTTTATTTCTTATAAATGTTAAGTTGTGATAATGCCTAAATAACCATCACATTCATTTTGCTTATGATAATTACTACAAATTATTTATTAGCAAGAAATCCTTCTGTAGCACTTGGGATGCAGATGTGAAGAATGCGAGGACTAACTGTGCAACAATAGCACCACCTATCACCAATGAAACATATGAAAGCTATAAATGCATTATACCAAACTATAAGAACTTATTTACTCTATAAATTCCTTTGTAACTTTTAATTTTCAGAAGAAAAACCATGGCTATTATCGTCCACATTTTATTATTATAGAACAAAATTTAAAATTTAGAAAAAGTCTTAAAAGGTTATTTGTTTAACTTGCCTGCAATGTAGTACCACACATCCTCTGAAATCTAAAAATTAGTCTTTTTTATTTTAAGTATATGTATGCTAAAAGGTGTAACACTAATGTAATCTAATTATATTATAGATTTCTTATTGGCTATTTCCACCTACCTTTTAAAATTTTAACAATAGCCAAAAGAATAAAAACACTGCCAAGCCATTTACATTTTAAAAATAAATTATTGTAACAGATAAGTGTTACCCAATATATGTGCTATTTCTATTAATAAAATAAACAATATATTTTAAAGTAATACCACAGAACTTACATTGAATTATATTTCAAGTAATGAAAAATACTTCTCATTTTACACTTACAATAAATGACAGTATTCTAAAACAAAATCCACCACTCTATACTATATGCCAGAGTTCTAGTATTTAGCTTTTGGTCCTATCAAATAAAATCTTTATGTTAAAGAAGTGTAACCATATTTAAATGAGCTGCTATACTCAATTATTCAAAAAAAAGAATAAAACAAATCTGTCTTAGCATACTCACAATATGATAAAAGTTTGCTATCACTGTATTTAATACACATTTTGACATATACATAATACATAATTTGACATCAAAAAACATTTTGAAACCTGAATACACAATACTTTTCAGCAAAACAGCTTTGAAAACAAACCTAAATGCCCCATTCCAAGCTTCTATCTTAAATCCCTCCTTACACATAAGGCAACAGGTGAGGGGGAGAAAAAACATTTGGACTGATTATAAAATGCATCCCCACATTCACTCTCCATTTTTCATTACCTCTAAGGTCCTAGGATCTGTGTTTAATTATAACTCGGGGGTGGGGGTTTGGGGGAGCAGAGGAAACACTGTGTCACATTTATAGATATTTCTGAATATATTAAAATCAAGATTGTACAACCTACTGAAATTAGAAACATAATTCTAAACCATCCTATGTGAATCACAAAATGTCAAACTTCCTCGAGGAGAGAACTCTCCATATAGTCTGGGAATTCTACATTAGAGTACCATTTCAGAACAGAAACAGTGTTAACAAAGTTTTTACAGATATGATGCATACATTTCAGAAAGGACACACAGAGGATGGTTAGTCTTTACAGATTCTGCTTTAACTATCTTTCTGAATAATAATTTTATACATTATGTTCACTGATAATTTTGCCTTCACATAAGTGCCTGTCAAGAGTGATTTTTTAGGTTTTAAGAAAAGACCTCATTAAAAAGGGCAAGGAATCTCAAAGATAAGGATTTTATAGATCCTGAAAAGAAGTATACTAAATTGTAAGTTCACTTTTAAACCAACAATAGCAATAAATACAAGAGTAGAACTACGAGGAAGGCGAGTACCAAGCAGTATTCCAGCTTCCTGGCAACTGTGGTAACTTGGGGAGAGGAGCGAACAGGGAGAAAGCCTCTCCAAGAGCTCCTCATGGTCTCTGCCTTTGTTCTTACTGGCATTTTAATTTCTGATGACAGACTTTTGTTGTTTGGGGCATAAACCGGACGTACCAGTTTGGAGGCACAATAAGGAGAACAAAGAATGATTTGTTCACACTGTAGGAAAAAAAATCTTTTCCAACCATAGAAAATAGCTTTCGCATGGTGAAAATATGCAAATTACATACCAAACCAAAAAAGGGGTGGGGGTAGTACAAGTTTAGAATCTCACAACTCAATCTAAGGCAAAAGGAAATTACAACAGCTAAGACAATAATATATACACAGAAAAGGCTATACAAGTTCTGGGAGAGCTGTAGAAGTGTTTTAGAGAATTTCTAAAAGCAAATGAAGGTTTCCTTGCCCTCAGAATCAAACTTACTTCTAAACTTCTGATGACTTTTCACAGACTATCTAACTATAATATAGAAAATTCAAATACCAAAGACAATAAAAATACTGCTTTATAATGCTGCATTATTAGGACAAGAGTACACATTCACATCCCCACTTTTCCCTATAGATACTGATTAAATGGATGTTTGTGGTCTGCAAATGATATTTTTTTTTAGCAAACTTTATCAAAAGGTAACAAACATAGAAAAAATACGTACATCCTAAGTATATGTATAATATGAATTTGAAATGTTAATACACCTCTGAACCAAGAGACATCAAGAAACAGAATATTACAGATACTCAGAAGGTCCTGCTACATCTCTTTTCAGTCATAATCCCAACTCATAACTACAATCCTGATTTCTATTACTTTAAGTTCTACTTGTTCATTCTAATGTAAACGGGTTCCCACAATATGTACCCTTGGGAATGGCTTCTTTCACACATTACTATGCTTATGAAATTAATTCATGTTGTTGCATGGAATCGTAGTTTTATTCCTATTGCTATATAGATTTCCATTGTATGAAAAAATTACAAATTTTTTTTTTTTTTTT
>NW_016805006.1:1242056-1251275 GCF_001698545.2 Rhinopithecus bieti
TTATAAATGTTAAGTTGTGATAATGCCTAAATAACCATCACATTCATTTTGCTTATGATAATTACTACAAATTATTTATTAGCAAGAAATCCTTCTGTAGCACTTGGGATGCAGATGTGAAGAATGCGAGGACTAACTGTGCAACAATAGCACCACCTATCACCAATGAAACATATGAAAGCTATAAATGCATTATACCAAACTATAAGAACTTATTTACTCTATAAATTCCTTTGTAACTTTTAATTTTCAGAAGAAAAACCATGGCTATTATCGTCCACATTTTATTATTATAGAACAAAATTTAAAATTTAGAAAAAGTCTTAAAAGGTTATTTGTTTAACTTGCCTGCAATGTAGTACCACACATCCTCTGAAATCTAAAAATTAGTCTTTTTTATTTTAAGTATATGTATGCTAAAAGGTGTAACACTAATGTAATCTAATTATATTATAGATTTCTTATTGGCTATTTCCACCTACCTTTTAAAATTTTAACAATAGCCAAAAGAATAAAAACACTGCCAAGCCATTTACATTTTAAAAATAAATTATTGTAACAGATAAGTGTTACCCAATATATGTGCTATTTCTATTAATAAAATAAACAATATATTTTAAAGTAATACCACAGAACTTACATTGAATTATATTTCAAGTAATGAAAAATACTTCTCATTTTACACTTACAATAAATGACAGTATTCTAAAACAAAATCCACCACTCTATACTATATGCCAGAGTTCTAGTATTTAGCTTTTGGTCCTATCAAATAAAATCTTTATGTTAAAGAAGTGTAACCATATTTAAATGAGCTGCTATACTCAATTATTCAAAAAAAAGAATAAAACAAATCTGTCTTAGCATACTCACAATATGATAAAAGTTTGCTATCACTGTATTTAATACACATTTTGACATATACATAATACATAATTTGACATCAAAAAACATTTTGAAACCTGAATACACAATACTTTTCAGCAAAACAGCTTTGAAAACAAACCTAAATGCCCCATTCCAAGCTTCTATCTTAAATCCCTCCTTACACATAAGGCAACAGGTGAGGGGAGAAAAAACATTTGGACTGATTATAAAATGCATCCCCACATTCACTCTCCATTTTCATTACCTCTAAGGTCCTAGGATCTGTGTTTAATTATAACTCGGGGTGGGGTTTGGGGAGCAGAGGAAACACTGTGTCACATTTATAGATATTTCTGAATATATTAAAATCAAGATTGTACAACCTACTGAAATTAGAAACATAATTCTAAACCATCCTATGTGAATCACAAAATGTCAAACTTCCTCGAGGAGAGAACTCTCCATATAGTCTGGGAATTCTACATTAGAGTACCATTTCAGAACAGAAACAGTGTTAACAAAGTTTTACAGATATGATGCATACATTTCAGAAAGGACACACAGAGGATGGTTAGTCTTTACAGATTCTGCTTTAACTATCTTTCTGAATAATAATTTTATACATTATGTTCACTGATAATTTTGCCTTCACATAAGTGCCTGTCAAGAGTGATTTTTTAGGTTTTAAGAAAAGACCTCATTAAAAGGGCAAGGAATCTCAAAGATAAGGATTTTATAGATCCTGAAAAGAAGTATACTAAATTGTAAGTTCACTTTTAAACCAACAATAGCAATAAATACAAGAGTAGAACTACGAGGAAGGCGAGTACCAAGCAGTATTCCAGCTTCCTGGCAACTGTGGTAACTTGGGGAGAGGAGCGAACAGGGAGAAAGCCTCTCCAAGAGCTCCTCATGGTCTCTGCCTTTGTTCTTACTGGCATTTTAATTTCTGATGACAGACTTTTGTTGTTTGGGGCATAAACCGGACGTACCAGTTTGGAGGCACAATAAGGAGAACAAAGAATGATTTGTTCACACTGTAGGAAAAAAAATCTTTTCCAACCATAGAAAATAGCTTTCGCATGGTGAAAATATGCAAATTACATACCAAACCAAAAAAGGGGTGGGGTAGTACAAGTTTAGAATCTCACAACTCAATCTAAGGCAAAAGGAAATTACAACAGCTAAGACAATAATATATACACAGAAAAGGCTATACAAGTTCTGGGAGAGCTGTAGAAGTGTTTTAGAGAATTTCTAAAAGCAAATGAAGGTTTCCTTGCCCTCAGAATCAAACTTACTTCTAAACTTCTGATGACTTTTCACAGACTATCTAACTATAATATAGAAAATTCAAATACCAAAGACAATAAAATACTGCTTTATAATGCTGCATTATTAGGACAAGAGTACACATTCACATCCCCACTTTTCCCTATAGATACTGATTAAATGGATGTTTGTGGTCTGCAAATGATATTTTTTTTTAGCAAACTTTATCAAAAGGTAACAAACATAGAAAAAATACGTACATCCTAAGTATATGTATAATATGAATTTGAAATGTTAATACACCTCTGAACCAAGAGACATCAAGAAACAGAATATTACAGATACTCAGAAGGTCCTGCTACATCTCTTTTCAGTCATAATCCCAACTCATAACTACAATCCTGATTTCTATTACTTTAAGTTCTACTTGTTCATTCTAATGTAAACGGGTTCCCACAATATGTACCCTTGGGAATGGCTTCTTTCACACATTACTATGCTTATGAAATTAATTCATGTTGTTGCATGGAATCGTAGTTTTATTCCTATTGCTATATAGATTTCCATTGTATGAAAAAATTACAAATTTTTTTTTTTTTTTTTGAGACAGAGTCTTGCTGTCGCCCAGGCTGGAATGCAGAGGTGTGATCTCAGCTCAATGCAAGCTCCGCTCCTGGGTTCATGCCATTCTCATGCCTCAGCCTCCCGAGTAGCTGGTACTACAGGTGCCCACCACCACGCCCGGATAATTTTTTGTATTTTTAGTAGAGATGGGGTTTCACCGTGTTAGCCAGGATGGTCTCAATCTCCTGACCTTGCGATCCGCCCGCCTTGGCCTCCCAAAGTGCTGGGATTACAGGCATGAGCCAGTGTGCCTGGCCGAAAATATTACAATTTTATCCATTGTACTGTTCATGGACCTCTGAGTTGTTTTTACTTTTTTACTTCTAGTTTTTAGCTCGTAAGATGTCAAGGAGGTCAGGCACAGTAGCTCATGACTATAATCCCAGCACTTTGGGAGGCCAAGGTGGGTGGATCACTTGAGGTCATGAGTTCAAGACCAGCCTGGCCAACATGGTGAAAAGCCGTCTCTACTAAAAATACAAAAATTAGCCAGGCAAGGTGGCACACACCTGTAGTCCCAGCTACTCAGGAGGCTGAGGTAGGAGGACTGTTTGAACCCAGGAGGTGGAGGTTGCAGTGAGCTGAGATCGCACCATTGCACTCCAGCCTAGGCAACAGAGCAAGACTCAGTCTAAAAGATGTCAAGGAAAATTGTGAAAGATTTTGAAATGCTGAACAGATTACTTTGTGTTCTGTGTGTTTTTACTATGGATTACCAAGAGCTCTCTAGCAGACCGTTTGGGGTTATCTGATTCCATAGGGGATCCACACTTTGTTTTTGACTGGGCTACTGTACAATACTCTGAGCTGTCGAAAACTGATAGTAATGCAATTGATTCTTGTGCACAGAAATGCAAATGAATTTTGTCTGGTAGAGACAAAAGTGAATTCCACTCTGTAGAAAAGATTCCAAACAGTACATTTTAGTGCCAACAGAGTATTAACCAAACTTGTAGCTATTAGAAAATTTATTTCAGTATTCCTAATTGCTTCTCTGCGATATTCACCTTCTCCTTTGAACCAGCTATAATAACATCCCAAATCCCTAATCAATGAGTTAAAAAATACAAGATATCTGTCCCTTATATAGTTGTATGAGAATCACTGTTTTACCATTTTGAAATCAACATAATAAAGAATACTGATATAAACATTCTCACAAATGTATTTTAGTAAACATGTATATGTATTTCTCTTGGACATACATCTAGTAGAGTAACTACTTCTGTATATTAGGGCAGGCACATGTGTATCTTTTGTAGATTTTAACAAAATTGTTTTCCAATGTGATTGTACCAATTTACACTTCCACCAGCAATGTACAAGAGTTCTATCTGCTCCACATCCTGGCCAATATTTACTGTCAGCCATTCTGGTAGGTATCCAAAAATTATAGATTTAAATCAATAGACGTATGGTAACTGAAACAAATAAATCTGTCTCCAATGGATATGTAATGCTGCCTCAAAGTAAATATATAAATAGTCTATTATAATGGCCCTCCATGAGGGCAGATGATGTAAGACTTTTGTCCTGAAGGACCACAGATAGGTATGATAGTACAGAATATTAATGAGATTCAAGGACTCAATTAAGCAGCTCTTGGAATAAGTAGAGTTTTTTTGTACATAATGAAATTCATATCTTAATTCCAAATACAATAATGACCAATCCTTCCCTCAAACTAAGGTGCAATGATTAGGTTCTAGCAACACAATGTCCTTCAAAGCTGAAATGCACTGATTTGTAAAAATTCAGACTTCCAGTTTCCAGGCCAAAACATGGAGCTCAGAAGACTTCACTTAGATCTGACCACAAGTAAAAAGCTGAACAGCTCTTCTTACATCCGTCAGAAAAATGACATCATAGAGCAAATGGCTACCCCAAAAATTGGAGAGACAGACAGGCAGATACAGAGAATCACAATTTATCAGGGCAGAAATCCATAAGCAAGAACCTTCTCAGGAATCAGTACTAAGGTAGGAACACCTAAACTGTGATTCACAAATTTCCAGAGGCTCAATGTAGATAAGACATTGTAAAATGTAAAATTAAAATTGTAAAAGTAAAATTCCAGGGGACCCAGACCTGGGGGCCCTCACACTGATGTGTTTTACCTCCAGGAGCTCCACCAGGCCCTAACAGCCAATACTGAATAAAAATCCCCTAGAGCCTCTGGCAGTGGGTGTGAAAATGGAACCATCTTGAAATATGCCAGACCAGATCATTCTGTTCTTAACAAAGCCTGCCCTCAACAGAAACTACTTTATGAGAGCCTAACTTGCTGGGGTTATATCAGAGTTTAACCTACCTGGGGAAAAATACCCAACTCCAATCTCCTCTCACCCTTCTGTCTCACCCGAGGGTGTTAAAAAACACACCACACACACTCAAAAAAATAATGAGAAACAAAGGACTAAAACTTACCCACAGGACTGTAGAATGCTTTCCCTCCCCACACACTGCCACTCAGTTACTAACATCCCATTTACCATAGTTCCTTTTACCCAATACATCATATCCTTTTTTTTTTTTTTTCTTTTGAGACAGGGTCTCACTCTGTCACCCAGGCTGGAGTGTAGTAGCACGATCTCAGCTCACTGCTACCTCGGCCCCCCTGGGCTCAAGTGATTCTCCCACCTCAGCTTCTCAAGTAGCTGGGACTACCAGTGCCCACCACCATGCCCCGGTGAATTTTTTTGTAAGTTTTTGTAGAGACGAGGTTTTACCATATTGCCCAGGCTAGTCTTGAACTCCTGGCCTCAGTGATCCATCTGCCTCACCCTCCCAAACTGCTGGGATTACAAGTGTGAGCCACCACACATGGACCATATCTTCCTTTTAACAAAAAAATTAGAAAGCATACTAAAAAGCAAACAATACAATCTGAAGAGACTAAATAAGCATCAGAACCAGAATCAGAACTGGTAAGCTCAGAGAACAGCAGGTGGGATAAATGCCCCAAAAAACCCTACACCAAGGCAAACCATTTTCAAATTTCAAACAAATCAAAGATAAAGAAAAAATCTTGAAAGAAGCCAGAGGAAAAAATCCCTACTTATAGAAGAGCAAGGATAAGAATTACATTGCCTTACCCTCATAAACGATGCAAGCAAGAAGAGAATGAAGCACTTAGAGTGTTGCGTGAAAAAAAAAAAAAAAAAAAAACAGCAACCTCTAATTCTGTATCCTGAAAATCACCCTTCAAAACAAAAGACAAAACTTTCTCAGACAAACAGGAACCGAGGGAATTTGTTGCTGGCAGACCTGCCTTGCAAGAAATGTTAAAAGATATTCGGCAGAGAAAAAGGAAACAATACAGGTCAGAAACTCACATTTACATAAGGAAAGAAAAACATCAGAGAAGAGTAAGTGAAGGTAAAATAAAACTTATTTTTCTTTCCTATTTTTTTTCAGACAGAGTTTTGCTCTTGCCGCCCAGGCTAGAGTACAATGGCGCAATCTCAGCTCACCGTAGCCTCTGCCTCCCGAGTTCAAGCAATTCTCCTGCCTCAGCCTCCTAAGTAGCAGGTATTACAGGCGCCTGCCACTATGCCTGGCTGATTTTTGTAGTTTTGGTAGAGACAGGGTTTCACCACATTGACCAGACTGGTCTCGAACTCCTGACCTCAGGTGATCCACCCACCTTGGCCTCCCAAAGTGCTGGGATTATAGACGTGAGCCACTGTGCCCGGCTGAAAACTTATTTTTCTTATTAATTTTTTTACAGATAACAGTTTGTTCAAATTAATAGCAATAATGTACTCAATTATGTATGTGTATGTATATATGTTTGGCATTGTGTGTGTATATATATGCGCTTATACATATGTGAAATAAATGACAGCAATGATACAAGAAACAAGAGAGAATTAGGAATAGTTTGTGAATATTAGATATTGCACTACCCATGAAGCAGTATAGTGCTATATGAAAGCAAACTTGCATTGGTTGTAAATGTATTGCAAACTCCAGGACAATCACTAAAAGAAGTTTAAGATGTAGTAAAAATGATATGCTAAGAAAGGTAAGAAACAACATCATATAAAATGTTCAATTAAACTAAAAAGACAGCAAAAGTGTGGAAGATAAAAAAAAAAAAGCAACAATAAAAAAATAAAATTTGTCAACCATGATGGCTTGCTACATGGAAGGCTGAGGCAGGAAGATCAATTAAGCCCAGGAGTTCAAGGCTACAGTGAGCTACATTCATGCCACTGCACTCCAGCCTGGGCAGAAGACCAAGACCTTTTCACTAGAAAAAATTTTTTAAAATACAAAATAAAATAAAACAAGGGGCCGGGCGCGGTGGCTCAAGCCTGTAATCCCAGCACTTTGGGAGGCCGAGACGGGCGGATCACGAGGTCAGGAGATCGAGATCATCCCGGCGAACACGGTGAAACCCCGTCTCTACTAAAAAATACAAAAAACTAGCCGGGTGAGGTGGCGGGCGCCTGTAGTCCCAGCCACTCGGGAGGCTGAGGCAGGAGAATGGCGTGAACCTGGGAGGCGGAGCTTGCAGTGAGCTGAGATCCGGCCACTGCACTCCAGCCTGGGCGACAGAGCGAGACTCCGTCTCAAAAAATAATAATAATAAATAAATAAATAAAAACAAGGGCAACAAATAGGAACAAATATGGTAGTTATTTATCCATCTATATCAATAATCACGTTAAACATCAATGGTCTAAATATGTCAATTAAACAACAGAGATTGTAAAAATGGGTTAAAACACAAGACCCAACTATATGTTGTACAGAAGAAATCCACTTTAAATATTAAGACAGGGATTAAAAGTAACAGGATGTAGGAAGAAATACCATGTTAACACTAATCGAAAGAAAGCAACCACAGTTACATTAACTTCAGAAAGAGTAGATTTCAGGGCAAAGAAAGTTGTCAGGGAAAAAGAGGGATATTACATAATAATAAAGGGGTCAATACTCCAAGAAGACTTAATTGGTGCTTACTACGTATGTGCCTAACAACACAGCACCAAAATACATGAAGCAAAAATTGGTAGAATTGTAAAGAGAAAGAGAGGAATCCACTATTAAAGACTCTAACACCCCTCTATCTGAAATGAGCAGATCCAGCAGCCAGAAAAGCACAAAAGGACATAGTTGAACTCAACAGTACCATCGGTAAACTGGATATAATTGACATCTATAAACTACTTCTGAACAGTAACACAATAAACATTCTTCAGGCAGACATGGAACATTCACTAAGACAGGGCATATTCTGGACCACAAAACACACCTTAACAAATTTAAAAGAACAGGCTGGGCACAGTGGCTGACGACTGTAATCCCAGCACTTTGGGAGGCCGGGGCAGGCGGATTACCTGAGGTCAGGAGTTTGAGACCAGCCTGGCCAACACGGTGAAACCCCATCTCTACTAAAAATGCAAAAAGTAGCCAGGTGTGGTGATGCATGCCTGTAATCCCAGCTACTCGGGAGGCTGAGGCAGGAGAATTGCTTGAACCCAAGAGGCAGGGGTTGTAGTGAGCCAAGATTGCGCCACTGCACTCCAGCCTGGGCAACAAGAGTGAGACTCCATCTCAAAAAATATATATATAATAAAATAAATAAAAAATTAAAGAACAGAAATCATTCAATGACCACAATAGAATTATCAAAGTAGAAATTAAAAATAGAAGGATAGCTGGAAAATAACCAAGTATTTGAAGATTAAACAACATAATTCTAAATAGCACACAGGTAAAAGAAGAAAGCTCCAGAGAAATGTTTAAATATGTTTAACTAATGAAAATGAAAATACAATTTATCAAAATTTGTGAAATGCAGTGAAAGCAGTGCATAGAGGGAAATCTGTAACACTGACTGAATATATTAGAAAACAAGAAAGATCTAAAATTAAAAATCTAATCTTCCACCTTAAAAAGCTAGAAAAAGAAGAGCAAATTGAATCCAAAGTAAGTGGAAGAAAATAAATAATATAAAATAGAGCAGAAATCAATGAAATTGAAAACAGAAAATCAACAGAGAAAACCAATGAAACCAAAAACTGGTTCTTTGAAATGATGAATAAAATTAAGACTCTAGCCAAGCTAATTGAAAAAGACAGAGAAGGCACAAACTACTAATATTAGAAATGAAAGAGGGGAGGCTGAGCGCAGTGCCTCATGCCTGTAATCCCAGCACTTTGGGAGGCCGAGGCAGGTGGATCATGTGAGGTCAGGAGTTCAAGACCAGCCTGGCCAACATGGCGAAACCCTGTCTCTACCAAAAATACAAAAATCAGCCAGGCATGGTGGTGCATGCCTGTAATCCCAGCTACTCAGGAGTCTGAAGCAAGAGACTCGCTTCAACCTGGGAGGCAGCGGTTGCAATGAGACAAGATCGCACCATTGCACTCCAGCCTGAGCAACAGAGGGAGACTCGGTCTCAAAAACGGGGAGGGGTGGGGAGGGGAGGGAAGGGAAGGGAGG
>NW_016805006.1:1253596-1256737 GCF_001698545.2 Rhinopithecus bieti
GAGGGGAGGGAAGGGAAGGGAAGGGAAGGGAAGGGAAGGGGAGGGAAGGGAAGGGAAGGGAAGGGAAGGGAGGGAAAGGAAAAAGGAAAGGGAAAAGAAGGAAAGAGGGGAGATCACTAAAGATCCCATGAACATTAAAAGGATAATAAATGAACATTACAAATAACTCTATGCCCACGAGTTTGATAACCTAGATGAAATGGACCAACCCCTTGAAAGATACAATCTGCCAAAACACACACAACAATAAATAGACAACCTGAATAGGTTTACACCTATTAAAGATATTGACCCAGTAATTAATAACCTTCCAAAATAGAAAGCACCCAGGACCAGATGAATTCACTGGTGAATTCTACCATACATTTAAGAAAGAAATAATACCAATTCTTTATCATCTCTTTGGAAGACAGAAGCATAGAGAATGCTTCCTAAATCATTTTAGGAGACCTGTATTACTCTAACACCAGAACCACAAAAAAGACATTAGGTTGCGTGTGGTGGCTCACTCCTGTATTCCCAGCACTTTGGGAGGCTGCGGTGGGTGGATCACTTGAAGCCAGAAGTGCGAGACCAGCCTGGCCAACGTGGAGAAACCCTGTCTCTACTAAAAACACAAAAAAATTAGCTGGGCATGGTGGCACACGCCTGCAAGAAAAAAAAAAAATTACAAGAAACCTACAGATCAATATCTCTCATGAACATAGATGTGAAAATCCTCAACAAAATACTAGCAAATCAAACCCAACAACATATAGTAAGAATTATAGGCTGGGCACAGTGGCTCACAACTGTAATCCAAGCACTTTGGGAGGCCAAGGCACGAGGATCGCTTGAGTCCAGGAGTTTGAGGTTAACAGTGAGCTATGATTGCAACACTGCACTCCAGCCTGGGTGACAAAGTGAGACCCTGTCTCTGAAAATAAAATAAAATAAAGAACCAAGTGGAATTCATACCAGGTATGCAAAGCTGGTTCAACATTCAAAAAATGTTGAATGGCCCACTTAATGTAGTAGCTCACTTACCCTCACTTAATGGCTCACTTACCATAAGCTATCACATCAATAAGCTACACGGTAAAAATCACATGGTCAAATAACAGATGCAGAAAAAGTATATGATAAAATCCAACACCTATTTATGAAAAAAAAGAAAAAAACTCCTCAGAAACTAGAAGGGAACTTCCTCAACCTGATTAAAGAACATCTACAAAAAAAGTCCAGCTAACATCACTTACCAGTAATCCCAGCACTTTAGGAAGCAGAGGTGAGTGGATTGCTTGAGCCCAGGAGTTTGAGACAAGCCTAGGCAACATGGCAAAACCCTGTCCCTATAAAAACTACAAAAATTAGTGCTGCATGGTGGCATGCACCTGTGGTCCCAGCTACTCAGGAGGCTGAGGTGGGAGGATCACCTGAGCCCAGAAAGCAGGGGTGTAGTGAGCTGAGATCGTGCCACTGCACTCAAGCCTGGGTGACAGAGTGAGACCCTGTCTCAAAAATAAAATAAAATAATAAATAAAAGAAAATTTAAAAATCATACTTAATGATGAGAAACTCGAAGCTGTTCCACTAAGATCAGGAACAAGGCAAGGATGTCCCCTCTCACCAAGTTTTTTAACATAACCCTAGCTAATACAGTAAGACAAGAAAAGGAAATAAAAGGTATAAAAATGGGAAAGAAAGAAATAAAACTAGCTTTGTTCACAGAAGACATGATCGTCTATGTATAAAATACAAATGATTCAACAAAAAACTGGAACTGCTAAGCAATTACAGCAAGGTTGCAGAATACAAGGTTAACATGCAAAAGTCACTTTCTTACATACAAGCATTAAACAAGTGGAATTTGACATTTAAAAATACATTACCATGCACATTAGTGCCACCAAAAATGAAATACCTAGGTATAAATCTAATAAAATATGTACACAATCTATATGAGGAAAACTATAAAACTGATGAAACATATCAAAAGAGAAGTAAATAAATGAAGAGACATTCCATTTTCATGGATAGGAAGACTCAATATTGTCAAGATGTCAGTTCTTTCCAACTTAATGTATACATTCAATGTAGTCCCAATCAAAATCAAAGCAAGTTATTCTGTAGCTACTGACAAATCAATTCTAAAGTTTCTATGGAGAGGTAAAAAATTCAGAATAGCCAACTAAATACTGAAGGAGAAAACAAAGTCAGAACACTGATGCTGTCTGATTTCAAGACTTACTTTAAAGCTACAGTAACCAAAACAGTGTAGTACTGGTGAAAGACTAGACAATTAGATCAGTGGGACAGAACAAAGAGTTCACAAATAGACCCATGTAAATACAGTCAATTGATCTTTGACATAATAGCGCAGATAATACAACGGAGCCAAGACAGTCTTTTCAACAAATAGTGCTGAAAAAACTGGACATCCACATGCAATAAAATGAATGTAGATACAGACCTTATACCCTTCACAAAAATTAACTCCAAATGGATTACAGACCTAAATGTGAAACATGAAACTCTAAAACTCAAAAAATAATATAGGAGTCTGGGCACAGTGGTTCACACTTGTAATCCCAGCACTTTGGGAGGCTGAAGTGGGAGGACTGCTTGAGGCCAAGAGTTCAAGACCAGTCTGGGCAACATAGCAAGACTCCATCTCTACTAAAAATTTAAAAATTAACTGGGTGTGGTAGTGTGCACCTGTCGCCCTAGCTACTCAGGAAGCTGAGGCAGGAGGATCACTTGAGCCCAGAGTTTAAAGCTGTAATGAGCTAGGATTGCATTACTGGGTAATAGAAGCCTGGGTAGTAGAGCAAAACTCTAGCCTGGGGATTAGAGCAAGACTTTGTCTCTAAAACTAAATAAATAACAAAGGAGAAAACTAGATGATACTGGGTATAGCGATGACTTTTTTGATACACCAAAAACACTATCCGTGTAAGAAAAAATAAGCTAGACTTGGTCAAAATTTAAAACTTCTACCCTCCAAAAGACATTGTCAAGAGAATAAGCCAAGCCATAAACTGAGAAAACATTTGCAAAAGACACATCTGATAAAGTACTGTTATATAAAATATACAAAGAACTTTTAAAACTCAACAATAAGAAAACAATCTGATTTTTTTTTTTTTTTTTTTTTTTTTT
>NW_016805006.1:1256983-1266293 GCF_001698545.2 Rhinopithecus bieti
AAAAAAATCTGATTTTTTTTTTTTTTTTTTTTTTTTTTTGAGACAGGGTCTGGTTCTGTCACCCAGGCTGGACTTCAGTAGAGTGATCAATGCTTACTACAGCCTCAACTTCCTGGGCTCAAGCATTTCTCCTACCTCAGCCTCCCAAGTAGCTGGGACGACGGGTACATGCCACCATGCCCAGCTAACTTTTCTAAAATTTTTTTGTAGAGGCGGGGGGCTCACAAAGTTGCCCAGGCTGGTCTCAAACTCCTGGGATCAAGCAATCATCTCACCTCAGCCTCTTAAAGTGCTAGGAATAGAGACATGAGCTACCACACTCAACCAAACATACAGTATTTAAAATTGGCCACTAGACATGGAAGATGATAGGAAAAGAATGCCTCGTGTTTATCTTGAGTGCATTTTGCCTTTCTGTCAAAAATACCTTTCATGTCAAGAGTCTTCTGAATTAGTAACTGCTCTAATTTCACCTGGGAAGACAGAGAGCAAGAGCAGCCAATACCTGAGACCCTGGACATTTTAGTCTTATTCCAAAAATCATGTCCTATCACAACAATGCAAAATATGAAAAATACACCAGATCATCTGTTATAAATTTTACCAATCAACAAAATCAATGATTCTAACAGTTTAGTAGAAAAGAAAATGCACTGTGTTTATTAGCTATATAAATAAGCTATATCTGTGTTTGGTTTTAAAGTAAGGTTAATAACATATTTATCTAACCAGGCAACAATAAATAACTTGCATATTTGTATATATATAAATGTATAGTTGTATATTTCATAGTATGTAATAATTGGCACTCAATAAATGATAGTTAATCCAAAGAGATGCTTGTTGAATGATCTGATGAATGAATGATTTAGTCTATATTGGTCTCACTATTCTACCTCAACGTTCTTTGGCATAATATACCTTTACTCTCTTGTTCTCAAAGCATGCTATTAATATTTAACGTATAGAAATTTGTTAAAATACCATATTGAAGAATACATTTTGGTACAGCTCAGTGCTCAGGTCTTATTTATTTATTTATTTATTTATTCATTTATTTTTCAGATGATGCCTCCCTCGGTCGCCAGGCTGGAGTGCAGTAGCGCGATCTTGGCTCACCGCAACTTCCACCTCCCGGATTCAAGCAATTCTCCTGCCTCAGCCTCCTGAGTAGCTGAGATTACAGGCATGCACCACCATGCTCAGCTACTTTTTGTATTTTTAGTAGACACGGGGTTTCACCATGTCGGCCAGGATGGTCTTGATCTCTTGACCTCGTGATCCGCCTGCCTCGGCGTCCCAAAGTGCTGGGATTACAGGTGTGAGCCACCGTACCGGCCCAGTTCTTGAACTCACTAATACTTTACTTCCTATGATTTTCAGCCTTGGAGAAAAGACTGGTGGTAAGCAGCATCTTGTCTATGCAACAGGTTTTATCACACTAGTCTTCATAATCCCATTCAAGATCAAGCCAGTCTCCACCCACTCTAACTTTTATGTATTTATATGTTTTTACTTGCAACTTGTTTTCTTTGCTCCCAGCGATCTAAAAATAGCCCATTTAAACATACAAATGTAGAGCTACCAATCTTTTCTAATTGTTTCCCACGCACTAACCATATGGACACAACTGAAGACCTGTAGTTAAAAGATCAGTAGTTTTAAAAGCTAAAAAGTAACACCAATAAAATTCTATTGGGGGGAAAAAGTTAATCTAAGAACTACAGTTATTAATAATGTGTCAATATAAGCTCATCAATTGTACTAAATGTACTACACTAATGCAAATGTTAATAGTTGAAAATAGGAGGGCTGGCCAGGCGCGGTGGTTCAGGCCTATAATCCCAGCACTTTGGGAGGCCGAGGTGGGCGGATCACCTGAGGTTAGGAGTTTGAGACCAGCCTGGCCAACACGGTGAAACCCCATCTCTACTAAAAATACAAAAATTAGCGGGGCGTGGTGGCAAGCACCTGTAATCCCAGCTACTTGGGAGGCTGAGGTGGGAAAATTGCTTGAACCTGGAAGGTGGTGGTTGCAGTGAGCCAAGATTGTACCACTGCACTCCAGCCTGGGCGAGACAGAGAGAGACTGCCTCAAAAAAAAAAAAAAAGGAGGGTGATAAGCGGATACATGAGAGGTGTCTGTATTTTCACCTCAATTTTTTTGTAAACCTAAAACTACTCAAAAAAATAAAGCCTATTAATTTAAACATATATAGAAAATGTAAAAATCCCACAAATAAATGTTAATTTTCCCTAATAGGAAGAAAAAAGAAAACAAGGATAAAAGGTAAAAATATAGAGATTAGAGAAAGGAAGCCTTCTACTAAGGAATTCAGTTCCTAAAGCAACAAAAACACCTCACATAACCCATTTAAATATACACATGAAGGCCAGGAGTGCTGGCTCATGCCTGTAATCCCAGCACTTTGGGAGGGCAAGGTGGGCAGATCACCTGAAGTCAGGAGTTTGAGACCAGCCTGGCCAACATGGCGAAACCCTATCTCTACTAAAAATACAAAACTTAGCTGGGCATCATGGCACATGCCTGTAATCCCAGCTACTCGGAAGGCTGAGGCACAAGAATTGCTTGAACTGGGAGGCAGAGGTTGCAGTAAGCCAAGATTATGCCACTGCAGTCAAGCCTAGGTGACAGAGCAAGACTTTGTCTCAATAAATACATAAATAAATAAATAAGCAAGCAAACACATGTATAGTTATCAATTTGCTAATTATTTCACATGTGCTAAGCATACAGATACAACTGGAAGGAATGAAGTTCCTTAAAAAGAAGATTGATTCATTATAGTTTTGTAACTTAAAATTAATAACAACAATTTAGTTTTAATTAGGGAGAAATTGTAAAAACGTAAAGGAGAATGTCGGAGGCATGGTAGATATCATCTTATACTAAGGAATTCAGTTAAGAAACATCAAAAAGAACTCACCTAGTTACATGAGTGGCCACAGTAACTACAGAGCCAGCTCTACTGAAAGCTGAGAGTCTCTCCCTCAAATCACCCTCTAAGCCAATTTGATAATATATTTTCATTTTATAGATAAGGAAACAAAGAAAAGGCTGCCAAAACAACCAGCCCAAAGAGGCATCAGAATCTCCTATAAATATACTATATACAAAATAGTTCTTAAACTCAGGCCTTTTTTTCTCTAACAAGTCATTGTCAGTGTTATTTTACTGTATAAAATTGCCTCCACAATTTTAAAAACTTAAGATAGTACAGTTTTCCTAATAGTAAACAGTAGTCCTTTTGAAAGCTCCTAAATTTAGGAGGAAGAGGGGAACAAGTGCCCTTTTGTTTTGTTTTTGCCTGCCAAACCATAAAAGATTCAGTTAATATCAGAGTGTCAGTATTTCTGTAACCTACTGTATATACCATCAAGAAAAAAAAAATGCAAGCCACAAAAATCACCTAAAATGCATATTTGTGAGGACTAACAACTTACAGAACAGATATTTGCTGACCACATAAAGAAAAGAGCAACCTCGTCTGTATTTTGGTCTTGACACTAAATTCATAATACAAAACTTCAGGCAGGAAGTAAATTTCAAGAACAATATGAAAACCACAGAACACAAATAATGAATGGAACTTGTAATCATATTTTCATACTTCCAGATTTTTGCACACATAGAAAGAGGTGTTTTAAGGCAACTTTAACCTTTCCCCTTCAGCCTGATTTTTTAAAGGAAGATCAAAGAAAAGTGGTTTGAACTCACACGTTCCTTTGGTTATGCAACACTGATTTAGACATTACACTTCAAAACTCTAGCCATTACTTCAGCATGCACCAATCCAAATATCATTCCAGTCCTTTGAAGCTGCCTTAATGGTATCTTCCATTTGCAACTAACACTTTGGTAGTCAAAAGATCTTACTCAGCGTAGATGTTAATGTAAAACCACTCAGACTACACTGACACACACGCCTGGAAGCAGATGAGAAGGTGTTCAGAAGTCAATGTAACACCATTATAGAGAGTGTCGGCCTAGTGGCTGTCATAAACACTTCCTAATCACTCAGACATAAAAACTGGATTCTCTTTATTATTTTATTACAAGCTGGTAGGTGTTCAATTGAAAAGTGAAGAGAGAAAACAGTGTAACAGATAAACCAATTTTGGCTCATCGTCTCTTTCCACTTTTTAAAAGACCGAATTTGTTACATTTTAATGGTATTGTAAACCTATCTTGATTTAATCCATTGATTAAAGAAGATAGATTTGCAATAGAGAGCTAACCAAGGAGAAACTGTTTACATTAAATAGAAGCCTAAAAGATTTTTCCATAAAATAGGTATCATATTAACTTGTAAGATTAACAAGATTTTTTTTTAATGACTGACAACATCAGTGGCAGCAGTAAGTGGAACAGCTATAACTCCCAGATACTGCAAATGGAAATATACAATAATACAGCCTATTTGGAAAACCCTTGGGCAATTTCTTTTTTTTTTGGGGGGGGTGGCGCGCAATTTCTAATAAAGTTAAATATATGCCACCTACCCTGTGACTAAGCAATTCTGCTAGATATCTTAACAAAAAAAAAAAAAGAGTCCATATATCTATAAGAATGTTCATAGACACTTTATTCATTATAGGCAAAGGCCAAAACACATAGCCCATCAAAAGAAAATAACTAAACAGATTATGGTATATTTAAATAGTAAAATAAAACACAATAATAAAAACAAACAAAAAAGGCAAACTACTATGATATAGCAACAACACAGATGAATCTAAAAAATATATTTAGCAAAAAAGGACAGATGCAAAAGAGCACATACTGTGTGCCTCTATTTATATGAAGTTCAATGCATGTAAAACTAATATGGGGTCAGAATAGTGGTTATCTTATCCTGGAAGGAGGAGAAATATTGACCGCAAAATTTTATGAGTACAAAATGTTTTACATTTTCTCCCCAATGGTGGTTTCATGCACTTGTATTTGTATACACACAAGCATGCATACAGACGTATATAAACACACATATATACAAACACATACACACCGGTAAAAATCATCAAACTATAGACCTGAGATTTGTGCATTTCATAGTATGTACATTATCTTTATTTTTTAAAAGATATTATCAGGTGTGGTGGCTCATGCCTGTAATCCCAGCACTTTGGGAAGCTGAGGCGGTAGACTGCTGGAGGTCAGGAGTCTGAGACCAGCCTGACCAACATGGTGAAACCCCATCTCCACTAAAAGTACAAAAGTTAGCTGGGAGTGGTGGCAGACACCTGTAATTCCAGCTAGTTGGGAGGCTGAGTCAGAAGAATCACTTGAACCCAGGAGGTGGAAGTTGCAGTGAGCCAAGATCGCCCCACTGTACTACAGCCTAGGTGACAAAGTGAGACTCCATCTCCAAAATAAAATAAAATAAAAAGATAACTGTCATAAACAAATTGTGGTATTCCATACAATGAAGTATTATTCAGCATTTGAATAAGCTATCAAGTCATGAAAAGACATGAAAGAACCTTAAATGCATACTACTAAGTGAAAGAAACCAATCTGAAATGGCTACCTACTGTGTGATTCCAACTATATGGAAAAGGCAAAAGAATAGACACAGTAAAAAGATCAGTGGTGCCCAGGGCTTATCAGGGAGGGAGTGATGAATACATAGAGAACAGAGGATGTGTAGGGCAGTGAGACTATTCTGTGTGATATTACAATGGTGGATACCTGTCACAACACATAGAAAGTATACCACCAAAAACCAGGCCAGGTACGGCAGCTCACACCTGCAACCCCAGCACTTTGGGAGGCCGAGGTGGGCAGATCACTTGAGGTTAGGAGTTCCAGATCAGCCTGGGTAACATGGCGAAACCCCATTTCTACAAAAAAAAAAAAATAGAAAAATTAGCCAGGCATGGTGGCATGCACCTGTAGTCCCAGCTACCCAGGAGGTTGAGGTGGGAGGATCACTTGAGCCCAGAAGGCAAAGGCTACAGTGAGCCGAGATCGCACCACTATACTCCAGCATGGCCAACAGAGCAAGACCCTGTGTCCAAAAAAAAAAGGAAAAAAATATACCACCAAAAATGAATCCTACTGTAAGCTATGGACTGTGGGTGACAATAATGTATCAATGCATGTTCATGGATTGTAACAATTTTACCACTCTGGTGCTGGGGGTGTTGACAGTGAGAGAGGCTGTGCACAATATGGAGGCAGGAGTTTTATGGGACCTCCCTATACTTTTTACTCAATTTTGCTGTGAACCTAAAACTGCCCTTAAAAATAAAGTCTGAGCCGGGCGCGGTGGCTCAAGCCTGTAATCCCAGCACTTTGGGAGGCCAAGACGGGCGGATCACGAGCTCAGGAGATCGAGACCATCCTGGCTAACACGGTGAAACCCCGTCTCTACTAAAATACAAAAAACTAGCCGGGCGAGGTGGCGGGCGCCTGTAGTCCCAGCTACTCGGGAGGCTGAGGCAGGAGAATGGCGTAAACCCGGGAGGCGGAGCTTGCAGTGAGCTGAGATCCGGCCACTGCACTCCAGCCCGGGCGACAGAGCAAGACTCCGTCTCAAAAAAAAATAAATAAATAAATACAATACAATACAATACAATACAATACAATACAATACAATACAATACAATACAATACAATAAAGTCTGTCTTTTTTTCTTTTCCTGTTAGGCGAGAGCTGCACGAGGTAAGCGTCTCAGATGCCGTTTCTTGTTTTCATCACAAAGACAGAACAGCCCTGCTGCAGAGATGGTCAACATACCTAAAACCCGAAGAACCTCCTGTAAGGAGTGTGGCAAGCATCAGCCTCACAAAGTACCACAGTATAAGATGGGCAAGGATTCTTTGTATGCCCAGGGAAAGAGGCACTATGATCAGAAGCAGAGTGGCTATTGCGGGCAGACAAAGCCAATTTTCTGAAGAACGCTAAGACCACAGAGGATGTGTAGGGCAGTAAGACTATTCTGTGTGATATTAGATTGTGCTAAGGCTGGAATGTGTTGAGCCTAACTGCAGATCCAAGAGGATGCTGGCCATTAAGAGATGCAAGCATTTTGAACTGGGAGGAGATAAGAAGAGAAAGGGCTAAGTGATCCAGTTCTAAACTTTGGGATATTTTTCTCTTAATTTTGAAGAGACAATGTTGAAGCCACAGAAAATCACCTGAGGGAAAAGAAATACAGTGACATGCTTTAAAATAAATAAATAAATTTTTTTAAAAGTCTGTTTTTTAAAAGGTATCTATTAAAGAACTTGACCTAGTTAAATATAACCCTTAATTTTTTCAAGTGTAAAATAAGACTAACTAGTAAAATTGACAGGATAATACATAATATATGCAATATGCCTAAAATAATGTATGGTGCATTCTGAATATTCCAGTTATAACTTTTTTTTTTTCATATTCTACAAAATTTTACTAGGCAGCACAAGTGTTAAAACTCCTTCCTCTTGGCCGGTAGCAGTGGCTCACGCCTGTAATCCCAGCGCTCTGGGAGGCCGAGGCGGGCGGATCACAAGGTCAGGAAATCGAGACCATCCTGGCTAACACGGTGAAACCCCGTGTCTACTAAAAATACAAAAAATTAGCAGGGCGTGATGGCGGGCCCCCGTAGTCCCAACTACTCGGGAGGCTGCGGCAGGAGAATGGCGTGAACCCGGGAGGCGGAGCTTACAGTGAGCCGAGATCGCACCACTGCACTCCAGCCTGGGCTAACAAGAGCGAAACTCCGTCTCAAAAACAACAGCAGCAGCAACAAAACTCCCTCAGGTCTGATCCTGAGTTAAAAAAAAAAAAAAAAAGAAAGAAAGAAAACCCTCCCCAGGCATCCCGTCATTCTTTGGGGGCTCTACAGCCATTCATTTATACCTCTATCCTAATACTGATCAAACAGATCAAGGTTTTTCAACCTCAGCACTACCGATGTTTTGGACTCAACAATTCCTAGTTTGGGGAGGCTGTCCTGTACATTATAGGATGTGTAGCAGTATCTCTGGCTTCTATCTACCACATGCCAGCTGCAATCCCCAGTCATGACAATGAAAAAAAATAGCCAAATGGCCCCTTGGAGAACAAAATGACTCCTGGTTGGGAACCACTGACACAGACTGCAAATATTTAGTGACATTTCCCCCAAGTAAGAAATTATCTCCTCAAGACAGTGCTCAGGTCTTAGTTTATCTGTATCTCATAATACTTGACAAAGACCCAAACATTTCAATGTGGCTGAATGGAAAAATTATGGTACTATTCTAATAAAAATATAGATGTTAGCAGGAAGGGCTAGAGTGGAAATAAAATAGATTTAAAGCAAAGAGCAAGAAATTGTTGTTTATTTGGGGAATTTCTCAGATTGAGTTTCTAGCATACTTAGAATTCAAAAGTAGAGGCCGGGCGCGGTGGCTCAAGCCTGTAATCCCAGCACTTTGGGAGGCCGAGACGGGCGGATCACGAGGTCAGGAGATCGAGACCATCCTGGCTAACACGGTGAAACCCCGTCTCTACTAAAAAATACAAAAAAACTAGCCGGGCGAGGTGGTGGGCGCCTGTAGTCCCAGCTACTCAGGAGGCTGAGGCAGGAGAATGGCGTGAACCCGGGAGGCGGAGCTTGCAGTGAGCTGAGATCCGGCCACTGCACTCCAGCCTGGGCAACAGAGCGAAACTCCGTCTCAAAAAAAAAAAAAAAAAAAAAAAAAAATTAAAAAAAAAAAAATTAAAACAATAAAAAAAAAAAAGAATTCAAAAGTAGACAATTAAACCAATGAAAAAATAGAGTATAAGAATTACCCACACATCTATGGTATTATTCCAATTAATTGGGTAAAGAATGGTCTTTTCAGGAAATGGTGCTGAATCAATTGGGTATCATTATTCTAAAAATAGAGATAAATAAGAAATAAAGCTTAGGCAGATGGACTGCTTTGGGCCAGGAGTTCAAGGCCAGCCTGCGCAACATAATGAGAGCCCCTCTCTACAAAAAAAAAAAAAAAATTTTAAGTAGCCGGGCACGGGGGCACATGCTTATAGTACTAGCTGCTCAGGAGTCTGAAGCAGGAAGATCACCTGAGTCCAGGACTTGGAGGCTGCAGTGAGCTATAACAGCACCACTGCACTCCAGCCTTGGCAACAGAATGAGACTCTGTCTCTAAAAAATAAGGAAACGAAATGAAAAAGAAATAACCCTGACCCCATCTCATACCATACACATACAAAATTTTGGGGTTTTTTTGTTTGTTATTTGTTGTTTTAATGAATCTTAAACCTAAAGGTAAATACAACCCTCTAAAAGAAAAGGAATTTTTTTTTTT
>NW_016805006.1:1267983-1284038 GCF_001698545.2 Rhinopithecus bieti
AAAAAAAAAAAAAAAAAAAAAAAAGAATTCAAAAGTAGACAATTAAACCAATGAAAAAATAGAGTATAAGAATTACCCACACATCTATGGTATTATTCCAATTAATTGGGTAAAGAATGGTCTTTTCAGGAAATGGTGCTGAATCAATTGGGTATCATTATTCTAAAATAGAGATAAATAAGAAATAAAGCTTAGGCAGATGGACTGCTTTGGGCCAGGAGTTCAAGGCCAGCCTGCGCAACATAATGAGAGCCCCTCTCTACAAAAAAAAAAAAAAATTTTAAGTAGCCGGGCACGGGGGCACATGCTTATAGTACTAGCTGCTCAGGAGTCTGAAGCAGGAAGATCACCTGAGTCCAGGACTTGGAGGCTGCAGTGAGCTATAACAGCACCACTGCACTCCAGCCTTGGCAACAGAATGAGACTCTGTCTCTAAAAAATAAGGAAACGAAATGAAAAGAAATAACCCTGACCCCATCTCATACCATACACATACAAAATTTTGGGGTTTTTTTGTTTGTTATTTGTTGTTTTAATGAATCTTAAACCTAAAGGTAAATACAACCCTCTAAAAGAAAAGGAATTTTTTTTTTTGAGACAAAGTCTCACTCTGTCGCCAGGCTGGAGTGCAGTGGTGATCTTGGCTCACTGCAACTTCCGACTCCCAGGTTCAAATGATTCTCCTGCCTCAGCCTCCCAAGTAGCTGGGCTTACAGGTGTGTGCCATCACGCCTGGCTAATTTTTGTATTTTTAGTAAAGATGGGGTTTCACTGTGTTGGCCAAGATGGTCTCGATCTCCTGACCTCAGGTGATAAGCCCGCCTCAGCCTTCCAAAATGCTGAGATTACAGGCATAAGCCACCATGCCCAGCCTTTTTTTTTTTTTGAGACAGAGTCTCACTCTGTCACCCAGGCTGGAGTACAGTGGTACGATCTCGGCTCAGTGCAACCTGTGTCTCCCGGGTTCAAGCAAGTCTCATGCCTCAGCTACCCAAGTAGCTGGGATTATATGCACATACCATCATGCCCAGCTAATTTTTGT
Source organism: Rhinopithecus bieti (assembly GCF_001698545.2). Lineage (NCBI taxonomy): Eukaryota > Metazoa > Chordata > Mammalia > Primates > Cercopithecidae > Rhinopithecus > Rhinopithecus bieti. The sequence goes on from NW_016805006.1 coordinate 1,269,026, forward strand.
ATTTTAGTAGCAATGGGTTTCACCATGTTGGCCAGGCTAGTCTTGAACTCCTGACCTGAAGTGGTCCGCCTGCCTTGGCCTCTCAAAGTGCTGGGATTACAGGCATGAGCCACCACACCCAGCCTAAAAGAATATTTTCATGTCCTTGGAGTAAACAAAGATACAAAAAGAAATAATAATAGAGCAAAAGATAAAAAATCTGAACCACAATACTACTGGGTCAAATTTAAATGACCTGGATTTGATGACAGTGCTATGGTTATACATTTATTCTTAGGAAATTATACTAAATAATTTATGAAAACAGGCCAAGCACGATGGCTCACGCCTGTAATCCCAGTACTTTGGGAGGCCGAGGTGACTGGATCACTTGAGGCCAGGAGTTCAAGAAGAGCCTGGCTAACATGCCAAAATCCCATCTTTACTAAAAATACAAAAAATTACCTGGGCATGGCGGCACATGCCTGTTGTCCCAGCTATTCAGGAGGCTGAAGCAGGAGAATTGCTTGAACCCAGGAGGCAGAGGTTGCAGTGGGCGAGATCGCGCCACTGCACTCCAGCCTGGGCAACAGAGCGAGACTCCATCTCAAAAACAATAATAAATTTATGGAAATTATGGTTCAGAAAATATATGCATAGATACACAGACTGAGAGAATGACAAACAAATAAGGCAAAATCCATGATTGGTGAATCTCCATGATGGGCAACAGGAATACCTTGTATACATTATAAAGTTTTCTGGAAGTTTGAAATTTATTGCAAAATAAAAAGCATTTTTTGAAAAAGGGTCTTACTGTGTACTGTGATGCCCAGGCTGGAGGGCAGTAACATGATCATAGCTCACTGTAGCCTTGATCTCCCAGACTCAAGTGATCCTCTCCCCTCAACGTCCTGAGTTGCCGGAACCACAGGCACATGCCACGAGGACCGGCTAATGTTTTATTTTTGGTTGAGACGGGATCTCACTATGGTGCCCAGGCTGGTCTCAAACTTCTAATCTCAAAGGCTCCTCCCACCTCAGCCTCCCAAAGTGCTAGGATTACAGGCATGAACCACTGTGCCCAGCCTAAAAAGCATTTTTTATTTTTTGGAGACGGAGTCTTGCTCTGTCACCAGGCTGGAGTGCACTGGTACAATCTCGGCCCACTGCAACCTCCACCTCCCAGGTTCAAGTGATTCTCCTGCCTCAGCCTCCCGAGTAGCTGGGACTACAGGCGCCCGCCACCACGCCCGGCTAATTTTGTATTTTAATAGAGACGGGGTTTCACCATGTTGGCCAGGATGGTCTCGATCTCTTGACCTTGTGATCCACCCACCTCGGCCTCCCAAAGTGCTGGGATTACAGGCATGAGCCACCATGCCAAGCCCCCTTAAAAGCATTTTTAAAACCTCACAGCCTCACGGAAGATATCAACACATCCACAACAGAATGGCCAAAACTGAAAAGACTGACAATACCAAGTGCTGCTGAGAATGCAGAACAGACAGAAATTCCAAATACTTCTGGTGAGAGTACAAAGTTGGCAAAACCACTTTTGAAAACTATGTGGGAGTACCTACTAAAGGTAGACATGTACTTATCCTATGACACAATAAATCTACTCCTAGATCAACACCCAAGACAAATGAGTGTCTATATACAGCAAAAATTACCATTTTTTGTTTATGTCTATGACAAAATTACCATATACAAGAATTTTCATAGCAACTTTATTAATACTCAAAACTGGAAACAACAAAATGTCTATCAGTCATATAATGGATTTTAAAAAAATTATTGTATTCACATGATAGATACTACACAGCAAAATTAATGTTACACACAATAGCATAAAAACAAATCTTACAGTCATAATGTTAAGAGACAAGCCAGAAATAAAAGTATACTTTTTAAATCTATGACCGTATTTTTTAGACATTCAAGCATAGAAAAAAACAAATCTGTGGTGATAGAAGTCAGAACAGCAGAATAACGGTTACTTGGAGATGGAAAGAGGGTAGTATGGCCAAGGAAGTGGCACGAGGGATTCTTTTGAGGTACTGGAAATGTTCTAGATCTTAATCCAGGATGATGGTTAGAATGTTTTATATATATATATATATATATATATAATGTATATATAATGTATATATATCTCAATCTATGCACATAAGATTTGTGCATTTTACTGTATGTATATCTCAACTAACATTTATCAGAAAAAAATTGCATTCCACAGACTTATAAATCAGCTTAGGTCCAAATAATATACTGTTTTAGAGTAGAAAATCATCAAAAAGATCTCAAATAAGAAAGAGTCAAACTTACAATGATAAATTTCAAACTCACAGTAATGTCTACTGCCTACGTCAAATCAACAAGAGTCACGCCACTATTTGCACACAGGGAAAAATTAAGTTTCAGATGCAAGACTTCTCTGAAGTGATACTTTAAGAAACATACTACAGGAAAAGATATTTTAATCCACCAATATGAGTAAATTCCAGAAGTTTCTTCAGTATTACTCTTCATTTCTGCTTTTATTCATCCATAACAACCAATTCCCTCCCACTGCAGATGTCTAAGGATCCACCTATTACTTCTCTTTCCAGGAAGAAGATAATGCACCAAAGAAAATAAAGTCCTATTCTCAACAAAGGCAATTTTTTTCACTGGACTCCATCCATATTCAACCTCTCTCTGCTTGCCAGTGTACCCAAATCACTAACTTTATATTACTCCCAAATGAAACCCATAAAAACTGTTTCCTGGCTAACAATCTTAACATGGCAAGGTCTATTGGCACCTAACCTCTAATAAATAGTAGACTAATTGGTATTTACCTCAAGAATGCCCTTGCATGTTTGCTCTAAAGCTTTTAGTGTATAAAAACTACACAAAAGCTTTAGGGCAAAAATTTCCTTTCAAGGAGCAGATGCACTTTTCTTAGATCAATGTGGTAGCGACACCTAGTGTTAGGTCATTGAAGTACCGCATATACACAGCTCCAAGAAAACACTACAAATACTAACTTTTGAAACGAAAATACGGTCATCCCTCTGTATCCGCATGGGATCGGTTCCAGAATCCCTGTGGACACCAAAACCTCCAATGTTCAAGCCCCTTTTATAAAATGGCATGGTATCTGCACATAAACTATGAATATATAACCTATGCACATCCTCCTATATACTTTAAATCATCTCTAAATTACTTATAATACCTAATACAATGTAAGTGCTATGTAAATAGCTATATTGTCATTTTTATTTGTGTTATTTTTTATTGTTGAATTATTTTTTACTTTTTTCCCAAATATTTTCTATCCATATTGACTGAATCCACGTATTCAGAATCCATGGATACCCAGGGCCAACTGTATACTGTTTCACACAATACAACTGCCATATTTTAGGTGCTGTAATAAATATACTCTCCATTTTTTTTTAGAAAAAATTAAGCATTTCAAAAGAAGATAAGATGCTGGGCGCAGTGGCTCATGCCTGTAATCACAGCACTGTGGGAGGCCAAGGCAGGAGGATTGCTTGAGCTCAAGAGTTCAAGATCAGCCTGGGCAACATGGCAAAACCCCACCTCTACAAAAAAAAAAAAAAAAAAAAAAAAAACCACAAAAATTAGTTGGGCATGGTGGCGCATGCCTGTGGTCCCAGCTACTCGGGAGACTGAGGTGAGGGAATCGCTTGAGCCCAGGAGGTTGAAGCCATGATTGCACCACTGCACTCCAGCCTGGGTGACAGAGCAAGACTATGTCTCAAAAAGAAAAGAAAAGAAGAGAAAACTAAGTAGGCATTTAAACAGATAGCAAAAATTACAGGAAAATATCAGAAGACTTTTACCACTGAAACTTTAAGTGAAAACCCTTTATTACTTGTAAGACAAGATGCTATACAATTTTTGCTTTTCATGATTTTTAACATAGTCTAAGTCTAATAATCAAATTCTATTTCTGCTAAAATGATGCCATCTTTCATACTAAGCAGCACCAGTCCCCAGGTCAAGACTCTGGAAACATCTTTGACTTTCTTCTCTTCTAAATGTCTAACCACTTACCATGGTTTTTGGTAATCCTCTCACAGTAACAAACTTACTTCAGGCTCTGAACATCTAACATTTAGACAGTGTTGAAATTCACTCCTAACTAGCCTTATAACCTTTTCTTTTCTCCTGCTATTCATCCCACTGCAACCACAAAATCAATATTACAGACAGTTTTTGGAATGTATGTTTCCAAAAGCTTCTCAATGAGTCCAAATTATTATGGCTGAAAGAATAAGTCCAACTCCTCATTCTGCAATTCAAATCTCCTCCTTGAAAATTCTGTATCTTATTCTCATGACTACAAAGAATGTATAATGCTAAAATGAACGTTAATAATCACAGAAATGTTATTTGTGTGAAATAAAATAATACATGATTGCATGTCTAAACATACTTCTCAAAAACAACTCCTTCTCCAACTGGATGCCTTGATGATAGTGTTTTTCAAACCATTTGTCATAAAAGACCAATTTCCTTTTATTTTTCTAAAAGCTGGCACAAATGATACTTCTGTAAACTATATACATATGTTTGGAGAGTATGCACTGGCAAATACTACAGGTTTCTAAAAGCTTACTCTCATTTTCTGCACTTTACCTTTTTGCTGCCAATAACAAATGATTCACTATCACCAGTTCATGGACCAGCAACAGTCTACGGTTCGCACATTTAAAACCAAATTTACTACCTTTCCACCCAAATCTGCTCTTCACATACCTTTCTTATTTTTAAAAGTGATATTACCTCTATTCAAAATCCTCCAATGGCTTCTACAACTAAGTAGTGGTGGTGGTGGTGGTGGTGGTGTTTTTGAGACAGAGTCTTGCTCTGTAGCCCAGGCTGGAGTGAAATGGTGCAATCTCGGCTCACTGAAAGCTCCACCTCCTGGGTTCACGCCATTCTCGTGCCTCAGCCTCCCAAGTAGCTGGGACTACAGGTGCCCGCCACCACGCCGGGCTAATTTTTTTGTATTTTTTGTATTTTTAGTAGAGATGGCATTTCACCATGTTAGCCAGGATGGTCTCGATCTCCTGACCTTGTGATCTGCCCACCTCAGCCTCCCAAAGTGCTGGGGATTACAGGTTTAGCCACTACACCCGGCAACTAAAATTTTTACTGGGCAACAAAATTATACAAATAATTGCTAAAATATATACAAACGGCCAAGAAACATGAAAAAGTACTCCACATTATTAGTCATCAGGGAAATGCTAATGCTAAGTAAATCCTCAAGGTATAACCTACCAAAATAGCTAAAATTTAAAAGATCACAAAAATCAGCCAGGCATGGTGGCATGTGCCTGTAATCCCAGCTACTCTGGAGGCTGAGACATGAGAATCGATTGAACCCATGAGGTAGAGGCTGCAGTGAGCAGAGATCGCACCACTGCCCTCCAGCCTGGGCAATAGAGCGAGGCTCTGTCTAAAAAAACAAAAAAAACTAACCAAATATTGAACTCTAGTTAATTATATGCATGCAAAAGTAGTTAGGGGAAAGCATATTGATGTTTGCATTCCTCTGAAATGCACCGAATAAGATGGACATGAGAAAGTATAGTAGGCAGCTCTATGAACCCGTTCTGGTTCTGAGGGTTGCCTGAAAAAAAAAAAACTGGAAAAAGAAAGTATAGGAAAATTTTAAGGGTATACTCTAGTTGAGGGGTCTCCAATCCCTGGGCCAGGCACTGGTTAGGAACCAGGCCTCACAGCAGGAGGTGAGAAGCAAGCAAGCAAAAGCAAAGCTTCATCTGTATTTACAGCTGCTCTCCATCACGCACAGTACTGCCTAAGCTCTGCCTCTCGTCAGGTCAGCAGCATTAGATTCTCATAGGCATGCGAACCCTATTGTGAACTGCGCATGCCAGGGATCTAAACTGCATGCTCCTTATGAGAATCCAATGCCTGATGACCTGTCACTGTCTCCCATCACCCCCAGATGGGACCATCTAGTTGTGGGAAAACAAGCTCAGAGCTCCCACTGGTTCTACATTATGGTGAGTTGTATAACTATTTCATTATATATTACAATGTAATAATAATAGAAATAAACTGAACAATACATTTACTGTGCTTGAATCATACTGAAACTATTCCCACCCCGTGGGAAAACTATCTTCCACAAAACCGGTCCCTGGTGCCAAAAACGCTGGGGACTGCTGCTCTAGATAGTGGGTATAAGTATTTTCACTGTAAAATTCCAACTTTGCTCTATATTTGAAATTTCAGATGTCCTTACAAGGGCTAAAACAAAGCCCTAGCCAACTGCCACCTCTTGGACATAATCTCTTACTCTTTGCTTTGCTCCCCTAACTCCAGCTAAACTGCCTCCTTACTGTTCTTAAATATAAGAAACATATTCTGCACCACAGAGTGTTTATACTGGCTTGGAGTGTTCCTCCCTCAAATACCCATATGGATAACTTCACACCACTCCACTATGTCACTGGATCTTTGAGAGGCTTTCCCAGACCATCCTATATAGAACAGCAACCCACGACAACACCAACCCCCCTACCATACATAACATCTATCACCATCTAACATGGTACACATTTACTAAATCTATCTTCCCCACCTACCAGAATGAAAATTCCACAAGGAGAATGACTTTGTTTTGTTCAGTGTTGTCTCAGCACCTTCAACACAGTCTGGCATGTAATAGACAATTAATAAATCTTTGCTGAGTGAATGAATTAATAAATGTATGGGATAAGTACAAATGACATGGCTGTAAAAGAATGTAATTTGGAAAATCTATCAGAAGCCTTACTTTTATTGATCTCTCCAAATTATATGACCATAAAGATATTTATCTCAATATTCTTCTTTCTTCTTTTTTTTTTGAGAGGGTCTTGCTCTGTCACCCAGGCTGGCGTGCAGTGGCGCAATCACAGCTCACTGCAGCCTCGACCTCCTAGGTTCAAGTGATCCTCCTGTTTTCAGCCTGAATTTTTGTGGTTTTTGGTTAGATGGGATCTCACCATGTTGCCCAAGCTGCTCCTAAACTGCTGGCCTCAAGCAATACACCACCCTCAGCCTCCCAAAGTGTTGGGATTATAGGCATGAGCCACCATGCCCGGCCTCAATACTCTTTAAAGAGAAACAATTTGAGAAATCTAAATCAATCTCTAACTATACAGAAAAGAACGCTTTCATCTCAGAACCTCTGTTTACTGTTTATTGTTCCAGTCTTACCCTAAGTATTTTTTAGCTTATATGCCACTTCCTTGTCATAATATGTCATCCTTTTTCTCATATTACAACTTAAGTTGTATATGCATTTATTTTTATTTAAATATCTCTCTCCTACTAGCTCCATGACAGCAAAGACCACATCTGTTGTGCTCACCACTGTATATCCCAGACATGTCCTGAATAAATGAACACCATTTAAATCTTCATAGTTCGTGGCCGCGCACGTTGGCTCATGCCTGTAATCCCAGCACTTTGGGAGGCTGAGCCAGGCAGTTCACGAGGTCAGGAGCTCAAGACCAGCCTCACCAACACAGTGAAACCCTGTCTCTACTAAAAATACAAAAATGAGCACGATGTGATGGCGCGTGCCCATAATCCCAGCTACTCAGCAAGGTGAGGCAGGAGAATCGCTTGAACCCGGGAGGCAGAGCCTGCAGTGAGCCGAGATCATGCTACTGCACTCCAGCCTGGGTGACAGAACAAGACTCCGTATCAAAAATAAAAAATAAAACAAAACAGAACTTTGTAGTTCATGGCACCAATCTATCTAAAACTGGGAGAAGAAAACTTCAAAAAGTATGATATTTTGAGGTCAAGTGTGGTGGCTCACGCCTGTAATCCCAGCACTTTGGGAGGCTGAGGCAGGTGGATCACGTGAGGTCAGGAGTTTGAGACCAGCCTTGCCAATGTGGTGAAACCCCATCTCTACTAAAAATACAAAAATTACCTGGGTGTGGTGATGCATGCCTGTAATCTCAGCTACTCAGGAGGCTGAGGCAGGAGAACTGCTTGAACCCCGGAGGTGGAGGTTGCAGTGAGCCAAGATCGCGTCACCACACTCCAGTCTGGGCGACAGAGCAAGAGTCTCCAAAACAAAAAAAAAAAGAAAGGCAGCGTATAGAACTTCATTTTTTTCATATTTGAATCTCACCCCACTATTTGGTTTTTAAAATATATACGAAGATAATTTTATTTTTTTAATTAAGAATTTTAAGCAAGAAAGCTTATACTTACCTCACCAAAAAAGAGTCAATAACATTGTTAGGGATGGTTGGAAAAAAGGGTTGTTTATCTGGAACGCCAACATAACAATCATTCTATGTCAAATCTGGTGTGTTTAAAGAAGGGATCTGACAGCTCAGGAAAGCTAGGAAAGCTGGTGTCATATACAAAGCAGTAGAGATTGGGGAGTAAACTACTGCACAGTTCTGCTTTTGAGCTGACTCTAATTAACGATATTCCTAGACATCATCTAAGTTCCATTCACATCTATGCACTTCAATAGACAATTTTTTTAAATGTTTAAGATATGCTTATTTTCTTAACCTGAGACTTCCAGGTGGGACAGTTTTGTCTTTCTTTTTGAGACACAGTCTCACTCTGTTTCCCAGGCAAGAGTGCAGTGGCGCAATCTCGGCTCACTGCAACTTCCGCCTCCTGGGCTCAAGCAATTTTCCTGCCTCAGCCTCCCAAGTAGCTGGGATTACAGGTGCCCACCACCATCCCTGGCTAATTTTTGTACTTTTAGTAAAGATGGAGTTTCACCATGTTGGCCAGGATGGTCTCAAACTCTTTGACCTCAAGTAACCTGCTTGCCTTGGCCTCCAAAGTGCTGGAATTACAGACATGAGCCACTGTGGGACAGTTATATTATACTCAACAAGAGGGAGTCCTGAGTATATACTACAAGCAAAAACTAAGCTAAGGTTTGGACAGGGGTTGATTTTCTGCCCACCTACACTTACTCAAAAGCAAAGACATAGCTAGGCATGATGGCTCACATCTGTAATCCCAGTGGTTTGGGAAGCCACAGCAGGAGGATGGCCTGAGGCCAGGAGTTCAAGACCAATCTGGGCAACATAGTGAGATATCATCTGTATTTTTAAAAAGCAGGCCAGGCACGGTTGCTCACACCTGTAATCCCAGCACTCTGGGAGGCCAAGGCCGGTTGATCACTTGAGGTCAGGAGTTCAAAACCAACCTGGCCAACGTGGTGAAACCCCGTCTCTACTAAAAAAAAACCACACAAAAATTAGCCTGGCATGGTGGCTCACACCTGTAGTCCCAGCTACTCAGGGGGCTGAGACATGAAAATCACTTGAACCCGGGAGGCAGAGGTTGCAGTGAGCTGAGATCGCCCCCACTGCACTCCAAAAAAAAGAAAAGTAAATGCAAATGCAAATTGTCCCTCAGCATCTGTGGGGGATTGGTTCCACAAACCACCCATGGATACCAAAGTCCATGATGCTCAAGTACTTTACATAAAATGGCACAGTATTTGCATACAACCTTTCCATATCCTCTCATATACTTTAAATCATCTCTTACTTACTTATAATACCTAGTACAATGTAAATGCTATGTAAATAATTGTCATACTGCATTGTTTAGGAAATAATGACAAGAAAGAAAACTCTATGTGTGTTCAGTACAGACACAACCACCCTCTTTTTTAATTCCAAATATTTTCAATCCACAGTTGGTCGAATCTGCAGATGTGCAAAACACATACATAGAGGGCCAACTGTATGAATTACAGACTATAAAGATCCATGAGAGTCATTTTTTTCAGGTTGGCAAACAGGCTGCCCACTGTCTAGCATATGCTCATTGAATGAATAATGGTTATAAGTTTCAGAAGGGTTCCAACACAGTAATGGCTAACGGAGTAAAACATAAAAGATAATTATGAGTATTTGAAGGTACATCCTAATCTTTTACAAATGAAAACACTGGGGCTCAAAAAACGATATTCCAAATTCCGGCATTTTGGCATGCGGAGCATTTTGAGCTAAAGGAAATTAAAAGGCCTCAGAAGCCCTCAGAACCAAGGACTTCTGATGTTCTCCTGCTTCTCCCTCACAAGCACAAGGTGGAACTCTCTAAAGTTCCCTTTCCTGAAGCTCTTCTAGAAGAAACACAATTACCTCCCTCTCCCCTCTCTGAAATTTCTTCAACCAGAGAAGATTAATCTCAAATTGCAGGAAGGAAAACCGAGAAACGACATCACACCTAGACAGACTTTGTCACAGGCTATCATCTCTGCTCAGGTCCCATTTCCAAGAGAATCACTTAGAAACGATTTTCTGCTCTTTGGGCCCCTTCAACTTTCTTGAGAATGACTTACTAACTCTCAAAATTGACTACATTCCTCCTTTTCCTTCTCCCCTATGAAGAGAGCACTATGTAAGCTTCAGCCATCTGGCCCTTCTTTGAGTCTCATTTTATGTGGCTCTCGTGCATGTGTATGCTTTTTCCTCCTGTTAAGCTATTGTCAATTTATTTCAGAGGGAGAAAGGAAAATTCCCTTCACCTCTACAAAAACTGAACCTAAACTACAAAACTACTCGCATGTCATATCTTTAGCAATCACATTTGAAAAGTGATGAAGTATAGCTCTTAGATCATGGGCTTTGAATTTGAATTCAGACATAACTAGGTTAAAATTCTACTTCCACCTCTTAAAAGCAGTGTGACCTTACCACCTGTAAAACAAGGTAACTTCTACATTAGATGAGATAATATGTATATAAACCTCTTTGACCATAATGAGAGCTCAATCAGTGAAACATAAGAAGCTTATTTTCCCAGATTCTTTTTTTTTTTTTTCCTGAGACAAGGTTTCACTCTGTCACCCAGGCTGGGCGCGGTGGCTCACACCTGTAATCCCAGCACTTTGGGAGGCCGAGACGGGCGGATCACGAGGTCAGGAGATCGAGACCATCCTGGCTAACACAGTGACCCCATCTCTACTAAAAATACAAAAAATTAGCCGGGCATGGTGGCAGGCACGTGTAGTCCCAGCTACTCGGGAGGGTGAGGCAGGAGAATGGCGTGAACCCAGGAGGCGGAGCTTGCAGTGAGCCGAGATCACACCACTGCACTCCAGCCTGGGCCACAGAGCAAGATTCTGTCTCAAAAAAAAAAAAAAAAAAAAAAATTCAAGCCTCTCAAAATACAATCTAGGCATAAGGAGGAATAAAGACTAAAGACCTTAAGCACTCAAAGATAAACAGAAATTAACTTTAAACTATTAAAAGTAATGCCTCTAATTATAACCAAAACAAGCGAGCAGTTAAAGCAACCTGAGTACCACCAAAGGAATGTGTTCAATCCAGTCAACACCCCAATCACACAGGCTCAACCCTCTTGTTAAACGTATAGCTTCCTCTTTGTCTTCAATTCTGTCAACAAACAGCATAATGAAGCAAAATGTAGTCTCTATTAATAAGAAAAATTTACATTTACAAAACCCTTTTGTTTTATCAAAACCTAGAAATATTCCTCTCAGTAAGAAAAAAAAAACTACCAAATTTTCAGTACTTTCTGCATGCCTTTGGAACAATACCAAAATTACAAAGAACATTGCAAGACCTTGAAACATGTCAACTACACTTCCCAAAAGGCAAAAGAAAAAGAACACTTGTAATTTCGTGACATACCAGCATGATTCTTCTACCTCTGCAAAGTAAAGCCAAGTTAAAAAAAAAATCCCACATCTTAGATACTTAATAATATGATAATTATAAAAACAGAATTGGCCAGACACAGTGGCTCATGCCTGTAACGCCCACACTTTAGGAGGCCAAGTAGGAGGATTACTTGAGCCCAGGAGTTCAAAAGCAGCCTGGGCAACACAGTAGGCCCCTGTGTCCATTTAAAAGTATTAAAAATTAGCTGGGTGTGGTAGCACGTGCCTGTAGTCCCAACTACTCCAGAGACTGAGGCAGGAGGATCACTAGAGGACAGAGTGAGTTACAATCATGCCACTGCCCTCGAGCCTGGGTGACAGAGACTCTGTCTCAAAAAAAACAGAACAGAATGGAAGACCAAACTTCATCAGAAGTGACTTATCAAAAAATAAACATTTTTTTAACTTAAAAAACGTTGGCCAGGCGTGGTGGCTCATGCCTGTAATCCCAGCACTTTGGGAGGCAGGGGCAAGCGGATGACGAGGTCAGGAGATCGAAACCATCCTGGCTAACAAGGTGAAACCCCATCTCTACTAAAAATACAATAAATTATCCAGGCATGGTGGTGGGTGCCTATAATCCCAGCTACACTGGAGGCTGAGGCAGGAGAATGGCGTGAACCCGGGAGGCAGAGCTTGCAGTAAGCCGAGATCGCGCCACGGCACTCCAGCCTGGGCAACAGAATGAGACTCTGTCTCCAAAAAAAAAAAAAAGTATCTACAGATTTCACATAAGCTAACATGCTGGGAAGTATAATGTTTTAGGTATTCAACCACATGTGTACTTACAGGGACACTCCAGACCTGCATTCCATCACTGTAGCCAATCATAATCAGCAAAGGTGGTTCATTCCCAGTGCTATGTATTTCATGAAATTCCAGATTTCTTGATGTATCTGCAATACAATTAAGTAACACAGAAGCTAACTTAAAAGACATAATGTCAGTCAAGAAAACAACAGTATTTCTTTAATGCCTGATTCAATCTTTACACTTCTCCAGTGACTATCCTCTCTTCTCTTAATAGACAGAATTCTCAAAGTTGTCCATCCTGGCTATTTCCTTATATATCTGTCATTCATTGGCCCATTTCAACATAGCTTCTAGCCACACCATTTAAATAATATCAAACATTTAAGGGGAAAAAAAAAAAAGACAGGGCTGGGCATGGTGGCTTACACCTATAATCCCAGTATTTTGAGAGGCCAAAGTAGAAGGATCACCTGAGACCAGGAGTTCAAGATCAGCCTAGGCAACACAGCAAGATCCTGTCTCTATTTAAAAAAAAAAAAATAGTCCAGGCCTGGTGGCTCACGCCTGTAATCCCAGCACTTTGGGAGGCTGAGGTGGGCGGATCATGAGATCAGGAGGTCGAGACCAGCCTGGCCAACATGGTGAAACCCCGTCTCCACTAAAAAATACAAAATTTAGCCGGGTGTAGTGCCGCGCCTGTAATCCCAGCTACTGGGGAGGCTGAGGCACAAGAATCACTTGAACCCAGGAGGCGGTGGTTGCAGTGAGCCGAGATCACACCACTGCACTCCAGCCTGGGCAATAGAGCAAGACTCCATCTCAAAAATAATGATAATATTATTATTATTAGCTGGGCTTGGTGGCACACACTTATAGTCCTAGATACTCTGGAGACTGAAGTGGAAGGAGCCTTTAAACAAAATAATTCAAGACTGCGGTGAGCTATGATGGCACCACTGTACTACAGCTTGGGTGACAGAGCAAGGCCCTGGCTCTAAAAATAATAATAACATCAATTCTACACAAACTTTTTTTTTTTTGAGACAGAGTCTCACTCTTTCATGCAAGCTGGAGTAAAGTGGAGCCATCATAGCTCACTGCAGCCTTGACTTTCTATGCTCAGGTGATCCTCCCACCTCAGCCTCCCAAGCAGCTGGGACTACAGGCATATGCCATAATGCCCAGCTAATTTTTTGTATTTTTTGTGGAGACAGGGTTTCGTCATGTTGCCCAGGCTGGTCTCAAACTCCTGAGTTCAAGCAGTCCACCTGCCTCAGCTTTCCGAAGTGCTAGGATTACAGGTATGAGCTATCACGTCCGGCCTTACACGCTTTTCTAAAAAACAGAAGAGAAGGCAATAAGTACCAACTCATTCTGAGGCAATCAAAACTAGACTAAGAAATTACAAGAAAACTATACATTAATCCTCCTCAGGAATGTACATATAAAAATGCTTTACAAAGAAAACAAAAATACAAAGACTAGCAAATTGGATTCCACAATATACAAAGGATAATCAACCACTAAAATATAGGGTTTATCCCACAAATGTAAGATGGGTTAACATTGGAAAAATCGATTATAACTTGCCAACAGTAACAGAATAAAGGCGAAAAATCATATGATCATTTCAACATATGTTAAAAAAGCATTTGCTAAAATGCAATAGCTATTTTATTTTTAAAACTCAGCAAATCAAGAATAAAGGATGTCTATGAAAATACTGTAGCTAATTATGGTAAAAGACTGAATGCTTCCTCCCTATGAGGCAGAACAAGGCAAAAATGCCCAAACTTAAAACTTATACTCAACACTGTACTAGAGGCCCTAGACAGTGCAATTAGGAAAGAAAAATAAACGAGATAAAGATTGAAAGGAGAAGAAGTACAGTTGACCCTTGAACAATGTGGAGGGTAGGGGTGCTGAGTCCCCCGTCCCCCAATGAAGTCAAAATCCACGTATAGACTGAGTAATCCCAGCACTTTGGGAGGTCAAGGTGGGCATACCACTTGAGCCCAGGAGTTTGAGACCAGCCTGGGCAACATGGCAAAACCCTATCTCTACAAAAAATACAAAAATTGGCCGGGCGCAATGGCTCATGCCTGTAATCTCAGTACTTTGGGAGGCCGAGGCAGGCGGATCACCTGAGGTCGGGCTTCGAGATCAGCCTAACCAACATGGAGAAATCCTGTCTCTACTGAAAATACAAAATTAGCCAGGTGTGATGGTGCATGCCTGTAATCCCAGCTACTTAGGAGGCTGCAGTAGGAGAATTGCTTGAACCCGGGAGGCAGAGGTTGCAGTGAGCCGAGATCAAGCCATTGCACTCAAGCAACAAGAGCAAAATTCTGTCTCAAAAAATAATAATAATAATACAAAAATTAGCTGGGCTTGGTGAAAAGCACCTGTAGTCCCAGTTGCGGGGGAGACTGAAATGGGAATATCGCTTGAGCCCAGGAGGTCAAGGATGCTGTAAGTTGTGATCACACCACTGCACTCCACTCCAGCCTGGGTGACAAAGTGAGACCCTATCTCCACCAAAAAAAAAAAAAA
>NW_016805006.1:1287190-1302841 GCF_001698545.2 Rhinopithecus bieti
TTTTTTTTTTTTTTTTTTTTTTTTTTTTTTTTTTTTTTTTTTTTGAGACAAGGTTTCACTCCCATTGCCCAGGCTGAAGTGTAATGTGCTATCTCAGCTCACTGCAACCTCTGCCTCCCAAGCTCAAGCAGTCTCCTGCCTGGGACTATAAGCACACGCCACCACATTCAGCTAATTTTTATAGAGACAGGGTTTTGCCACGTTGCCCAGGCTGGTCTCTACAAAAATATACAAAAGTTAGCCAGGCGCTGTGGCACACACCTAGAGTCCCAGTTACTTGGGAGGCTGAGTTGGGAGGACTGTTTGAGCCCCAGAGGTGGAGGTTGCAGTGAGCTGAGAGTGTACTACTGCACTCCAGCCTGGGTGACAGAGGAAGACCCTGTCTCGAAGAAAAAAAAAAAAATTCCTTTTCTTTTTTTACAATAGTCCTTAGGCCAGATTCCTTTATCTTGAAATGGTGGGCAATCACAGCTGCAGACTTCAATCTGCAGTACATATCAATCAATTCAACTTTTTACCATGATGTCATGACTTCTCTGTTTCTTGGGAGAATCTCCGGCATCACTAGTGGGCACTTCATATGGGACCCATCGTGCTATTCAAGGTTTATAGTGTTACAATTAACATGATGCAAAATAGGTGAGAATCCAAAGAGATCACTTTCCACTGTGACACAGCAATTTACTAGAAACATAAACTGCTCACCAGAGATGATTTTAAGTGGATACTTGCAATTCTTGAGCTCCCTGTGACAGCAGCAGGAGGTCACTACAAAATTATTACAGTAGTACAGTATGTACTACAGTTAATTTTATGCAGTTAAAATTCAATACTGCATCTATACATTTGTTTACATGATTATAGATGGCACCACGTACTGTCTGTTAAGTGTGCGTGTACATTTCGATACATCTTAACTTTTTATAATAGATTTCTGTGTGTATATCTATACATACATATATACATAGAGAGAAAGAGAGACAGAGATACATCCCTTTTTTTTTTTTTTTTTTTTTTTTTTTTGGGACAGAGTCTCACTCTGTCACCCAGGCTGGAGTGCACTGGCGCAATCTTGGCTCACTGCAACCTCCACCTCCTGGGCTCTAGCACATCTCCTGCCTCAGCCTCCCAAGAAGCTGGGATTACAGGCGTGTGCCACCACGCCCAGCTAATGGTTTTTTGTGGGTTTTTTTGTTTTGGGGGTTTTTTTTTTTGTATTTTTAGTAGAGATGGAGTGTCACTATGTTGGCCAGGCTGAACTCCCGACTTCAAATAATCCACCCGCCTTGGCCTCCCAAAGTGCTGGGATTACAGACGTGAGCCCCCGTGCCCAGCCTAGATTTATGTATATTTTATAGTAAATGATAAAATAGGTTAGTATCTATACATCTTATGCATTCATATCTTTTTCTTAATTTTTTGATGTTTCTAGGCTATGTGGTTCATCTGCAAGTTTTTGTCAAAGTGTCACACAAATCTCCAAAAAATTTTCCAACATATTTATTCCAAAAAGTCTGGGTATAACTAAAGTGGACCTGCACAGTTCAAATCCATGTTATTAAAGGGTCAACTATATTCTATTTTTTAGGTGTTGCTTACATAAGCATTGGATTTGTAAAAACTCATTCACTAATGTATACTTTTGCGTTATCTGCCATATTTTGTACAATAAATGTTTTTAAAAATCATAAAGCAATAAACAGTCCTCTTCCTCAACTGGATTTCATCACTCTTCTCTCTGACTTTTTTTTTTTTCGGAGACAGACTCTGACTCCATCAACCAGGCTGGAGTGCAGTTGTACGATCGCAGCTCACTGCAACCTCCATCTCTAGTGCCTCAGCCTCCTGAGTAGCTGCAATTACAGATTGCGTCACCATGCCTAGCTAATTTTCGTATTTTTAGTAGAGGCAGGGTCTTGCCATGTTAGCCAGACTGGTCTCAAACTCCTGACGTCAAGTGATCTGCCCACCTAGGCCTCCCAAAGTGCTGGGATTACAGGCGTGAGCCACTGCACCCGGCCTCCCCTCTCCTAGAAGCTAAATTCCTCAATTGGGTTATTCCCAACTGTCATCATTTTTCATCTAACATTTACCCCAAACCCACTTCAGAATGTCCCTAACACGCCTCCCAAGTGATTTTTGGTCACCACTAACGGTGACCAATAATCTCTAAATAGTTCAATCCAATAGATAATTTTCAAGCACATCTTTTTTTTTTTTTTTTTTTTTGAGACGGAGTCTTGCTCTGTCTCCCAGGCTGTAGTGCAGTGGCAAGATCTCGGCTCACTGCAAGCTCCGCCCCCCAGGTTCATGCCATTCTCCTGCCTCAGCCTCCCAAGTAGCTGGGATTACAGGCGCCTGCCACTACGCCCGGAATTTTTTGTATTTTTTTAGTAGAGACGGGGTTTCACCATGTTAGCCAGGATGGTCTCAATCTCCTGACCTCGTGATCTACCCGCCTCGGCCTCCCAAAGTGCTGGGATTACAGGCATGAGCCACCATGTCTGGCCCAAGCACATCTTTTTAGACTACTCAGCCACCATTACCAATGGTCACCACCTATTCCTTAAAATACTCTCCCTTGGTCTTTCAGGGATAATCCTCTAACTTTTCTTCACTTTCTCTAGTCACTCTTTCACCATTCTCTCTGCTGTGGCATTCTTTTCTACCTAGTCTCTAAATACTGGAGTTACTCAAAACCAATTTCTAAATTTCCATTTCTTACCATATATCCTCTCCTAGGTTAACTCATTCCACCCACTGCTTCAATTAGTATCTGCTAGTGACTTCCTCAATATGGAGTTTGGATGTCTCAATAGAAGTGCAAATTCCACTCAAAGATCATGATTTCCTCACCAAGCCTGATTTTCCTCCAGAGTTCCTTATTTTGGTGAAAAGCATCATTATCACATTGGCAAAGCCAGGAACCACTTTCTTCCTCACCTATAACAGTAAATCTATCCCAAGTCCCTGTGTCTTCCTAAACTGTTCTCTTCATTCCTCTTACACCACCACCACCCTGTCCCAGCTACTACAGCTACTCCAAAAGCATACATAGCTTCCTGCATCCACCACTGCTCACCAAACTTCACATTAGAGTTGAACTGCTGTTTTTTGTTTTTGCTTTTGTTTTTGAGACAGTGTCTCACTCTGTTGTGCAACCTGGAGTACAATGACACAAGACTCATTACAGCCTTAACCTCCTGGGCTCAAGCAATCCTCTTGCCTCAGCCTTCCATGTAGCTGGGACCACAGGTATGCACCACCATGCCTGGCTAATTTTTTTATTTTTTTGTAGAGATGGGATTTCACTCTGTTGCCCAGGCTGGTCTCAAACTTCTGACCTCAAGCAGTCCTCCACCTTGGCCTTCCAAAGTGCTGAGATTACAGGTGTGAACCACCATGCCCAGCCAAAACTGCTTTTTTTTTTTTTGAGATGGAGTCTTTCTCTGTCACCCAGGCTGGAGTGCAGTGGCTCGATCTTGGCTCACTGCAACCCCCACCTCCCAGCAGCAAACTGCTCTTTTAAAAACACAAATAATGACATATCTCTTTACCTCCATCTCCTGCATTAGTGACATCCTACTCTTAAAGATAAAAATCAAAACCAGCCAGGCACGGTGGCTCACACCTGTAATCCCAGCACTTTGGGAGGCCAAGGCGGGTGGATCACGAGGTCAGGAGATCGAGACCATCCTGGCGAACACGGTGAAATCCCGTCTCTACTAAAAATACAAAAAAATTAGCCAGGTGTGGTGGCGGGCGCCTGTAGTCCCAGCTTCTAGGGAGGCTGAGGCAGGAGAACGGTGTGAATCCAGGAGGTGGCAGAGCTTGCAGAGAGTGGAGATTGCGCCACTGCACTCCAGCCGAGGCGACAGAGTGAGACTCCGTTTCAAAAAAAAATCAAAACCATTAAATGGCTTTTCAAAAAAAAAATCACAACCATTAAATACATCAGTAATTCTTTAATGCCCATTTTCTTTCAACAGGAATTCACTGTTGCAATGTTAATAGAACATGATTCCATACCCAGCAAAAATCAGAATTATAAAATTATGTACCTAGGGTATAATTATTTTTATACCTGACATTTAAATGGTGTTTTTGGCCAGGCGTGGTGGTTCACGCCTGTAATCCCAACACCTTGGGAGGCCACGGTGGGCAGATCACTTGAGGTCAGGAGTTCAAGACCAGCCAGGCCAACATGCTGAAACTAAAATACAAATATTACTAAAAATACAAAAATTAGCTGGGCATGATGGTGCATACTTGTAATCCTAGATACTTGGGAAGCTGAGGCAGGAGGACTGCTTGAACCCAGAAGGCAGAGGTTGCAGTGAGTCAAGTTTGTGCCACTATACTCCAGCCTAAGGAACAGAGTGAGACTTCGTCTCATAAATAAATAAAAAAATGGTGTTTTATAAGTTCCTATGTGCTTTTGTGTACATCATCAAATCTGACATATCAACTCTGTTTTAATTATTTATTTTTGAGACAGAATCCTGTTTCGTTGTTGCTGTTGTTTGCTTTTTGTTTTTTGTTTTTTTTCGAGATGGAGTCTTGCTCTGTCCCCAAGGCTGGAGTGCAGTTATGCAATCTCGGCTCACTGCAACCTCTGCCTCCTGGGTTCAAGCAATTCTCTCTGCCTCAGCCTCCCAAGCAACTGGGATTACAGGTGCCCGCCACCACACCCAGCTAATTTTTGTATTATTTAGTAGAGATGGGGTTTCACCATGTTGGCCAGGCTGGTCTTGAACTCCTCACCTCAGGTGATCCACTCACCTCAGCCTTCCAAAGTGCTAGGATTACAGGCGTGAGCCACCGCACCCCGCCTATTTTCTTTACTGGTTTCTTTTTTCTTATTCTACCTCTAAATCTGAACTTTACGGTCTTTCCTATAGAGACATCTAGCATTTTTGCATGGTTTCAGCCAACTACAATGTCCTCCCTTCCTTTGATTCACCCATCCTTCAAAAACTTGTCCAGTCTTAACTCACCTGTGAATCTTCCATGACTGCACTCAGTATACGCTCTCTCCTTAGAAAACTGTTTGCAATTGGTGGGAGGATAGGGATACTAGATTTCTACTCACACCTCAAAAGTCAAGGTGTAAAGTGAAACCGAATCTTTTTTTTTTTTTTTTTTTTTTTGAGACAGAGTCTCTCTCCATCACCCAGGCTGGAGTGCAGTGGTGTGATCTCAGCTCACTGCAATCTCCACCTCCTGGGTTCAAGCGATTCTCCTGCCTCAGCCTCCTGAGCAGCTGGGATTACAGGTGCCCACCACCACGCCCAGCTAAGCCACCACGCCCAGCTAATTTTTTTTTTTTTTTTTTTTTTTTTTTGTATTTTTAGTAGAGACGGGGTTTTAACATGTTGGCCAGGCTGGTCTCGAACTCTTGATCTCAGGAGATCTACCTGCCAAAATGCTGGGATTACAGGCATGAGCCACTAAGCCCGGCCAAAACTGAATCTTTCTTCTCAAACCTGCTTCTTTATTTTCCTTCCTCCCTTCCCTCCCTCATTTATTCATTCATTCATTCAGAGATAGGGTCTTGCCCTGTCACCCAGTCTGAAGTGCACTGGCACAAACACAGCTCACTGAAGCCTCGACCTCCTGGACTGAAGCAATCCTCCCACCTCAGCCCCTCGAGTAGCTAGGACTACAGAGACATACCACCACACTCAGCTAATTTTTNATTTTTTGTATTTTTAGTAGAGACGGGGTTTTAACATGTTGGCCAGGCTGGTCTCGAACTCTTGATCTCAGGAGATCTACCTGCCAAAATGCTGGGATTACAGGCATGAGCCACTAAGCCCGGCCAAAACTGAATCTTTCTTCTCAAACCTGCTTCTTTATTTTCCTTCCTCCCTTCCCTCCCTCATTTATTCATTCATTCATTCAGAGATAGGGTCTTGCCCTGTCACCCAGTCTGAAGTGCACTGGCACAAACACAGCTCACTGAAGCCTCGACCTCCTGGACTGAAGCAATCCTCCCACCTCAGCCCCTCGAGTAGCTAGGACTACAGAGACATACCACCACACTCAGCTAATTTTTTTGTATTTTTTTTTTTGGTAGAGATGGGGTTTTGCCATGTTGCCCAGGCTGGTCTTGAACTCCTGGGTTCAAGTGACCTACTGTCTTGGCCTCCCAAAGTTCTGGGATTATAGGCATGAGCCACTGCGCCCAGCCTGTCCAGTCATTTTTGTACACTCTAAAAGGTAAATGATGATAGAAGCAGAAAATAACACTTCACCTAGAGGATCCCCTAGGCAAAGATCCTGAGGCATGAAAAGTTCTGTGGCTTTAATGACCTGAAAGGTAAGTAGGGTCAGTGCACAGCTGCTAAGGAGAGACAATTAGATGGGAAAAGAAATCAGAGATTTCTACTCTGGATACCTACTTGAGGATGTCTAGGAGGCATCTTCATGTAGCTGTCCCACAGATCTAAGGGACCCAAGCTTCTAGAGCAATAGAAGCTTATAAGCATTTTCTTTTAGAGATGGGGTCTCACTATGTTGCCCATGTTGGACTGCAGTGGCTATTCACAGATGCAATCTCACTACTGATCAGCATGTGAGTTTTAACTATTTCTGAACTGGGCTGGTTCACCCCTCCTTAGACAATCTGGTGGTTCCCCACTCCTGGGAAGTCACCATACTGATGCTAAATTTAGTGCAGACACCCAATCAGCATAGCACATTATAGCCCAGAACGCCTGGACACAAGCGATTCTCCTACCTCAATCTCCTGAGCTGCTGGGACTACAGGTGTGTGCCACTAGCACTCCAGCCTGGGTGAATAAGTGAGACTCTTGTCAAAAAAAAAAAAAAAAAAAAAAAAAAAACTGGCCAAGTATGAAGTATGGGATTAGGGGATGATAAGAATTTCACTGCACAGGCTAGAAAGCGATTCCCATTATACTAGAGTAAACCAGCATCAATTTGATTTGATGTAGTCTGGGATTCAAACTATATTCTCACGTTTAGAGAATTTGACAGAAAAATGTCAGAATGTTAATGTGGGCAAGCTGTAGCAGCTATTACCTTTGCATACCTCACACACTTCCTACTCTGTAACTCCCTCTTTTCTGGTAACTAATCTTATCCTCCATCAAGCACAGGGATAGGCACATGACCAGCTGAGCAATTCTAGTACTACATCCTCGGCCACAGCAACTATTCCAATAATGGGAGAGTGACTCAGACTGAGCCATCCGGATCTCCAAATGAATACTTTTTCCTCTTTGATTGTATCATATAATCATAAAGGTATGAATAAAGAGCTTTGAGTAACCACTGCACCAACTCTCTCTTTGTTAAAGAAGTCAAAGAAGAGATGCAAACATTCAGAAAGAAGTAGTGACAAGAAGTGGACAAAGATTAAAAGTGTGAAGCCCCTATCCTTCCCAGATCCATGAGTAGATTATTGTTAAATCCCCTATGAGCCCAAGTATAGTGGCTCATGCCTGTATCCCAGCACTTTAGGAGACTGAGGCAGGAGGATTCCTTGAGGCCAGTAGTTCAAGATCAGCCTGGGCAGCATAGCAAGACCTCATCTTTACAAAAAAATTTAAAAATAAGCTGGGCATGGAGGCATGTGCCTATAGTGCTAGCTACTTGGGAGGTTGAGGCAGGAGGATCACATGAGCCCCACAGTTCAAGGTTGCAGTGAGCTGTGATCATTTCACTGCATTCTAGCCTGAATGACACAGGGAGACCCTTTCTCTAAAAATAAAATTTAAAATCCCCCAAGGAACACAGTATAGTGGTTCCTCAAAAAATTTAAAAAAGAATTACCATATGATACAATTCCACTAGAAGAGATATTTGTACACCCATGTTCATTACAGCATTGTTCACAAAGCCAAAAGGTAGAAGCAACGCAAATGTCTTTCAATAAATGAATGAATAAAATAAAATGTGGTATAGGCTGGGCGTGGTGGCTCACACCTGTAATCCCAACACTTTGGGAGGCTTAGGCGGGCAGACCACAAGGTCAAGGGGAGGCCGAGGCGGGCAGACCACAAGGTCAAGAGACCATCCTGGCTAACACAGTGAAACCCTGTCTCTACTAAAAATACAAAAGTCAGCTGGCTGTGGTGGCAAACACCTATAGTCCCAGATGCTAATGAGGCCGAGGCAGAAGAATCGCTTAAACCTGGGAGGTGGAGGCTGCAGTGAGCTGAGATTGCGCCACTGCACTCCAGGCTGGGTGACAGAGCGAGACTCCATCTCAAAAAAAAAAAAAAAGGCTTCATATTTGAAAAGTCTTCAAGGAAAAAGCAACTCACAGAATAGGAGAAAATGTTTTCAAATCTTATATCTAATAAGGAATTAATACCCAGAATATTTAGAAAACTCCTAAAACTACATAAACAAACAAAACCACACAATTCAAAAATGGGCAATGGACTTGCAGAGGCGTATCTCCAAAGAAGCTAAACAAATTCCAATAAACACATAAAAAGACGCTCAACATTACTAATCATTAGGGAAAATCCAAATCAAAACCACAACCCAGTCCCATTAGGATGGCTACTATCAAAAAAAAAAAAAGAGAGAGAGAGAGGAAACTTCGGGACCCTTGTACATTGTTGATGGGAATGAAAAATGGTACATTCACTGAGGAAAACCATGGTGGTTCCTCAAAACATTAGAAACAAAATTACTATATAAGCCAGCAATTCTCAAAAGTACAGTCTCAAAGAGATAGAAGGCTGGGCACAGTGGCTCACACCTGTAATCCCAACACTTTGGGAGGCCGAGGCGGGTGAATCCTCTGAGGTCAGGAGTACGAGACCAGCCTGGCCAACATGGTGAAACCTCGTCTCTACTAAAAATACAAAAAGTAGCTGGGCGTGATGGCGAGCGCCTTTAATCCCAGCTACTCAGGGGGCTGAGACAGGAGAATCACTGGAACCCATGAGGCTCAGGTTGCAGTAAGCCAAGATCATGTCACTGCACTCCAGCCTGGGCGACAGAGTGAGACTCCGTTATTTTTTTTGCTTTTGTTTTGTTTTTTGTTTTTTTGAGATGAAGTCTCGCTCTGTCACGCAGGCTGGAGTGCAGTGGCATGATTTTGGCTCACTGCAACCTCCACCTCCTGGGTTCAAGTGATTCTCATGCCTCAGCTCCCCAAGTAGCTGGGACTGTAGGAGTGCGCCACTATGCCCGGCTAATTTTGTATTTTTAGTAGAGATGAGGTTTCACCATGTTGGCCGGACTGGTCTTGAACTCCTGACCTCATGTGATCCTCCCACCTCAGCCTCCCAAAGTGCTGGGACGGCAAGCATGAGCCACAGTGCTCAGCCCATCCAGCCTTTTATAAATGATTGTTTTTATTTACTTACTTATTTAACTTTATTTATTTATTTATTTTTAGACAGGGTTGCACTCCATCACCCAGGCTAGAATGCAGTGGCACAATCTCGGCTCACTGCAGCCTAGACCTCCCAGGCTCAAGCAATCCTCCCACCTTAGCCTCTCAAGTAGCTGAAACTACAGGCACACACCACCAAGCCTAGTTAATTTTTTAATTTTTTGTAGAGACAGGGTTGGGTTATGTTGCCCGGGCTGGTCTTGAACTCCTAAGATCAAGCGACCCTCCTGCCTCAACCTCCCAAAGTGCTGGGATTACTGGTATGAGCCACTGTGCCCTGCCTCATTCAGCCTTTAAAAGGAAGGAAATTCTGACCCATGCTACAACCTAGATGAAACTTGAGGACATTATGCTAAGTGAAATATGCCAGTTACAAAAAGGCAAATACTGTATGATTCCACTTATATGAGGTACTTGGACTAGCATAAAATTCTGTTCAGAGAAAAACAATTTTCAAGCCTAGAAAGTTCAACACTAACGATGATTTTGCAGTTATAAATCCTATACAACTGACCAAACTTGAATAACTCCTTTTTTAAGAAAACCATTTTTCTGCCTGAGAAAATTTTAACTCACTTTAACTTCATCAAAGTTTAACACTTACACACTGTGTTACAGTTACTTTAAGACTTATTACACAATATTAGTTCTAAAGTTTCTGTACTGTAGTTATGCTACCTTTTATTTTGAAAACTGAAAAATTACTATAAGAGAAACTAATCTGACTAAAGTAGAGGCTCTCTTTTTGGAATCAGGTACTCCAAACAAACAATTCATATGTCCCAAAAAAGTTAAAACCATACCATTTAAATCTGCATTTTCAAATCTGACCCAGACTATTTTCTCCTTTTCTTCTGTTAGAGGTGTTCCACTGTAAGCCTGCATAGTAAACAGAAACATTTGAATAAACATATTTTACAGCTTTAGTATTAATGATATTCAAAACAAAGAGTAACTTAAAGCCAACACTATACCTCTCCAACTTCACCAACCTTACATCTTGGTAACTAGAACATTTTAGAACATTATTACCCCCAGAGAATATTATCCATGTGTGTGATAACCTTGGTCAAAAGAGTTTTTAACTTATTAAAAGAACTGCAGGCTAGGCACCTGTAATCTCAGCACTTTGGCAGGCCAAGGCAGGCAGACCACTTGAGGCCAGGGGTTCAAGACCAGTCTGGCCAACATGGCGAAACTCTATCTCTACTAAAAACACAAAAATAAGCTGGGTAGGGTGTGGTGCACGCTTGTAATTCCAGCTACTGGGGAGGCTGAGACACGAGAATCACTTAAACCTGGAAGGCAGAGATTACAGTGAACAGAGATCGCACCACTGCACTCCAGCCTAGATGACTAAGCAAGACTCTGTCCCCCCCCACAAAAAAAAGAACTGCAGAAACCTAAAATACAATGATCACAATCTATTATGAAGCATTACTATAATTCAAAGGCAAACGAAAAACTAACCATCCCCTATACTGATCAACAAATAAGGCTTAGAAAACAAAACTACTACCTTTTATCTATTAAGTTGCTAGGTGTTTGTGGCTATTATACTGTACCTATACTTTTTAAGAGTATTACTGTACTTTTTTAGTCTCTTATCAAGCTTCTAGACCCAACCTATCATCTGCTTCCTGGAAGCCTGCAAGGGTCAAAAGATAAGCATTAATGGCATCATGTATCAACAGTATTCAACAGTATTCAAAAGGAGGCATGTTTTTTCTTTTACTTTTCTTATTCAACAGTATTCAAAAGAAAAAAGCATGTTTTTTCTTTTACTTTTTTTTTTTTTTTTTTTGAGACAGGGTCTCACTCTATCATCCAAGCTGGAGTGCAGTGGCACGATCTCAGCTCACTGCATCCTCTGCCTCCCGGGTTCAAGTGATTCTCCTGCCTCAGCCTCCCAAGTAGCTGGGACTACACACAGGTGCCACCATGCCCAGCTAATTTTTTGTATTTTTAGTAGATACGGGGTGTCACCATGTTGGCCACGCTGGTCTTGAACTCCTGACCTCAGGTGATCTGCCCCACCTCGGCCTCCCAAAGTGCTGGGATTACATGGGTGAGCCACCATGTCCTGCCTAACATACCTTTTTTAAAAAACACCAGCTTGGGCAACATGGAGAAACCTCATCTCTACAAAAAAAAAAATCTGGGCATGGTAGCATGCACCTGTAGTCCCAGCTACCCGGGAAGCTGAGATGAGAGGATCACCTGAATCTGGGAAATTGAGGCTGCAGTGAGCCATGATAGTGCCACTGCACTTCAGCCTGGGTGACAGCAAGACTCTGTCTCAAAAAAAAAAAATGTATTCCCTAATATTAATTATTTAATCTAATCAAATCTTACATTTGCATTTCTCAAAACTATAAAACTAACACTGGTGCATTACTATTAAACCCCAGACAGTATTTGGATTTCACAAGCTTTCCCACTAATGCCCTTTCTCTGCTCCAGGATCCAATCCAGGATGCCACACCGCATTTAGCACAACTTCCTTTTTACCCTGTATCAGGCTTTCCTTTCCTTTAACATGGTGAAGCACTAACACTTTCAAAGTCTTCTTCAGCTTAGCAGACTTATTCCTTTGCAACATTTGATTTTTGAGTGATATGCAGAACAAAACAAGGTCGAAGAAGGTCTTTCAGTGTATTGGGATTCTTGAACCTCTTTTTGCTTTACCTGTGAGGGGCAAATAAGTCTTGCAAAATGAGGCTTATATGCTTTTACTATGTCTTCAAGTTTTCCTCTCTCCTTAGTAGACACAGTGTTTTTTATTCAGCATTTTTGAGAAAATTCTGGGAAGTTGACTGAAGCACCTGAGCTCTGCTTTGTGTGTTCCCTACTACAGCTTTGCACAAAGGTGTATCCTGTCATTTTTTGCCTCTTATGATCTCCTTTTCTCATGCTTAGGTATTTTATTCTCAGTAAGACAGACTCACCCATTGCCCTTCTAGCTTTCACCTGATGTCTTTTTTTAAAACAAAAAAAAAAGTTTGTTTTGGAGTTTTTTGTTTGTTTGTTTTTTGAGACACCCTGTCACCCTGGCTGGAGTGCAGTGGTATGATCTCAGCTCACTGCAACCTCCGCCTCCTGGGCTCAAGCAATCCTCCCATGTCAGCCTCCCAAATAGCTGGGACTACAGGTGTGTACCACTACACCCAGCTAATTTTTGTATTTTTTGTAGAGATGGGGTTTCACCATGTTGCTCAGGCTGGTCTGGTACTCCTGGGCACAAGCCATCTGCCTGCCTAGGCCTCCCAAAGTGCTGGGATTACAGGTGTGAGCCACCGCGCCCAGCACCACCTGATGTCTTTATAAAGGTCAATGTACTGTCACACATTTTTTTCCTTTTCCTCCAGCACTGATTAAAAGCCCTTCTTCAAACAAGAGCAACTGATTTAGCCCTCTTATTTAGAGTCAAAACTTTCACCTCACTACTGAAAAGATTTATTTACTTCTTCTTTTATACTTCAACACTGGTTTCTAAGACACATAAACACACTCATAAGTACAAAGTTATTTTTGAATGTTATATAACATAGCTATAATCATTGTGTCAGTCTGCATGCTGTCTTATTTGTTCACTGTAGAGAAAATAATTTTCATAGTGTACTATTGTCATAAGTATAATTTTTATTTACAGCAAATTATTCTATAGAGACCATGATATGTTATTTGCTTGAGTATTAATTGACATTTAAGCTGGTTACAAGTTTTTACACTGAAAATGTAAACATTTCATATGTACTGAAAAGTTCTAAGCTTTAACTTTTTCTTTGTTGAATTATTTTTTTAAAATAAATTTTTGGCCAGGTGCAGTGGCTTACGCCTGTAATCCTAACACTTTGGGAAGCCAAGGCTGGAGGATCACCTGAGGTCAGGAATTCCAGACCAGCCTGGCTAACATGGTGAAACCTCGTTTCTACTAAAAATACAAAAATTAGCCAGGCATGGTGGCACATGCCTGTAATCCCAGCTACTCAGGAGGCTGAGGCAGGTGAATCCCTTGAACCTGGTAGGCAGAGGTTGCAGTGAGCTCAGATCACGCCTTTGTACTCCAGCCTGAGCGACAAGAGCGAAACTTCATCTCAAAAAAAAAAAAAAATCAAATTTTCATAAGTGAAATTATTAGATCAAGACACAACCAAGGGCAACTTCCGGCCATCAACGCTATCACAACTAGAATTCAATGGGTGATAATTAAAGAACCTGCTACCAGTCCAACAACACATGTTCTCTCTTTAGGAGGATATTTGCAGACCCAGAGAATACCTAGGCTCCATCAATTTGATGAGACCCAGAATAGAGCAGGAAGCAGAACACAATATTGGCAGAAGACATTATTTTTTAATGTCTGACCACAAAGTACCAACACAGGACTCTGAATTAAATGTGGGGGAAAAAAATGTTAGAAGGCACTGTTCTCATGTCAACCAAACAGTAGAAAAAATGTCTAAACGGGACGGGCGCGGTGGCTCATGCCTGTAATTCCAGCACTTTGGGAGGCCAAGGCAGGCAGATCACAAGGTCAGGAGATCAAGACCATCGGCAAAACCCCGTCTCTACTAAAAATACAAAAATTAGCCAGACATGGCAGCAGGCGCCTGTAAGTCCCAACTACTCGGGAGGCTGAGGTAGGAGAATGGTGTGAACCCGGGAGGCAGAGCTTACAGTGAGCCAAGATCACGCCACTACACTCCAGCCTGGGTGACACCGTGAGACTCTGTCTCAAAACAAAAAAAAAAAAAGAAAAAAAGAAGTCTAATATAACAAAAAGTTACTCCTATTATTGCTTGCCTAAGCAAACTATTGTCAGTAGGTGCTAAAATGATGACGTCTCACCCTCACAATTAGAAACTGTAATGTCTCTGGCTCATCTGATTATTTCAACTACTGATTGTATGCCAGAAATCTACATCTCTACCCTGGATCTCCAGTCTCAAGCTCCCTCCAGGGAAGACTACTTACTATTTGCTTTGCTTTATTTTATGCTTTATATAGATGACACCCTTTAAGCCTCAAAACAAACCTACGATGAATAAGATGATTAACCTGAGTTTACACATAAGGATACTGATGTTTAGAAAGGTTCAGTAACTTGTCTAGAACTAGTAAGATACAGAGCTGAAATATAAAGTCAGATCTAATATCAAAGTCTATGGTTTTTTTTTTTGTTTTTTTTTTTGAGACGGAGTTTCACTCCTGTCGCCCAGGCTGGAGTGCAATCGTGGGATCTCGGCTCACCACAACCTCTGCCTCATCGGTTCAAGCAATTCTCCTGCCTCAGGCTTCCTGAGTAGCTGGGATAAGAGGTGTGCACCACCACGCCCAGCAAATTTTTGTATTTTTAGTACAGACGGGGTTTCTCCATGTTGGTCAGGCTGGTCTGGAACTCCAGACCTCAGGTGATCCACCCACCTCAGCCTCCCAAAGTGCTGGGATTACAGGTATGAGCCACCACACCCGGCCCAAAGTCTATGTTCTTAATCACTAAGCTACTCTAAGCCTAATGTGCAAAATGTTAAGTTATAACTTCTCTGCCAAATAAAGCAAACACCTACTAGGATCCTATTGTCCCCATTACATTCTTACTCCATTTATCACTGTTGGATTTTATTCCACTCTATTCCTCAATTCAAATGGCATCTCATTCATTAAGCCTTCTTTGATGTCCTCCAAGTGAATTTAATTGTCCTACTATATTACCATAACACTCTGTTTATTTTCTCCTTTTTTTCCCACTCAGCTTTTCAGGTTGAAGGCACTTTGTTTCCTAGGATCCTCTCATAAAGCTGGGATGCTGGATCTATGAATGTCCTTTTTGAACACTCCAGTTACAGATACCCATGGTAGTCAAGGAAGACTACATAACCATAAGAAGAAAGTATGGAAACCTCTCCCTTCAGTTGTCCCACTAGAACAGTGCTTCCCAAAGGTACCATTTCATAAGAATCACCTGGCCGGGCGCAGTGGCTCAAGCCTGTAATCCCAGCACTTTGGGAGGCCGAGACGGGTGGATCACAAGGTCAGGTGATCGAGACCATCCTGGCTAACACGGTGAAACCCCGTCTCTACTAAAAAATATTAAAAAAACTAGCTGGGCGAGGTGGCGGTGCCTGTAGTCCCAGCTACTCGGGAGGCTGAGGCAGGAGAATGGCGTGAACCCGGGAGGCAGAGCTTGCAGTGAGCTGAGATCTGGCCACTGCAGTCCAGCCTGGGCGACAGAGCGAGACTCCGTCTCAAAAAAAAAAAAAAGAATC
>NW_016805006.1:1303143-1306410 GCF_001698545.2 Rhinopithecus bieti
GCGCCTGTAGTCCCAGCTACTCAGGAGGCTGAGGCAGGAGAATGGCGTGAACCCGGGAGGCGGAGCTTGCAGTGAGCTGAGATCCGGCCACAGCACTCCAGCCTGGGCGACAGAGCGAGACTCCGTCTCAAAAAAAAAAAAAAAAAAAAAATCACCTGAGATTCTCACTATCACTACAAGTTACCAGTTACCATCCCAAATCAATTGTGTTAAGACTCTGAGAGAGGAAATTATTACTTTTAGTAAGTATGCCAAGTGATAACTAAGTTTGGCAATAGTATAAATAGCATACTAGATAATCCCAGTAAGGCAATTCTCATTCTTTATTCTCATATTTATATAAAAGGAACAGTAAAAGACTTATCAGTTAGAGTAACAGGATACCCTAGTTGGCACAAAAGTGCTGCTCAAGATAAAAGAGATGTAGATTTATGTTCACGTATAATATTTAGCTGTTATCTAGTTAAGGAGTGCAGAGTGTATATTGCTTTTCTCCCTTCTGATAGGCAACATTGAAATAGGACAAGAAAATATAAACCTGCGAGAGTCCCAAATCTCTACTAACAATTCACCTTGATTCTTCTTAGGAGGGCAAAGTCCTGAGGAATAACATTTACGCCACGGTCATCACAACACTGCAGCACATCTAAACAATAATGTCGTCCCACCCTACCAATGCTCAGCATGCTAACACATCAAAAACCTTTCTGAAGTTGCTGGTACTAGTGTCAAGTTTAGGAAACCAAACATTTCAGAGCTCTCCTGACCAAAGGGAAGCTGAAAGCACATATAGACACTTACCTGCGGCACAACATCCTGCAGAAAAGTCACAACACTTTCCATGTAGGACTGCTCTCTGGAAAAGGGTGAAATGGACAACACTGGTCAGGAAAGCTTAACATAGACCATGAAAAAAGCTCTATTTACAAGCCTTAATAAAGTCACTCATTTTTTGTTATTGTTTGTTTGTGGTTTTGATTTTTTTTTTTTTGAGACATGGTCTCACTCTGTCACCCAGGCTGGAGTGCAGTGGTGTCATCTCGGCTCACTGCTGCCTCGACCTCTGGGGCTTAAGCAATCCTCCCACCTCAGGATCCCAAGTAGCTGGGACTACAGACATGCGCCACCACCTCCAGCTAATTTCTGTATTTTTTGTAGAGATGGGTTTCACCATGTTGCCCACCCAGGCTGGTCTCAAACTTCTGAGCTCAAGTGGATCCTCCCGCCTCAGTCTTCCAAAGTGCTGGGATTACAGGCATCACTCATAATATTCAAAAAAGGAAAAAAAAAAAAAAAAAAAAGGCTAACTCTTATCACCTGATATTTCTGCTAAACTACTTTCTGGTTTCAAGGGTCTTTATATACGTTATTAAATGTAAATGAGCTTTTAACATTTTTAAACATTATCTCTTTTTAAAAGTCATGCTCTCCTAATCTGATAGAGATAGCTTCTAAGTCATATTTGAAGGAGTGATGACAGAGACCTAAGGTAGGACCTTGCTCTTGAGTCAGAGCAGAAGAATGCCCTAATTAGAGCAAGTAAAACTATTGCTGATGACTCACTATCTAGTGACCTTCTCTTTAAATTGGTTATGAACCTAGTCCCTTACCTGTATATAGCAGGTGAGTCTACATTTTTTGGCAGATACAGGCATTAGGAGAAGCTATTAAGCCTTCACAGAACTTTTGGTATACAAAAGACATAGAAAAAAATTAAAATGCATAAAAATGAGGGAAAGCTGGGTGCAATAGCATGTGCCTGTAGTCCCAGCTATTTACGAAGCTGAGGCGGGAGGATCATTTGAACCCAGGAGTTGGCAGCCAGGCTAGGCAACATAGCAAGACCCCATCTCTAAAAAACAAACAAAAAAAAAAGGGGGGGGCAGAAAATAACATTGTTAATTAAGTAAGAACACTAAATTAATGCATTTTAAATATAAAGTACATAAATTTCAGCAAGGGGAAAAAAATAATTTCTTCAAGACACTATTTTAGGCCAGCTATGGTGGCTCATGCCTATAATCCCAGCACTTTGGGAAGCCGAGGTGGGTGGATCACTTGAGGTCAGGAGTTCAAGACAAGCCTGGCCAACATGCTGAAACCCCATCTCTACTAAATATACAAAAATTCGCTGGGTCTAATGGTGCACCCTGTAATTCCAGCTGCTCAGGAGGCTGAAGCAGGAGAATCACTTGAACCCAGGAGGTGGAGGTTGCAGTGAGTCAAGATTGCGCCACTGCACTCCAGCTTGGGCAAAAAAGCAAGACTCCATCTCAAAAAAACAACAACAAAAAAATCAAAATACTAATTCAAATCCATTTCAAGAGAGATGTGAAAAATCACACTTGAAAATAATATGATTTATCATAAATCTTATTAAAAAAGCAATATGCCCTAGAGACCTACAAAAATTGATTAGGCCTAAAAAAAAAAATTAGGTTACCTCTCCAACCTCATTTTTTGCCACTCTCCTTATTCTGATTCAGCCATATGCAACTTCAATTCCTAGCATACACCAAGTTCTTCTTTGAATCAAGACCTTTACACCACCTTTCTCTCTATCTGGATTCCTTCCCATCCCCTTCCCTTCCTTTTAGATCTCCAGGTTAAGCGTTGCGTCCTCTGAGAGAGCTTCCGTGACAGCTTTATATATATTCTCCTTTGTCATTCCCCATTGTAGTACACTGTGCACAATCACAGCCTATAATTATTTTACTTATTTACTTGTTTGCTTCAGCCTGGACAATTTGACAAAACCCCATCTCTACCAAAAATTAGGCCTGGAGCAGTAGCTCACACCCGTAATCCCAGAATTTTGGGAGGCCGAGGCAGGCAGATCACCTGAGGTCAGGAATTTGAGACCAGCCTGGCCAACACAGAGAAACCCTGTCTCTACTAAAAAATACAAAATTAGCCAGGCATGGTGGCACATGCCTATAATTCCAGCTACTTGGGAGGCTGAGGCAGGAGAATCGCTTGAACCTAGGAGGCAGAGGTTGCGGTTAGCCAAGATTACGCCATTGCACTCCAGCCTGAGCAAAGTGAGCAAAACTCCGTCTCAAAAAAAAAAACAATTAGCCAGGCATGGTGATCCATGTTTGTAATTCCACCTACTTGGGAGGCTGAGGCAAAAGAATCATTTGAACCCAGAAGGCGGAGGTTGCAGTGAGCCAAGATCATCCCACTGCACTTCAGCCTAGGCATCGGAGCGAGATTCCATCTCAAAAAAAGGAGAAAAAAAAAGAATTATATATAGATCTATATATA
>NW_016805006.1:1308390-1311778 GCF_001698545.2 Rhinopithecus bieti
CTCAAAAAAAAAAAAGGAAAAAAGAAAAGAAAACACTACTCTTCAGGATTTCGCATAGTGTTCTTCATGTACTCTGTAAATGTGCTGAATACATCAACTTAACTCTCCAAATTCTTCATTTGGCCTTGGCAATTATTATTATTCATCCCATAAAGCCAACATTTAAAAGATTTTTACAAAAGTAACCACTGTTCATAAAGAAAACCTAAATGTTAGCTACTATTCTGAGTAATATTCCCTTCAGCTATTGGGTTTATCTGAAATGTGCTTACGTGACAGCCTGGGGACGAACCACAACTCCACCAGTGCAACGACTGGGTCTTCTTGGGGAATCTGTAGCCATAGCTTCATTCATAAAACCTGTTTCCAGAACAAAAAAAAATAGAAAATATGGATCATTGTTGGGGTAGGGAGGAAGATTTATGATTACTCACTAGAGATCCCTTGTCAAAAATGCCTTAAATGTAGGAAACTTTCCCAGAAATTCCTATTACACCAGAAAGGGAAAAAAAGATGAAGTAGGTTTTTAATTTTTTTCAAATTATAATGAGGGGTTTGGGGGGTTATTATTATTTTTGAGATAAGAGTCTCGCTCTGTCACCCAGACTGAAGTTCAGCGGCACGATCTCTGCTCACCGCAATCTCCGCCTCCCAGGATCAAGCAATTCTCCTGTCTAAGCCTCCCGAGTAGCTGAGATTACAGGCAAGCGCCACCATGCCGAGCTAAATTTTATATTTTTTTGTAGAGAAGGGGTTTCACCATGTATCCCAGGCTGGTCTCGAACTCCTGAGCTCAAGCGACCCATCAGCCTTAGCCTCCCAAAGTGCTGAGATTACAGGCTTGAGCCACCGCGCCCATCCTGTTTTGTTTTTTAATAGGACCAGGTCTCAGAACCACAAAACAATTTAAGGAAGACTCCTGCTGTACCCCCTTGGTCTGTTGTTAACATAAATTACAAGGGTAAGAGAACCAGATCATGGGATGGGAATTTACTTAAATTTTATGGTGAGATAGTGAAAATACACACGGTACAATATTTCAAGACCGAACGGAACAAGTGACATGATACCACTCTACTTTCCAATTAAACCTGTTGGGAATCTATGAGTAAAGACTGCATGGCCACAATTTAAATCACATTGGTAACACCCTGCTACTGTAACCTAATCACCGGAGTTTAAGAAGTAACAAACAAGTCAAGCAATTATTTATTTGACTAGTATTAAGTAGTCAAATAAGTAACATAAACTTATATGCTGTTACAGTCCTTTACCCTTTCCCGTCACATCAGTAAATCCTAATCCTAGAATGTTTCATGACCCTCTGAATCAGAGATTTTAAGAGCATGGAGTCGGCTTGGTTAAGGTTAAAAGAGGACTGACAGCAGTATCAAAGATATCTTACAGGGCTCAGGGAAGCCCACAGCCTGGAACTCATCTTGAAGGCACCTAAAACCATCATTTGTAAGTAGGGAGCATTCACACCTGATGTGAAAACTCCAAACCTGTGCGCCCCACCTCCTACAACCAAAACACCCTCTGCCCCAACGAGCAGAGCCACCACCTCCTCAGAGGGTACCTGCACCTCCAGCCCCTCATCCCTCTCATTCTCATCCCATTCTTGCTTTCTCGAACCACAGTCTCCCAAGCCCTGTCCTTTAAGGGCCCTGTCTCCTGGGGACGACCCTCGCCAGCCCCTCAGGCCCCAGTCTCCTGAAAGACACTCGCACGGCACTGCCCACTTAACCTCCAACACGGAGCCACCGCTGCCCCCGGCCGCCCTCCGGCCCCTTGCACTGCTCCCCTCCCCCTCCAGTATCGACACCTCTCTCCTGTCGAATTCCTGCCAGCCCGACCCAGTCCCCTCACGCCGCCAGTCCCTCGTCCTCCCCAAGCCTCCCCAAAGCCAAAGCCCCGCCAGCCCTCTCACCGGCCGCCCCGCCGGTTAACGCTGTTCTCCAGCTCTAGGCTCACTGTTTGGAGTCTCCCCGCGTGATTGACGGCAGCCACTTCCTACCACGCCTCAGCGGAACCACCCCTCTAGCCAATCCCAGAAGCAAACCGGCTTTGACCGGGCGCCGCCCTTGGAGGTCAGCTTCGCCAACCAGCAAGTAGGAAAGAGGCGGACCCGCCTCCTGAATGTGTCCAATCCGCTGGGGCTGGAGGGAAACCACAACAGCATGTAAGTTCGGGTGAAGCCGACGTGTCAGGTTCGGTTGCGAACGCAGGCATCTGGGGAATAATTACGAACATGTACATTTTTTTTGGAAGACAGAACCTTCGTGGCTTTGAAAAGAAAATCAACATGTTCCAGACGCCTGTCCAGCTCACGTGAGCGTCTCAGGTTGGAGCCGGAGGACAGGGAGACTGGTCTGTTTACATCGAATTCTCGCGACAGCTGTTTGGAAGCTCAGAGCACGTGGACATGGCAGCTGCCAATCACTTTTAGCTGGCCACTCACTCGTCCCACACTCGCCTTCTGCCCAGCCCTTGGCGATGTGTTTACCTTCCGGGAGCCTAGGCTGGCTCGCGCCGGTGATCAGCAGAGGAGGGGTTGATCTGAATAAGGGGCGCGGCCGGTAATCTCAACAATTTGAGCTAGGTTTGTAGACCACGCCTGACCCCTTCCTTGCCTCAGTTTCCATCTCCCTTATTGTTGAGTATCGAGATCTCGCCATTGTGATTTCATCAGTTACATTTATTCATATAAGTAGAGTAATACTGACTGATTTCTTGAACACCTCAGCACAGGCCTTCGTATACTTCATATACAGTATTCTATATGTATTATCAAATTTAATGTCAACGACAGGTCCATGAGGGTATAGCTTATTAACAGGCATGGTGGGCTGGGCGCGGTGGATCACGCCTGTAATCCCAACATTTTGGGAGGCCAAGGCGGGAAGATCGCTTGAGGCCAGGAGTTCTAGAACAGCCTAGACAAAATGAAGAAACCCCTTCTCTGCTAAAAATAGCCAGGTGTGGTGGCGGTTGCCTGCAATCCCAGCTACTCGGGAGGCCGAGGCAGAAGAATTGCTTGAACCCGAGAGGTGGAGGTTGCAGTGAGCCTAGATCGTGCCATTGCACTCCAGCACTTTAGCCTGGGTGATAGAGTGAGAGTCCCTCTCTAAATAAATAAATAAATAAATAAATAAATAAATAAATAAATAAATAAAATTTTCAAAAATTTAAAAAAAAAAGAAAGAAAGAAAAGGCCGGGCGCGCTGGCTCACGCCTGTAATCCCAGCCCTTTGGGAGGCTGAGACGGGCAGATCACTTGAGGTCAGGAGGTCAAGACCAGCCTGGCCAACACTGTGAAACTCTGTCGCTACTAAAAATACAAAAATTAGCCGGGTATGGTGGTGCACGCCTGTAGTCCCAAGTACTC
>NW_016805006.1:1314130-1327679 GCF_001698545.2 Rhinopithecus bieti
AAAAAAAAAAAAAAAAAAAGATTATTATGAGCCTCATAGGCTTTCTTTTTAGCAGGGGCATGGGAGGGAGTCAGTTTTGTTGTCACCCATGCTGGAGTGCAATGGTGCAATCATAGCTTACTGCAACCTCCAACTCCTGGGCTCATGTGATCCTCCCACCTCAGCCTCCTAAGTAGCTGGATTTACAGGCACACACCAACATGCCTGGCTAATTAAAATTTTTTTTTTTGTAGAGACAGGGCCTCCCTATGTTGCCCAGGCTGATCTTGAACTCTGGGGCTCAAGTGATTCTTCCATCTTAGCCTCCCAAAATGCTGGGATTACAGGTGTGAACCACTGCACCTGACCCATAGGCTTTTTATGAGTAAATAAGGTTTTTTTTTTTTTTCGTTTGTTCTTTTGAGACAGAGTCTCACTCTGTCGTCTAAGCTGGAGTGCAGTGGCATGGTCTTGGCTCCCTGCAACATCCACCTCCCGACTTCAAGCAATTCTCCTGCCTCAGCCTCCCAAATAGCTGGGACTACAGGCACATGCCACCGTGCCTGGCAAATTTTTGTATTTTTGGTAGAGACGGGGTTTCACCATATGGGCCAAGCTGCTCTGGAACTCCTGACCTCGTGATCTGCCTGCCTCGGCCTCCCAAAGTGCTGGGATTACAGGCGTAAGCCACCACTGTGCCTGGCCATTTTTTCTTTTTTCTTTTTTTTATTTTTTATTTTTTTCAGACAGTTTCACTCTGTCTCCCAGGCTGGAGTGCAGTGACGCAATCATAGCTCACTGCTACCTTGACCTCCCAGACTCGAGTGATCCTCCTACCTCAGCCTCCTGACTAGCTGGGATGGCAGACCTGCACCACCACTCCTGGCTAATTTTTGCATTTTTTATTTTCTTGTTTTCTTTTTCTTTCTTTCTTTCTTTCTTTCTTTTTTTTTTTTTAATGGAGACAGAGTCTTTGCACTGTCACCCGGGCTAGAGTGCAATGACACGATCTCAGTTCACTGCAACCTCCGTGTCCTGAGTTCAAGCAATTCTTCTTCCTCAGCCTCCTGAGTAGCTGGGATTACAGGTGCCCACCACCACCCGGCCGTTTTTATATTTTTTCTAGAGATGGAGTTTCGCCATGTTGCCCAGGCTGGTCTTGAACTCTTGAGCTCGGGTGATGTGCCCGCCTCAGCCTCCCAAAGTGCTGGGATTACAGGCGTGAGTCATCCGCCCGGCCCAAATTTAAAGTTCTTAGATCAAAGTAGAAATTTCTCCAAATGCACCGAGCACAGTGGCTCATGCCTGTAATCCCAGCACTCTGGGAGGCGGAGGCAGGCGGATCACCTGAAGTTGGGAGTTTGAGACCAGCCTGACCAACATGGAGAAACCCCATCTCTAAGGGCCGGGCGCGGTGGCTCACACCTCTAATCCCGGCACTTTGAGAGGCCAAGGCGGGCGGATGATGAGGTCAAGAGATCGAGACCATCCTGACTAACACCATGAAACCCCATCTCTACTAAAAATACAAAAAATTAGCCGGGCGTCTCTACTAAAAATACAAAAAATTAGCCGGGCGTCGTGGCGGGCTCCTGTAGTCCCAGCTACTTGGGAGGCTGGGGCGGGAGAATGGTGTGAACCCGGGAGGTGGAGCTTGCAGTGAGCCGAGATCGCACCACTGCACTCCAGCCTGGGCAACAGAGCGAGACTCCATCTCAAAGACAAAAAAAGGAATTTCTCCAAATGAACTACCAACCAGTTCTAATTACCCCGTTTTATTATCCACGAAGATGGTTTGAGATTATTTTATGAGCCTTCACTGGAGATAAAACGTGTGGTGATCATATTTTTTAATGGAAGTAACTAGTGGGTGCTTTGTACATATTGCCAGCTCATGAGTCACATCAAAGTACAGAGACATGGAGAAACTCGTCAGTGAACTATTTGTTCTTGATACCTAGCAATCCCAGCTACGAAACTCATTTTTAGTGGAAAAAAGTAACTTTAAGCAAGAGTTCTTTGTTCTTCCAATTGCTACCTTGGCCCAGTATAATAAATTACTAATGACCAAGATTGCCTCTCATATGGCCCTACAGAACAAAAAACAAAATCCCTAGAGAATAATCAGAGCTGTCCTTATGCAAACCAAATTTCAAGATCAGTGTGTACTTTCTGGTGTGTTTTTGTTTTGGTTAGGATTCTTCTTTTGGTTTGTTTGTTTTTGAAGCCTTAAGCTATTGCCTCACTGACCCAGGCCACCAAAAACACTTGAATAATGATCCTGTGATTTCAGCAGCGGGGAAATAACCTGTTTTCACACAAAACTGTGGTGAACATTAGTATTTTAATTTTCAGCTAAGTAAAATTTTAAAACATTTAAAAAATAAAACCCCATCACTTTTCTCTAAAATCCTCTAGCTACAAGATAAAACACATTGATTACTCACGATATTGACTTTTCTGATGCATTCCTTAGGTCACAATTTTAAACGCTACCTTTTGTATTAATCTCCTAAAAAGTAGAATCCCAAAATTCGTAGAATAGCAAAACCAACATAATCCAAAATCCTGTCACCTCATCTCTATTAATTACAATTAGTGCCTGCCATTTGTCCATCCTGAATACTAGGTACCAGGTAATTATGCTTTCTAACACAGCATTTCCCCATATTTCTTTTTTTTTTTTTTTTTTTGAGACGGAGTCTCGCTCTGTCACCCAGGCTGGAGTGCTGTGGCCGGATCTCAGCTCACTGCAAGCTCCGCCTCCCGGGTTCAGGCCATTCTCCTGTCTCAGCCTCCCGAGTAGCTGGGACTACAGGCGCCGCCACGTCGCCCGGCTAGTTTTTTGTAGTTTTTAGTAGAGACGGGGTTTCACCGTGTTAGCCAGGATGGTCTCGATCCCCATATTTCTATTCAAAATCTTAAGTCTTTGCAGTTGTTTATTATGCTGGATCCCTCTGCTCATTCCCAAGTCCAGCAAATAACCTGAAGATGGCCAGGAGTGGTGGCTCACGTCTGTAATCCCAGCACTTTGGGAGGCCAAGCCAGGTGGATCACCTGAGGTCAGGAGTTCCAGACCAGCCTGGCCAACATGGTGAAATCCCTTCTCTACCAAAAATACAAAAATTAGCTGGGCGCCGTGCACGCCTGTAATCTTAGCTACTCAAGAGGCTGAGGCAGGAGAATGGCTTGAACCCAGGACGGGGAAGTTGCAGTGAACCGAGACCGCGTCACTGCACTCTAGTCTGGGCAACAAAGCAAGACTCCATCTCAAACAAACAAACAAACAAACAAAAAAATCCTGAAGACATGGTGATTATTTTCCTTTAGTTTTTCATTCTTTTGAAACCCACTAGTATCTATAAAGTGGTCATAGAATTTATCGTCTTGTCAGGACACTTTTGTGAAATGAGGCTCTTCTAATAATTACACCAAAAAAAAAAAAAAAAAAAAAAACTAGGACTGTCCCAGGCAAACTATTAAGTATGGCCATCCTTCATCTCTTTTTCTTTTTTTTTTTTTAGAGACAGGGTCTTGCTCTGTCACTCAGGCTAGAGTACAGTGGTGCAATCAGAATTCACTGCAGCTTCAACCTTCTCAGTTCAAGGGATCCTCCTGCCTCAGCCCGGGTGTGTACCACCACACCCAGCTAATTTTTTAATTTTTTGTAGAGGCAGGGTCTCATTTTGTTACTCAGGCTGGTCTGAAACTCCTGGGTTCAACCAATCCACCTGTCTTTGCCTCCCAAAGTGTTGGGATTACATGAGTGAGTCACAGCCAGGCCAAGTATGGTCATTCTTTATCTTTGACACATCAGTGCTGCTTTGTAACTGCTTATAATTCTATTGCCTGTAACTAAAATGTAACAAAATCTCTTTACCAGAAACTATTATTTGTTTCATTTATTCTCCATGATGCTCTATTCATTAACAGGAACAATTAAATGCACCACCACGTGTGCGCCACCATGCCCAGCTAATTTTTGTATTTTTAGTGGAAATGTGTTTTCACCATGTTGGCCGAGCTGGTCTCATACTCCTGAGCTCAGGTGATCCATTTCTACTAAAAGTAGAAAAATTAGCCGGGCGTGGTGGTGCACACCTGTAGTCCCAGCTACTCAGGAGGTTGAGGCAGGAGAATCACTTGAACCCATGAGGCAGAGGTTGCAGTGAGCCAAGATTGTGCCACTGTACTCCAGCTTGGGCATGACAGAGCAAGACTCTGTCTCAAAAAAATAAAAAAGCCACTTCCTCTGGTCTTCATGTTTTCTTTTTTCTTCTTCTTCTTTTTTTTTTTTTGTTGTTGAGACGGAGTCTTGCTTCGTCTTGACTCACTGCAACCTCCACCTCCTGGGTTCATGCAATTCTCCTGCCTCAGCCTCCTGAGTAGCTGGGATTACAGGCATGTGCCACCACGCCTGGCTAATTTTTTTATTTTTAGTAGAGACAAAGTTTCACCATGTTGGCCAGGCTGGTCTCAAACTCCTGACCTCAAGTGATTCACCCACCTCGGTCTCCCAAAGTACTGGGATTACAGGCATGAGCTACCATGCCTGGCCCTATCATGGTTTCTGAAAAGAAATATGCAGTCATTTAAATTAGTCCTGTGTAGGTCAGTATGCATTATATTTTTCCTCCGGTGGCTTTCAATATTGTTTTTCTCTTTACTTTTTAGCAACTTGCTTATGTCAGGATTTCTTAATGTTTTCTGTTTGGGGATTTGCTGAGCTTGAATTTGTAGGTTTACGACTTTCACTAGACTTAGGATGTTGTAAAGCCATATTTTATTATTATTATTATTATATATTTTTTTGAGTCAGGGCCTCACTCTGTTGCGAAGGCTCGAGTGTAGTGGCCCGATCTCAGCTCAATGTAACCACTGCCTCCCAGGTTCAGGTGGGCCTCCTGAGTAGCTGGAACTACAAGTGTCCACCACCATGCCTGGGTAATTTTTGTATTTTTAGTACAGACAGGGTTTCAGCATGTTGGCCAGAATGGTCTCAAACTCCTAACCTTAAGTGATCCACCCACCTTGGCCTCACAAAGTGCTGGTAATACAGGCGTATTCCATGCCCAGCCTAGACTTTTTTTTTTTTTTTTTAGCACCACATTCTTTTCTGTTTCCATTTGTTTTGTTTTGTTTTGTTTTGTTTTGCAACAAAGTCTCACTTTGTCACCCAGGCTGGAGTGCAATGGTACATTCTTGGCTTGCTGCAAACTCTGCCTCCCGGGTTCAAGCGATTCTCCTGCCTTAGCCTCCCAAGTAGCTGGGATTACAGGTGTGCACCACCGCATCCAGCTAATTTTTGTATTTTTAGTAGAGACGGGGTTTCACCATGTTGGCCAGGCTGGTCTTGAACTCCTGACCTCAGGTGATCCCCCCCCCCCAACTCAGCCTCCCAAAGTGCTGAGATTACAGGCAGGAGCCACCTCACTGACCAGTTTTCATTTTGTTACTTTGTGTTTTGTGTAAGAGACAGGGCCTAGCTATGCTGTCCAGGCTGGAGTTCAATAGCTATTCACAGATGCCATCATGGCACCTATAGCCCGGAACTCTTGGGCTCAAGCAATCCTCCCACCTCAGCTTCCTGAGTAGCTAGGACTACAGGAATGCACCACCATACCCAGCTTGCTTTAACTCTTTTTCCTTTTGCTAAAACTTTTGTTACTTTTTAATTTATTTTTGAGACAATGTCTCACTCTGTTGCCCAGGCTGGTGTGCAGTGGTGTGATCAGGGCTCACTGAAGCCTCAACCCCCTGGGGCCAAGTGATCCTCCTACCTTAGACTCCAGAGTAGCTGGGACTACAAGCACATGCCACCACACCTGGCTAGTAACGTTTCTGCATTCCACTTTTGGTCATAGAACATTTATTCTAAGTAGACTGTAAGTGTATGTACATTGTAATCCCTAATGCAACCACTAATATTGCCTAAATATTTTGTCTCAAAGATTAAAATTTGCCTAGCACTTTGGGAGGCCGAGGCAGGAGGATCACTTGAGGCCAGGAATTTAAGACCAGCCTGTGCAACACAGTGTGAGACCTCATCTCTAAGGAAATTTTAAAAATCCACCAGGTGTGGTGATATGCAGCTGCAGTCCCAGCTACTCGGGAAGCTGAGATGGGAGGATCACTTGAAGCCAGGAGTTAAACGTTACAGTGAGCTATGATTGTGCCACTGCACTCCACATCAGCCTGGGGACAGAGTGAGACCCTGTCAAAAAAAAAAAAAAAAAAAAAATATTCTCAACTTTGTTAGTGAGACAGTTTATTTAGTGGCAAAATACATTAAGATGCTTTACTCCACTAGAGCAATCTTCCAGACGTATGGAAGATGAAAATAACATTGCTCATTAATGCTATTACCAAAACATAGCTAGTGCACACCTTACTAAAACAATATTATACATGCTATATTTCAAAATATCAATGCCTTTAACTTCTAGATTGTGATAGCCTCCTTCCAGATGACACTCCCTAGAATGACACTTCCTAGAAAATGCCCACCTCCTAGAATTCATGCCTTGTGTAGGAGTCTCCCACGTTGTAGCTGACTCGGTCTGTGTGACCAACAAAATACAGAATTGATATGACACTTTCAGAGGCTAGGTTACAAAAAACATTGTGGTTTCTGCCTTGCCCTCTGGTGTGGCTTGTTCTGGGGGCAAATAACTGCCATGTTGTGAGAAGCCCTCTGGAGGGGAACATGTGGCAACAAACTGAGGTCTCCTGCCAACAGCTGTGAGTCTCACGGGAAGCAGATCTAGCCCCAGTGACACCTTCGAAAGATTGTAGCGCTGGTTGGTAGCTTGACCAAAACCACAAGACTATCACCCAGCTAAACCACTCTCAGATTTCTGAAGCTCAGAAACTGGAGATAATATTTGTTTTTTGTTTGTTTTGTTTTTTTGAGACGGAATCTCGCTCTGTCGCCCAGGCTGGAGTACAGTGGTGTGATCTCGGCTCACTGCAAGCTCCACCTCCCGGGTTCTCGCCATTCTCCTGCCTCAGCCTCCTGAGTAGCTGGGACTACAGGTGCCCGCTGCCACACCTGGCTAATTTTTTGTATTTTTAGTAGAGACGGGGTTTCACCATATTAGCCAGGATGGTCTTGATCTCCTGACCTCAGGTGATCCGCCTGCCTCAGCCTCCCAAAGTGCTGGAATTACAGGTGTGAGCCATCACACCCGGCCAGTATTTGTTGTTTTAAACTGCTAAATTTTGAGATAGTTTTGTAGCAATGAATACATATTTTAATCCTTGTGGCATAAGACACACAGGTAAGAATTATCTTCTGCAAAATATTTAAAATAACCAGAATGTGTGGACATGGTTAAATAATGGCATAGTTGGCTGGGCGCAGTGGCTCACACCTGTAATCCCAGCACTTTGGGAGGCCTAGGTTGATGGATCACGAGGTCAGGAGATCGAGACCATCCTGGCCAACATAGTGAAACCCCGTCT
The DNA here is from genome assembly GCF_001698545.2 of Rhinopithecus bieti. Classification (NCBI taxonomy): domain Eukaryota; kingdom Metazoa; phylum Chordata; class Mammalia; order Primates; family Cercopithecidae; genus Rhinopithecus; species Rhinopithecus bieti. The sequence continues at coordinate 1,321,574 of NW_016805006.1, forward strand.
CTACTAAAAATACAAAACTTAGCTGGGCATGGGTGGCATGCGTCTGTAATCCCAGCTACTCAGGAGGCTGAGGCAGGAGAATCGCTTGAACCCGGGAGGCGGAGGTTGCAGTGAGCCGAGATTGTACCACTGCACTCCAGCCTGGGCAACAAGAGCAAAACTCCGTCTCAAAAAAAAAAGGAAAAAAAAAATAATGGCATAGTTAACTTACATCTGTAGACTGAAATACTAAATAATGAGGCTCTTTGATGTACTGATATAGAAAAATCTTTAAGAAATAAGGTTGAGATAAACACATAATCCTCGCATGTCTATGCATAGACTATTGCTGAAAGAATACACACAAAAAATAGGGGGAAATGTTGACTGTCTTGGGGACTGAGGTAGGGGATTTTTCATTATGTATCATTTCATACATCGTGAACTTTCCATTACTACTGATCTATGTGTTACATAGACAAATAAAATTTAAGAAACACAAACATTAAAGCATTATTTGTGATGGCAAAACATCTTTGACTCCCTTAAAGAGTAGGCCTAACCACAGCCCTAGGAACACATACAAAAAAATAATTAATTTTAACATGTAGAGTTGTGTCTCAAAAAGGTTTTCAATATTAGACAGCTACTAATATGGTACAGAATTAGATCCATTGCACTAAAAAATAATGTGATGTAGGAAATAATGCTGTGACACTTTTTACATTAAACAATTGATTTGAAAAATACAGATTACATAATCTATTTTACAACCACTGGTAAAAAAAGAAAAAAACAAGTAAAAAGTAGCCACTTTTTTTTTTAAATTTTGAGACAGGGTCTCACTTTGTTGCCCAGGCTGGAGTGCAGTGGCATGATCATGGCTCACTGCAGCCTCCACCTCACAGGCTCAAGCGATCCTCCCATCTCAGCTTCCTGGGTAGCTGGGACCACTGGCACACACCACCACATCCAGTTAATTATTTTTTTTTTGTAGAGATGGTATCCCTATGTTGTCCAGGCTGGTCTCAAACTCCTGGGCTCAAGCAATTCTCCCACCTCAGCCTCCCAAAGTGTTAGGAATACAGGCAGGAGACATCGCACCTGGCCTAAATGGATTTTCCTTTTTTTTTTTGAGATGGAGTTGCACTTTGTTACCCAGGCTGGAGTGCACTGGCTCCATCTATTTTTTTTTTTTTTTTGAGATGGAGTCTCACTCTGTCGCCCAGGCTGGAGTACAGTGGCGCGATCTCAGCTCACTGCAAGCTCCATCCCCCAGGTTCATGCCATTCTCCTGCCTCAGCCTCCTGAGTAGCTGGGACTACAGGCGCCCACCACCATGCCCGGCTAATTTTTTGTATTTTTAGGAGACGGGGTTTCACTGTGTTAGCTAGGATGGTCTTGATCTCCTGACCTCGTGATCCGCCCCCCTCGGCCTCCCAAAGTGCTGGGATTACAGGTGTGAGTCACCGCGCCCGGCCTGGCTCAACCTTGGCTCACTGCAACCTCCGCCTCCCAGGTTCAAGCGATTGTCCTGCCTCAGTCTCCCAAGTAGCTGGGATTACAGGCACACACCACCACGCCTAGTTAATTTTTGTATTTTTAGTAGAGATGGGGTTTCACCATGTTGGCCAGGCTAGTCTCAATCTCACCTCGTGATCCACCCACCTCGGTCTCCCAAAGTGCTGGGATTACAGGTGTGAGCCACCGTGCCTGGTCTGGATTTCAGTATGTATTTAGATTTGCTGGTGTTTTTGTTATTTTGTTTAGACAGGGTCTTACTCTGTCACCCAAGCTGGAGTGCAGTGGCATGAGCATATCTCATTGCAGCCTAAATCTCCCAGGCTCAGGTGATCATTCCACATCAGCCTCCCAAGTGGCTGGGACTACAGGCATGTGACACCACACCTGGCTTGCTGGATTTTCACGTGGTGCAGCCAGGATGGTATTACACGTGTACCAGATGGAAAAGACCTTCACAATGAACAGACTCCAGAAGTGTCTGCTAGTTGCTATCTCTCTTGGAAAGATCTGAAAAAACTCTTAGATTTCCTATGGAAAATCGGTATGTTTCCAACAACACAGTTTCTAGCATATTGTAGGTGCACGACATTGAATTCACGAATTAACTCTTGAATCTCTCAATGACAGATCTTGTTCCAAATTAATAAATTAAAAAATTATCTCACTGTACAAGTCACATCAAAATTACATACTGTGTTTAATTCCCTTTAGATTTTTTCCTGTATTACTGAAGTTGGCAGTTTTTTATTTATCTTAAATCGCTACATATTTTACATAATGCTTATAAGCCATAACTGACTTAATCACATTCTTATTATTTCGTTTTTGTTTTTTTTTGAGATGGAGTCTCACTCTGTTGCCAGGCTGGAGTGCAGTGGCACGATCTCAGCTCACTGCAACCTCCACCTCCTGGGCTCAAGCAATTCCCCTGCCTCAGCCTCATGAGTAGCTGAGACTACAGGTGTGCACCACCACGCCTGGCTAATTTTTTGTATTTTAGTAGAGACGGGGTTTCACCATGTTGGCCAGGATGGTCTCGATCTCCTGACCTCATGATCTGCCCTCCTCATCCTCCCAAAGTGCTGGGATTATAGGCATGAGCCATTGCACCTGACCTATTTCAATATATTTGATATTAAAATAAAAAATTCAGTGTGCAAAAATGAAGACTTTAAGTTGTATTTTAAACTCACTCTAAGCCAGGCACAGTGGCTCACATCTATAATCCCAGCACTTTAGGAGACCGAGGCGGGCAGATCACAAGGTCAGGAGTTTGAGACCAGACTGGCCAATATGGTGAAACCCCATCTCTACTAAAAATACAAAAATTGGCTGGGCGTGGTGGCTCACACCTGTAATCCCAGCATTTTGGGAGGCCGAGGCGGGCGGATCACGAGGTCAGGAGATCGAGACCAGCCTGACCGACATGTGAAACCCTACCTCTACTAAAAATACAAAAATTAGCTGGGCATGGTGGCACGTGCCTGTAATCTAAACTACTCAGGAGGCTGAGGCAGGAGAATCGCATGAACCCAGGAGGCAGAGGTTGCAGGGAGCCGAGATTGCACCACTGCACTCCAGCCTGGGCGACAGAGCAACACACCGTCTCAAAAAAATTAGCCGGGCGTGGTGGCACGCACCTGTAATCCCAGTTTCTGGGGAGAGAGACTGAGGCAGGAGAATCACTTGAACCTGGGAGGCAGAGGTTGCAGTGAGCTGAGATCGTGCCACTGCACTCTAGCCTGGATGACAGAGTGAGACTCCATCTCAGACAAACAAACAAAATAATAAATAAATAAAATAAACTTACTCTAAAGCATGAAGCATGATCACGGCACAACAGAATGTTAATCCAGGTTAAGCATCCTTAATCTGAAAATCCAAAATCCAAAATCCAAAATGCTCCAGAATCAGAAACTTTTTCAGAGCAGGCATTGATGCTCACAGGAAATGCTCATTAGAGCATTTTGAATTTCAGATTAGGAACACTCAAAAGCTAAGTGTAAAGCAAATATTCCAAAATTTTAAAATATCTGAAACACTTCTGGTCCCAAGCATTTTGGATAAGCGATACTCAACTTGTATATACCATTAAAATAAATCAACAACTACAAATCCAGCAACATGAGGAACAGTTCACTGATTTATTAGATGAATATATACCCATATAATCAATGAAAACTGTATGATATAAAATAATTTAAGAAATGTTGGGAATTAGCAGCACCATCTGTTATTGAAATAGCAAGGAAAACTTCACATATTTTAAGCAAACACGAGAAGGGAGTAACTACTTTAAGACCTAATAATGCCATTGGTCTGGGATGAAAAAGAAGGGAATTGTTTTAGGCAAACACACTTCCTTCTATGCCGAAGATTTAGTAAGCATATCTGATGACTAAGGTTTTAGAAAAATGCTACTGATGTAAGAGATACTGCATAGTATTTTAATTGGGACCAGACTAACTGTAGCATGGCTCAACACTTCTATGAAAAATTTACTTCTGAATTATGAAATCAGAAATAAAAAATAATGTTTAAAAGACACCTGTCTCTAAGAAACATTAAGTGAAACACAGGTCACTATGAAAATACATCACTTTTCCAGTCTGCTTAATAATTTACTTTAAAAAGTTGCGCAATTTTCAAGACAAGTGGCTTATACAAATTTTTTAATAAGTATTTTAAAAGCTTAAATGTTTTCTAAAATCTAATAGATTCTTTTGATTTCTTTAAACATTTAGCCCTGTTGTCACAATTACTGTGTATCAGAGTAAGAGACTGAATTTGTGTGGATACAAATTTACACAAATTTTACAGCAACTTATACCCTAACATCTATAAAATCCACATTTATAATACAAGCAAGTACAAGGCCAGGATAAAACTGCTGAATTCCAAAAAGTCAAACTGTGTATTCTTTTAATTTTGTCTCCTTAAAAAAAAGTTCAACTTCGGCACCAAATTTAAAAAGCCCTCTCCTAAATTTGGAAAAACCTCATTTCCCAGATGCATTTCAGCAAACACAAACAGTTTTCCTGTGTTGATGAAGTAAAGGATTTCCAATTTTCTTCTGGCCCCTAAGTCTGCGTCGCATGGTGAGTTTAACAGAGTTCTTTCGCTGTGAGGTTGTGGGGAGACTTGCAGGCTGAGCACCACTACTTCGACTTAAGCCATTTCGTCTATGTTTCTTCATCAGGGGGCCAGAATTGGACTCTTCTAGTGTCCTTTTAAAGTTTGTTGGAGGGGTTCTTTCAATTTCTTGGGCTTTCATTTGGCCAGGAGTTGACATCTTCAAATTTTTTTGGTCCATGACAGTGTTTGTTGAGTTAGTAGGCACAAGGCCAACTGGAAGGCTATTATTCAAAGAATCATGTATCCTTAAAGTCAGGGCTTTAGCGCAATTTTCTTCAAGTGGTTCTGGATCTTTTGAGGGTATGACTACACCCTGGATATTCCCTCGAGCTATCTCAGCTGAAACCTCTAAAAAATTCTCTGAGAAGGCATTGCTACGAACCAGGGCAGGTATATGGTCCTTAGAGTTCAGCCTTGGCCATGGATCCTCCTCCAGGGACTGAAAAATAAGAAGGTAAAACAAATAAGAAAAAATTTATCCTAGAACTCAACAAACCTATGTACGTGATATTAGGCTTCTTATGAAGCTAGTAGGACGGCAAAAACATGTTCTGCATTCACTAATTCATTCACCATGTATTTACTGAACTATGTGTAAGGTTTAAATGGGAGGAACCAGAGTGAGAAGACAATATAAAGGTAAGAATGACGTTGAATTCTGTCTTCAGGGTAATAGATGAAATTATAAAATAATCTATTCAAGTGGGTGAAAATTCACGTGCTCACATGTATTTTCTATCCACTGGCAGGTAACCAAAAATAAGATACATTAAGCAACAAAATTTCAAAACAAACCCTCAAAATTAACCATAGGCACACATTCACTCTTCCACTATTCTGTACCCAAACATGGAGAAGATCAAAAGTATCGCATTCTCTGTGTGCGTTTTAATTTTACTTTTGACAATAACATAATGTTGATGAAATCGCTCTATTTTCATAAAAGTCTTATATTTTCCATAAGAACCATCAAAAAATTGCTTTAAGATGCCATTAAGTGCTTACTATAGCAGCACATATACTAAAATTGGAATAATACAAAGAAGATTAGCATGGCTCCTGTGCAAAGATGACACAAATTCACGAAGGTTTCCCTATTTCAAAAAAGAAAAAAAAAGCTTTTAAAAATCTCAATTTTTGGCTGGGCACAGTGGCTAACCCTGTAATCTCAGCACTTTGGGAGGTTGAGGTGGGTGGATCATCTGAGGTTAGGAGTTCAAAACCAGCCTGGCCAACATGGTGAAACCGCATCTCTACTAAAAATATAAAAATTAGCCAGGCATGGTGGTGCGCACCTGTAATTCCAGCTACTCTGGAGGCTGAGACGGGAGAACTGCTTGAGCCCAGGAGGTGGCGGCTGCAGAGAGCAGAAATCGCATCACTGCACTCCAGCCTGGGTGACAGAGTGAGACCCCGTCTCACAATAAATAAATAAATAAATAAATAAATAAATAAATAAATAAATATA
>NW_016805006.1:1329485-1337553 GCF_001698545.2 Rhinopithecus bieti
TTACCCCTGGTTATTTTTTTTTTTTTTTTTTTTTTGTATTTTTAGTAGAGATGGGGTTTCTCCATATTGGTCAGGCTGGTCTCGAACTTGCGACCTCAGGTGATCCACCCACCTCGGCCTCTCAAAGTGCTGTGATAATAGGCGTGAGCCACTGCACCCAGCCTGAATATACAACTTTCTAAAAAGTGCTATATAAAAGTATACTTATAATAGGAATGTTTCCTTTAATTTGTTCAGAGTTAAAAGGGAAATAAGGAAGGCAGGGAGGTTCAAAAAATAAAATGAAAGGGAAATTGAAGGCATCCAGAAGCTTCTTTTTTAGTTTGTTTGAGATCGAGTCTTGCTCTGTCATCCAGGCTGGAGTGCAGTGGCGCGATCTCTGCTCACTGTAACCTCTGCCTCCCAGGTTCAAGCGATTCTCCCACCTCACCCTCACGAGTAGCTGGGGTTAGAGGCACCCGCCACCATGCCTGGCTAATTTTTGTATTTTCAGTAGAGATGGGCTTTCACCACACTGGCCAGGCTGGTCTCAAATTCCTGACCTTAAGTGGTCCACCCTCCTTGTCTTCGCAAAGTGCTGGGATTACAAGGGTGAGCCACCACACCCAGCCCAGAAACCTGTTTCTAAAATGACCTCAATCTAATCATAGATAAGAATATGCTTTACTGAAAAACGTATATATATTGACTTTAGGACCAATGGACACTGAAGAAAAGGACAAAGAATTTCTAGTTACTAATCTGTTACTGCCCCAAATACATCACTTCTCTGTTCTTTTTTTTTTTTTTTTGAGACAGAGTTTCGCTCTTGTTGCCCAGGCTGGAGTGCAATGGCACAGTCTTGGCTCACTGCAACCTCCACCTCCTGGGCTCAAGCGATTCTCCTGCCTCAGCCTCCCAAGTAGCTGGGATCACACGCACCCACCACCACACCCAGTTAATTTTTCTATTTTTAGTAAAGACAGGATTTCACCATGTTGGCCAGGCTGGTCTCAAACTCCTGACCTCAGGTGATCTGCCTGCCTTGGCTTCCCAAAGTGCTGGGATAACAAGTGTAAGCCACCACACCTGGCAGCTCCACTGATTTACTATAAACTGCATGGTTCATTGAAAGTTTGATTATTCTTGCCTGTTTTAGTACTGACTATATGTTGGGCAGCAACAGTCTCTGTTCTAGAATGTCTTACATACAGCTTTCTCATTTCAACAATGAGAGTTGCGTGTAAGTTTATCCCTCTGTATTAGGTTGATTCAAATGTTTAACCTGGTCACAAGCACATTCTGGCTGATCACAGAAAAAATACGTTAAGTAATAAGCAATCACTGACCAAGAGCTCATGCTGCTTTAATATAGAAAAATATATTAAAGACCAGGCAGCAAATAAGTTCTGTAGCAGAGGTCTTCCTAATGCCAAATAATCACATCACTACTGCAGGCACAAGAAAAATGGTACTAGTCAAACTATCTAATGGAGTAAAACATTGCTATAGCATGCATAATAAGGTTAGATATTAGGTGGAATTTCTTTATAAAACAAAAACAATGGGACAATTTCAGAGTTAACACAATATATTGTAATTTCTGTTTAGCTGTTTATTTATTTATTTATTTATTTTTGAGACAGAGTCTTGCTCTGTCGCCCAGCCTGGAGTGCAGTGGCGCGATCTGGGCTCACTGCAAGCTCCATCTCCCGGGTTCATGCCATTCTCCTGCCTCAGCCTCCTGAGTGGCTGGGACTACAGGCGCCTGGCACCATGCCCAGCTAATTTTTTTGTATTTTTGGTAGAGATGGGGTTTCACCCTGTTAGTCAGGATGGTCTCGATCTCCTGACCTCATGATCTGCCCGCCTCGGCCTCCCAAAGTGCTGGGATTACAGGCATGAGCCACCACGCCCGGTCTATTTATTTATTATTTATTTTATTTATTTATGTTTTTGAGATGGAATCTCGCTCTGTCGCAAGACTGGAGTGCAGTGGTGTGATCATGGCTCACTGCAACTTCCGCCTCTCAGGTTCAAGTGATTCTCCTGCCTCAGCCTCCCGAGAAGCTGGGACTACAGGTGCACACCACCACACCCAGCTAATTTTTGTATCTGTGGTAGAGACGGGGTATCACCATGTTGGCCACGATGGTCTCAATCTCTTGACCTCGTGATCCACCCACCTTGGCCTCCCAAAGTGCTGGGTTTACAGAAATGAGCCACCACACCCGGCCAGCTGTGTCTTTTTAAATGCACAGATTATTATTCTGACACTACAGGTGTGCTGGTTTCCCTTCCCCCACTTTCTCCTTGAACGTTTCCTTTTCCTTCTCTTTTTATTGGCATTCTGTGGGGATACATTGCATCTGTTAGCACAGGCAACTATTTAGACTTCTCAGATGTACTCCAGATTAATTTGTATTGCTAAGGCCTGCACATTCGTAAAACAGTGATGTGATGTTGAGGTTACCCCCTAAAAATACATAGTTTAAAAAAGTTCACTGCTTCAGAGATCAACTTTCTCCTCCCATCTATCCTGTAATCCAATATTAAACAATTACAAACTGTGCCTAAAACACAACTAAGTTTTAATTTTCTGAAACTCTTTGCTCTCTTCCCATTCCTTTCTTATAGATCTTAGCTTGTAAAACATACCTAAATTTAGTTTTGCCCTAAACAAAGGACAGAGAAAGATATGTGTCATAATAATCTACCTTAAACAAACTTTTCCACTATCTCCATCCCAAAACAGACTAATTTATGTGAGAATTCAAATAGAAGTTGACATGTTTATAGACAAATCTAGTCTCAAATGCCTTGTCTAAATGTGAGTAAGTCTCTGAAACTATTCAGTATTAACCAAATTCTCATTAAATTTATCTCTATGTTACTAAACATGAGATAACTTTAATAATGATGTAAATCAAACATAGTCGGGAGTACCCACCTTTAAGTCAATTAAGGTAAATAAAACAAACCAAAAACAATTTCTTGGGCAGAAATTTGTCTTTGTTAGTTGTTAGATCAGAGCCAACAATACTAATTATTCTGAATTAATCTAAATATTTCCCCATATTTGGGCAGGGTCAATGGGTTAACAAATAACTATACCTGCATATGGCATGCATACGTCTTCTTATCTTCAGTAGCATTATTAGGTCATTATCAGAATTATTATTACTATGTTTTTTGAGACAGAGTCTTGCTCCGTCACCAGGCTGGAGTGCAGTGGCACAATCTCAGTTCACTGCAACCTCCACCTCCCAGGTTCAAGCGATTCCCCTGCCTCTGCCTCCCAAGTAGCTGGGATTACAGGCACGAGCCACCATGCCCAGCTAATTTTTTGTATTTTAGTAGAGATGGGGTTTCACAATGTTGGCTAAGATGGTCTCAATCTCCTGACCTCCTGATCCACATGCCTTGGCCTCCCAAAGTGCTGGGATTACAGGCGTGAGCCACCGCACCCAGCCCAGAATTTAATTTTTTTCTTGTCTTTTTTTTTTTTTTTTTGAGATGGAGTTTCGCTGTTGTTGCCCAGGCTGGAGTACAATGGCGTGTTCTTGGCTCACTGCAAACTCCACCTCCTGGGTTCAAGTGATTCTCCTGCCTCAGCCTCCCAAGTAGCTGGGATTACAGGCATGCACCACCACACCTGGCTAATTTTGTATTTTTAGTAGAAATGGGGTTTCTCCATGTTGGTCAGGCTGGTTTCAAACTCCTGACCTCACGTGATCTGCCCCACTCGGCCTCCCAAAGTGCTGGAATTACAGGTATGAGCCACCATGCCCAGCTTAAGTAATTTTTTAAGCATATTTTATGTATGGGTTTACTAATGCCAGTCAGCAGACTGCAATAATTTTTATTTGAGGTAAATATTAAGAATGGCCCTTTGTCCCTTACACTATTCCCCACCCTAATGTCTCCTCCTTCTCTATACTGCCTAACGGTCAGTTATTGGGGAACATGAAAGTAATAATTATATACAAATATTCAGACATACGCAAATATACAAACATAAGCTCCTTCGCAGCTTCGAAAAGAGAATAAAGAGGCTTTAAAGGGTTTCAACCTACATTACCATTCATGGTTTTCAAAGAAAAGAAACCTTTTGTAAATGAAAATACTTCATTTTGGCTGGACCTGTAATCCCAGCACTTTGGGAGGCCAACGCGGGTGGATCACCTGAGGTCAGGAGTTCAAGACCAGCCTGGCTAACATGGTGAAACCCCATCTCCACTAAAAATACAAAAAATTAGCAGGGCATAGTGGCAGGCACCTGTAATCCCAGCTACTCGGGAGGCTGAGGCAGGAGAATCACCTGAACTTGGGAGGTAGAGGTTGCAGTGAGCCAAGATCGTGCCACTGCACTCTAGCCTGGGCAACAAGAGTGAAACTCTGTCTCAAAAACAAAAAAAGAAAAAGAAATGAAAAGATTCCATTTTATCTGGCCATATGTGGTTTTTGCCATATGTATGTAAAGTGAAAGAAAGCAAAGCAGTAATAACCCATTTCCAAGTATGGACTATAGGATTACAACGCCCAAAATTAAAGCCCTTCACACTTTAAAAAACTGCCTGAATAGATGATGTTAGATTTCGCTATATTTCCCATTTTAATGGTCAGTCTACTGAAAACACATTCTCAGAAAGCCAGGTTAGCCATACTATGTATTAAAGCAATTATCAATCAATATTGCTAATTTTTGGTGGGAAAAATTAGTATGAAAACACAACCAAGTATTTGAGCTCTTAGTAAATCAAAAAAGGAAAGTATGATATCTACTTAAAATTTGCTTATTTCAAAGCATATCTTAAACTCACTCAATATTAACGTGGATAAGAAACAGGAATAAAGTTTCTTAGACGAGTTAACAGACAACCAGTTGTAACGTCTGTTGTCCTCAGGTCCAGCTCAATTTTGATTCTCTACGACCTCGTTTAGACAGTTTAATCTCTCAGGCTTATTACTGATAAAATGAAATAATAACATTAGCTCTACTTCTGGGCTATGAGATTCAAATAAAATATATTTAAGTGCTTCACAAACTTCTAAATGCTTTAAAAATAATATTCATAGCATTAGATGGCAAACGATAATATTCTTAAGGGCCCACAATCACCTTTTTATTAGTGCTGTACATATGGCTGGCATTCAGATTAGTATTGATACAAAGATGGCTCTCTGATAATAAGTTATACCACTTTCTTGAACCGAGTTCAAATCCAAAATGCTGTAAGAATTTAAAAATTATTTCCAGGTGACGGTAACCAAAGAACTGGTGACTATTAAAACATAACTTAAAAACTATGGAACTATATACCTTGACTGGTGGTGTAGAACATGGGGAAGGAGTCATCACACAGGTTTCTTGACTATTATAGGAAGGGCTATCAGTCAGGTTCAGGTATAACTCATCTTCATTGGTAAAGTTTCCCTGATTGTCCACTTCTGGAGAGATGCAGATAACTATGGCACTAGTGTTATCTGCTCGGAGCATACGCTGCCTCCAGCGGCCCAATGCTCGATTCACAAGCATTTTGGCACAAGATTGTCCATGCTCACCCTGTATTCAAAAGAACAAGGAGAAGGAAAGTAACTCAGATTTAGCTGCCACAACATCTATATCAAATTAAATATTTGGTGTTCACTGTGGCCCAAATAAACCTCCCAAATTGTCTTATTTTTTGAGATGGAGTCTCGCTCTCTGTCACCCAGGCTGGAGAGCAGTGGCACAATCTCGGCTCACTGCAAGCTCCGCCTCCCAGGTTCACGCCATTCTTCTGCCTCAGCCTCCCCAGTAGCTGGGACTACAAGCGCCCGCCACCACATCTGGCTAATTTTTTGTATTTTTAGTACAGACGGGGTTTCATCACGTTAGCCAGGATGGTCTCGATCTCCTGACTTCGTAATCCGCCTGCCTCCGCCTCCCAAAGTGCTGGGATTATAGGCGTGAGCCACTGCGCCCAGTCAAAGCTCCCAAATTTTCAAATGTTATCCCCAGTCTCCTTGGCTATGTTAAAATAGTACTTCTCTAAATTAAAAAAATACTAATAAAACAAGGTTTTATCCTGTCATTACATTTCACTATTTTTATTTTTATCAAGAAACTCAGCCTTCACTGTAACTTTAATTAGAAAATGTTGGGGAGGCTGAGGCAGGCGGATCACGAGGTCAGGAGATCCAGACCATCCTGGCAAACACTGTGAAACCCCGTCTCTACTAAAAACACAAAAAAAATTAGCCAGGCGTGATGGTGGGCACCTGTAGTACCAGCTACTTGGGAGACTGAGGCAGTAGAATGGCATGAATCCGGGGGCGGAGCCTGAAGTGAGTGGAGATCATGCCACCGCACACCAGCCTGAGCAACAGAGCAAGACTCTGTCAGAAAAGAAAAGGAAAAGGAAAAGAAAATAGAAAAGAAAAAAAGAAAAGAAAAAGTTGGCCAGGCGCAATAAGCTCATGCCTGTAATTCCAGCACTTTGGGAGGCTGAGGCGGGCGGATCATGAGGTCAGGAAATCGAGACCATCCTGGCTAACATGGTGAAACCCCGTGTCTACCTAAAAAAACAAAAAATTAACCAGGCGCGATGGCACGTGCCTATGGTCCCAGCTACTGGGGAGGCTGAGGCAGGAGAATCACTTGAACCCAGGAGGCAGAAGTTGCAGTGAGCCAAGATCACGCCACTGCATTCCAGCTTAGGCAACACAGCAAGACTCCGTCTCCAAAAAAGAAAAAGAGAAAACAACAACAACAACAACAAAAAAAAAAAAAAAAAAAAAAAGAAAGAAAAGAAAAAGTTATAAAGAAGTTACTTAAAAAGAAAAGTAGCCAGGCACGGTGGCTCAACTGTAATCCCAGAACTTTGGGAGGTGGAGGCAGGTGGATTCCAAGGTCAGGAGTTCAAGACCAGCCTGACCAATACGGTGAAACCCTGTCTCTAGTAAAAATACAAAAATTAGCCAGGCATGGTGGCACGCGCCTGTAATCCCAGCTACTTGGGAGGTTGAGGCAGGAGAATGGCATGAACCTGGGAGGCGGAGGTTGCAGTGAGCAGAGATCATGCCACGCGCTCCTGCCTGGGTGACAGAGCGAGACTCCATCTCAAAACAACAACAACAACAAAAAGTAAACATGAAGTTATTTAGAAAACATAATTCACAAACAAGACAATCAGGCATGATAAAAAAAAAAAAAATCATTGCAAAGGGTCAAATTCCTCCCAAAATAAGAGATTCTGCAAATTGAAGACAATGACTCAACATAAAAATTGTCAAAGAATATAAACAAAATCTAGAGAAAAGGAAATATAAACAGCTCATACATATACACACACACACACATATATAGTCAATGTCACTCATATGAGGAAAAAATAATACAGTAACTGCTTATAGAATAAAGAACAAATATATACCAATTGAACGAGTAAAGAAAACAAAAGTTTCAAAAGGATCTCATTTTATGCAAATAAATGTGGCTTCGAATAAAACTTCCAGTGTCATATATGAATTTGCAATCTGCTAAATTTCACAGAAGTGAAAATGATGTACTCCAGGAAAGAAGCCTACTTTTCTTTTCTTTTTTTTTTTTTTGAGACAGAGTTTTGCTCTTGTCACCCGGGCTGGAGTGCAATGGCACGAACTCTCACCGCAACCTCCGCCTCCCAGGTTCAAGTGATTCTTCCGCCTCAGCTTCCCGAGTAGCTGGGATTAGAGGCACCTGCCGCCATGCCCAGCTAATTTTTTTTTTTTTTTTTTTTTACTTTCAGTAGAGACAGGGTTTCACCACATTGGCCAGGCTGGTCTCAAACTCCTAACCTCAGGTGATCTGCCCGCCTCGGCCTCCCAAAGTTCTGGGATTATAGGCATGAGCTGCCGCACCCGGCTGCCTACATGTATTAAAAGTACCCGTAGCCGGGCACGGTGGCTCAAGCCTGTAATCCCAGCACTTTGGGAGGCCGAGACGGGCGGATCACAAGGTCAGGAGATCGAGACCATCCTGGCTAACATGGTGAAACCACGTCTCTACTAAAAAATACAAAAAACTAGCCAGGCGAGGTGGCGGGCACCTGTAGTCCCAGCTACT
>NW_016805006.1:1337816-1397887 GCF_001698545.2 Rhinopithecus bieti
AAAAAAAAAAAAAAAAAAAAAAGTACCCGTAGAAATAAATGAATGATGAAAATGAGTGGAAAATTTTTTTGATTGTTTGTTTGTTGTTTTTTGAGACAGGGTCTCACTCTGTCACCCAGGTTGGAGTGCAGTGGTATGACCTCAGCATACTGCAGTCTCAACCTCCTGGGCTCAAGTGATCCTCCCACCTCAGTTACTCGGGAGGCTGAGGCAGAAGAATCAGTTGAACCCAGAAGGCAGAGGCTGCAGTGAGCCAGGATGGCACCACTGTACTCCCAGCCTGGGTGACAGAGTGACTCTCTCTCTCAAAAAAAAAAAAGTATATTATTTCAATAGACGCTGAAAAAGCATTTCATAAAACTGAACATCACTTTATGATTTAAAAAACCCTCATCAAAAATGGGTATAGTAGAAATATATCTCAAAATGACAAACTCACAGCTAACATCATACTGAATGGGGAAAACATTGAAGGTCTTTCCTCTAAGGACTGAAATAGACATGGATGCCCCACTCTCAGTACTGTTATTCAATACAATACTGGAAGTCCTGGCCAGAGAAATCAGGCAAGAGAAAGAAATAAAGGGCATCCAAACTGGAAACGAATAAGTCAAATGAGCCTTATTTGCAGATAATATGATCTCATACCTACAAAAACCTAAAGACGCCACCAAAAAAACTGTTACAGTTGATAAATTCAGTGAAACTGCAGGACACAAGATGAACATACAAAAATCAGCAGCATTTACATATACCAACAGCAAACAATCTGAAAAAGAACTCAAGTGGCGGGACGTGGTGGCTCATGCCTGTAATCCCAGCACTTTGGGAGGCCGAGGTGGGTGAATCACGAGGTCAGGAGATCGAGACCATCCTGGCTAACCCAGTGAAACCTGGTCTCTATTAAAAATAGAAAAAATTAGCTGGGCGTGGTGGCGGGCGTCTGCAGTCCCAGCTACTCTGGAGGCTGAGGCAGGAGAATGGCGTGAACCCGTGAGGGGGAGCTTGCAGTGAGCCGAGACTGCGCCACTGCACTCCAGCCTGGGCAACAGAGCAAGACTCCATATTAAAAAAAAAAAAAGAAATCAAGAAAGCAATCCCATTTCCAATAGGTACACAAATTATAAAATGCCTAGTAATCAATGTAACCAAAGATGTGAAAGATCTATAAAGGAAAACTAGAAAATACTGATGAAAGAAATTGAAGAGGACACAAAAAAAATATAAAGATAGTCCATGCTTATGGATTGGATGGATTAATATTGTTAACATGACAATACTTCCCAAAGCAATTTAAAGATTCAATCCCTATCAAAATTGAAATGACATTCTTCACATAATTTTTTCTTTAAGCTCAGAATTTTTATGAAACCACAAAAGATCCTGAATAGCCAAAGCAATTCTAAGCCAAAAGAACAAAGCTGGAGGCATCACACTACCTGACTTCAAACTATGCTAGAGGCCTACAGTAACCAAAATAGCACAGTACTGCTACAAAAACAGACACATAGACCAATATAACAGAACAGAAAACCTATATATAAATCCATGCAATTTGCAGCCAGCTCATCTTCAACAAAGGTGCCAAAAGCAACAATAAATGGTAGTGGGAAAACTGGATAACCATATGCTGAAGAATGAAACTAGACCCCTCTCTCTCATCATACACAAAAATCAAATCAAAATGGATTAATGACTTAAATCTAAGATCTCAATTGGTAAAATTAGTAACCACAATTCTATTCTCTCTGTGAGATCTACTTTGATCTCACAAACTATGAAACTATTAGAAGAAAACATTGGAAAAATGCTCCAGGACATGGCTCTGGGCAAATAATTTTTGCATGAGACCTCAAAAGCACTGGCAACCAAAGCAAAAATAGACAAATGAAAATACAAGCTAAAATGCAAAGGAAACAATCAACAAAGTGAATAGACAATCCACAGAATGGGATAAAACATCTGCAAACTATCCATCTGACAAGGAATTAACCACCACAATATTGAAGGAGCTCAAATCAGTAGCAACGAAACGAAACAAACCCCAAATAATCCAATTTTAAAATGGGCAAAAGATCTAAAACACATATTTCTCAAAAGACATACAAATGATGAACAGATAATGAAAAAAATGCTCAACATCACTAATCATCAGAGAAATGCAAATCAAAACCACAATGAGCTATCATCTCACCCCAGTTAAAATGGCTTGTATCAAAAAGATAGGCAACTACAGATGCTGGTGAGGATGTGCAGAAAGGGGAACCCTCAGTGTTATTTAGTGGGAATGTAAATTAGTGCAGCCACTATGAAGAAGAGTATGAAGGTTCCTCAAAAAAAAAAAAAAAAAAAAAAGACAGAAGCAAACTACCATATGATCCAACAATTCCACTACTATACATATATCCAACAGAAAGAAAATCAATACACTGAAGGTGTATCTGCACTCCAATGTTTATTGCAGCACTATTCACAATAGTCCAAATACAGAACCATCCTACGTCAATTCCATTTAATACATGAATGGATAAAGAAAATGTGGTGTATATACATATACACACATAATGAAATATTACTTGGCCATAGAAAAGAATGAAATCCTGTCATTTGCAGCAACATGGATGGAACTGGAGATCATTATGCTAAATAAAATAATCCAGGCACAGAAAGACATGATCTCACTCATATGTGGCAGCTAAAAGAGAAGATCTCACAAAGACAGAGAGTAGAACTGTGGTTATGAGAAGTCAGGAAGGGTAGTAGGGAGGAAGGGATGAAGGATAGGAAAAAAGAATACAAATGTACTTATTACTATTGAATTGTACACTTTCAAGTAGTACAAATGGTAAATTTCATATGTATAGTATACTCTGAATTTTTTAAAGTGTGTTTTAAAAATCTCTATTTTTAAGTGTAGTTATGTCCACTCAAACTTTGTGTTCTCTTGAACTAGAAACAATCATGCCTTATTTGTCTTCTTAAAGAACTGCCTTTCTGGGTTTTGTGAATCTCCCTAAATAATTAATTTCTGCTCTACTATTTTCATCCTCCTATTTTGAGGGGTTTTACTCTGATGTTCTTTTTTCTAACTCTCTGACTGGATCACTTAGACTGTTTTCTTCATGTAGAATACCATGAGCCTGGTGTTATGGATGCATCATTTTATGTGCCACAAAAGAAATAAAATACATTGTTGGCTGGGCGTGGTGGCTCACGCCTGTAATCTCAGCACTTTGGGAGGCCAAGGCAGGTGGATCATGAGGTCAGGAGATGGAGATCATCCTGGCCAACGTGGTGAAACCCCGTCTCTACTAAAACAAAAAAAATTAGCCGGGCCGGGCGCGGTGGCTCACGCCTGTAATCCCAGCACTTTGGGAGGCCGAGGCAGGCGGATCACGAGGTCAGGAGATCGAGATCATCCTGGCTAACACAGTGAAACCCCGTCTCTACTAAACATACAAAAAAAAAAATTAGCTGGGCATGGTGGTGGGTGCCTGTAGACCCAGCTACTCGGGAAGCTGAGGCAGGAGAATGGCGTGAACCCAGGAGGCGGAGCTTGCAGTGAGCCGAGATCGTGCCACTGCACTCCAGCCTGGGGGACAGAGTGAGACTCCATCTCAAAAAAAAAAAAAAAAAAAAAATTAGCCGGGCATGGTGGCACATGCCTGTAGTCCCCGCTACTTGGGAGGCTGAGGCAGGGGAATCGCTTGAACCTGAGAGGCGGAGGTTGCAGCGAGCTGAGATCGCGCCACCGCACTCCAGCCTGGCGACAGAGCAAGACTCCGTCTCAAACAAAACAAAACAAAACAAAACACTGTTAATTGAACTATGATATACTATTTGTAAAAAGTGTTCCAATTTCAGAGATATTAAAAGAAAATATGCACCTCAGAATTGCTTAAAGGCAGCATTACTCTCTAATTCATGAATCTATCACATTCCCCACCGCACGTGGTTCATCACTCTCCAAACACCAGTTGACTGAGCCCTTACCTCTCACTTTTTCAGTGTGCCCATTTCCCTTCCCATCAATGCTCCATGAAAACAATTATATAAACCATTTTCCACTACTTTACCTGTATTTTTTTCCCTCAGCTCACTAGAATTCTGCTGACTTGAGTCCCCCTAATATTGTGTGCTCTTAAACCACACAGTCTCTCTAAGTGTATATATTGCCACAATTTACACAACTCTTGTTAACTGTCAAATTAGTATTTCCAGGCTTCCTTCCCAAGTTTTTATTTTTAAAGAGATGAGGGTCTCACTATGTTGTCCAGGCTGGAGTGCAGTGGCTATTCACAAGCACAATCATAGTGCCCTACAGCCCTGAACTCCTGGGGTCAAGCAATCCTCCCACATCAGCCTCCTGAGTAGCTGGGACCATAGGAGCATGCCACCCCTCTCTCTCAAATATTTATAACTGCCTACTGAAGATATCTATCTAGATGAACCACAGGTACCTCCAACACAACATGCCTATGTCTGAAATAATTACCTTCCCCATCTCTCCCTAAATGATGTTTCTTCTTTATAACAGCTTACTAGTCACCAGAGTTAGAAATTTAGGTGTCATCATATTCTTCTTCCTTAAAAACATACGAGCTGTCGATTCTACTACTCATGTATTTCTTTGTGGGTTTTTTTTTGTTGTTGTTGTTGTTTGTTCTGAGATAGAGTCTCGCTCTGATACCAGGCTGGAGTGCAGTGGCACGATCTCAGCTCACTGCAACCTCTGCCTCCGGGGTTCAAGCAATTCTCCTGCCTCAACCTCCCGAGTAACTGGGATTACAGGTGCGAGTCACCACGCCTCGCTAATTTTTGTATTTTTAGTAGAGATGGGGCTTCACCATGTTGGCCAGGCTGGTCTCAAACTCCTGACCTCAAGTGATCCACCTGTCTTGGCCTCCCAAAGTGCTGGGATTACAGGGTTGAGCCACTGCGCCTGGCATACATGTATTTCTTTGTGTTTTTTCCAAAAACCGCTGCTGCTTAGATCAAGCCTGCAAAATTTCTTGCTCAAATATCACTCTCTTCCATGAAGCTTCCTATGCAATCTTGTGATATTTTCTATTGTCTCACTCTCCTAGGTCTCATAAGACTTGTTCTAATTATGTATTATACAGATGCTTCCTTTAATACTCATGTTAAAACACTTTAGGGTTCATAAATAGGTTCTTCCAACCCACTACAAACTGGCTTTTGTCTTTATGCCATTGAAATGATCTCTCTCAGATCATTAAAGAATTCTAAATCCATTAGACAGAACAGTCTTTATGTTACTCTTTGATACCTGATAATCTCCGACTAAATGCAACACACCAGGCCCTGAAATTGTAAAACTGAATCAAGATGACTCTCACCTTAAAAGAACTCATGATTTAATGGGATTGTTAGTTTTTTATATATTCTATTTATAATAATATGTTAAGTGCTGAGGAAGGACCATATTCTATTTACCTTTGCAATCCCTGTACCTAATACCTCGTGTTAGTTGAGTGAATGAATGGAGGCAATTTTTGTTTGTTTGTTTGTTTTTTGAGACACAGTTTCATTGTTATTGCTCAGGCTGGAGTGCAACGGCATGATCTTGGCTCACTGAAACCTCTGCCTCCCAGGTTCAAGCGATTCTCCAGCCTCAGCCTCCTAAGTAGCTGGGACTATAGGCGAGTGCCACCATACCCAGCTAATTCTGTATTTTTAATACAGGTGGGGTTTCACCATGTTGGCCAGGCTGGTCTCTTAACTCCTGACCTTGGGTGATCCACCCGTCTCAGCCTCCCAAAGTGCTGGGATTACAGGCGTCAGCTACTGCGTCCGGACTGAATGCAGGCAATTTAACAAAAATTCAATCAATTTGCCCCTCCTTCCACCTCAAAATACAGCTTTACTATTCCTCCCATCTGAGAGAAAGATCATCTTTTCTAAGGATAACCCATCTTTGGGTCTTTGATTCCAGATACTTCCATGTTCTCTGTTAGAGGATGATGATGAAAATGTTTTGAGATTAGGAGATGGGCATGGCACCACAGTAGTCCCAGCTGCTCAGGAAGCTAAGGTGAGAGGACTGCTTAAGCCTAGGAGTTCTAAACCAGCCTGGGCAACGTAGTGAGATCTCATCTCTTGAGAGACAAAAAAAAAAAAAAAAAGTAGTAGAAGTAGTGGTGATAGAGACCAGGCACAGTGGCTCATGCCTTAAATCCCAGCACTTTGTGGGGCCGAGGCAGGTGGATCACCTGAGGTCAGGAGTTCAAGACCTGCCTGGCCAACATGATGAAACTCCATCTACTAAAACTACAAAAAAATTAGCTGGGTGGGGTGGTGCATGCCTGTAATCCCAGCTACTCAGGAGGCTGAGGTAGGAGGAGAATCGCTTGACGCCGGGAGGCGGAGGTTAGAGTGAGCTGAGATCATGCCACTGCATTCCAGCCTGGGTGACAGAGCAAGACTCTGTCTCAAAAAAAAAAAGAAGTAGTGGTGATGGTTGTACAACTTTGTGAACTACACTAAGAATCACTGAATTATATACTTTAAAAGGATAAATTTTATGGTATGCGAATTATATGTCATTTAAAAAAATAAGGAATTAGCAGTGTTCCACAGGCCAATTTATACTGAAGTCAGTGGTTGTGTGTTTTATTAGGTTTCACTTATATATTTCTTGTCTCATTCCTCTAATGATTAGGAGCTACAAAGCTTATGTTTTACCCACTAGCAGATCCAGGTAAATGCAAAAATCTACCCAAGGTGAATGTCCTGAGTTCATATTCAAGATTCTGACAGAAGTACCAAAACAATGTTTAGACAACAATATCAAGTTATTGAATCACTTCTCACCATCAGGTATTTTTTCTCCTCTTGGTCCTGGCACATTGAGATGGCATCTTGTGGTGGAATCATATTCCAAAGCCCATCACTCCCCAATATAATATACTTGTGCTTCTGAGGGTCAAGAGTGTGGACACTTGTGTCTGGTTCAGGTGACACCACAAACTCACCACTGAAGAAATCATAGCTCCACAAATCACCTGCGGGAAGGGAGCAGAAAAAGCAAGAAGTATTACTTGAAAGCTAATAGTACAACGGCAACAGATTAAAAGAGAAAATCGACACAGTTCATCTCAATAGATGCAGAAAAGCATTTGATAACATTCAAACTCCTTTCACGGTAAGATTTCCTAGCAAACTAAGAATAAAAGAGAACTCCCTTAACCTGATAAAGTATATCCACCAGAATTCTGTAATCAACTTACTTAAAGGTAAAATGTTAAAAGTATTCCCTTTAAAATGTAGAAATAAGAAACTATGCCTTGTATCATTGTTTCTCTTCTAATACTATACTGAGTCCTTCCCAGCACAGAAAGACAATAAAAATAAAGGATATACAAAATGGAAAGGAGAAAATACTACTATTATTATTTGCAGATAATTTCATTTCTACATGGAAAACCAAAAAGAAATTATTACAATAGGAAAGTTTAGCAAAGTTGTTAAATACAAACTTAATATATAAGTCAACAGTATTTCTATATAATAGCAATACACAGAAAATATAAATTTTTAAATAATCTAATTTTAACAATGAACCAAATGTAAGGTACTTAGGAACAACTTTAACAAACAGTATACATGCCTTTATGAAGATTATAGATTCTATTTTGAAACATTAAAAAGATAATCTAAATAAATGAAGAAACCAATCAGATTCATAGATAGGAATACTTATCATAATAAAGATGTCAATTCTTCCCAAAATAATCTACAAAGCCAATATAATTCAAAATCCCAAAAGGATTGTTGTAGAATTTGACAGGCTAAGCGCAAAGGGCCAGGAATAATCAAGATAATTTTGAAGAAAAAGGACAAGATGAGAACTTATCCTACAAACAGAAGTATCAATGGCTGTTTGCAAACTTCCTGTTAATCTCTAGATCAGTAAAGTACCTACATCAAAACTTACAGAACACGTACCAGTCACTTGGAAGAAATTCAAAATATAAAAACCAGCATTTTAATGCTCTTTACCAACCATATGACCAACCTTTGGAGAGCAACAGTTCTCTCTTTCACTGAGCTGGAAAAAGAAAGCTCTTACACATTTCTCCTTCTCCTTGATTAGCTCCACATAAAAACAATGCCTAAACTTCTGTCGTTAAACCTATTAGATACAAACATCAAAATGCTCAAGAGAAAAGAACTTTCAGTCGACCTAAGCCATCAAAAAGATCAACAAAACTAAACGAGAAGAAAATAAAAATGATTTATAGAAACCATCTACTTTTCTGTAATACATAAGACAACATAAATGAAACAATATAAAGTTTTCTTTTGTTTCCAATAAATGTGGAAGAGGAGACAGAAAGGAGAAAACATTAATTTCTGCCTATTTTGTTTATTGTGAACTACTTAAGGGAAAGGCCTAAATTAAAAGCAAAAGATTTTCAGACAAGAGGTTAAACAATTTTTGTCCCCTTTCAGTAGGTCTGTTTTTTTTTGTTAAACAAGAGGAAGAGCTTTGTCCTTTTCCTTATTTAAACTTCCTCACTAGCTCCCATCAGAAATACTGGCAATGGCCGGGCACGGTGGCTCAAGCCTGTAATCCCAGCACTTTGGGAGGCCGAGACGGGAGGATCATGAGGTCAGGAGATCGAGACCATCCTGGCTAACACAGTGAAACCCCGTCTCTACTAAAACTACAAAAAACTAGCCGGGCGAGGTGGCGGGCGCCTATAGTCCCAGCTACCCGGGAGGCTGAGGCAGGAGAATGGCGTGAACCTGGGAGGCGGAGCTTGCAGTGAGCTGAGATCCAGCCACAGCACTCCAGCCTGGGTGACAGAGCGAGACTCCATCTCAAAAAAAAAAAGAAAAAGAAAAAGAAATACTGGCAATTCATACTGGGAGTCCAAGGAAAGAATAATTCAAATCAATTACTCCCACTTGAAAGCAGCAAAATCATTGCTAACCAGACTCTTCAAAGAGCAACTCAGCCCTCTGAGCAGCAAAACAGAATACACGCAACCACTAAAAGCTAATTATAATCCAGATAAGCTCACAAAGACACACTTACCTCATTATACCAGCAAAACAAAGCTCCCTGGTTGACGAAATAATAAAAATGAACATGGAGACAGTGGCACAATCATGGCTCACTGCAGGATCGATCTCCTGGGCTCAAGTGATCCTCCTACGTCAACCTCTCAAGTAGCTGGGACTATAGGTGTGTACCAACAGGCCCAGCTAATTTATTTTTTGTAGAGATGGGGTTCCCACTATGTTGTCCAGGCTGGTCACCAAGTCCTGGACTCAAGCAATCCTCCCACCTCAGTCCCCCAAAGTGGTGGGATTACAGGTATGAGCCACGGTACTGGGTCTGCCTTTTTATTTTATAATATTATGTAATACACCCACATGGTACGAAAACCAAAAGATACAAAAGGGTATATATACAGTGAAAATTCTCCTTTCTCATCACCGCCCTTCCAGTTTTCCCTGTAAGGACTATTATTATTATGTTCTTATCTTTCTGGACATACCTATCTATCTACCTACCTACATATATATATGTGTGTGTGTATACACACACACACCCACACACACATATATTTACATTGCTTTGGTGAAACCATCCTTTCAAGTTTCCAACTCTTTTACTGACAACTTCCAAATCACTAGTCTCCAATATCTTGCCAATATCTACTTCTTTTTTTTTGAGATGGAGTTTCGCTGTTGTTGCCCAGGCTGGAGTGCAATGGCGTGATCTTGGCTCACTGCAACCTCCACCTCCTGGTTTCAAGTGATTCTCCTGCCTCAGCCTCCCGAGTAGCTGGGATTACAGGCACCCACCACTACACCTGGCTAATTTTTGTATTTTTAGTAGAGACAGGTTTCACCATGTTGGCTAGGCTGGTCTGGAACTCCTGACCTCAGGTGATCTGTACTCCTAGACTTCCCAAAGTGCTGGGATTACAGGCATTAGCCACCACGCCCGACCTCAATCTCTCTTTCTCGATAAACCACAATACGTTTTCAGAAGAACGGATTGTTTCTTCTAACTTAAATTTTTAAACTCTGGGTTTTGACTAAGACATATGGTCTATTTCTATTTCTTTGATTTCTTTCATCATTTTGTAGTTTCCTGCATATAAATCTTAAACATAGTTTGTTACAATTATACCTAAGTATTTCATGGTGTTTTTTTTGGGGGGGTGCAATTATAGATGATACTTATTTAAATTTCATTATGAACTGTTCATTTTTAGTACATAAAAATATGATAGACTGTGTAGGCTGAATCTGGGTCCTGTGAACTTGCTGAATCCACTTATTAATTCCAGTAGTTCTTCTGAAGATCATTTGGGATGTTTTTATGCAGACAATGTTGGACTCTGTGGATAGAGCTGGTTTTAGTTATTTGCTCAACCATCTGAGATTAGATTACAGACTCAAAACACTTCACCTCCAAATAGTAATACTTCAACATTTATCTCCTAAGCCTGTTATTCTACCACACTCTGGCAATTTCATATTGCTATACCACTGTATAATATAAAACTTATGTTCAAATCTTCCCAGTTGTCACAATAATGCATTTTTAATATCCAGGATCCATTCAAGGATCATTCTTCAGCCAGGTTAGATGGCTCATGCCTGTAATCCCAGCACTTTGGGAGGCCGAAGCAGGAAGACTGCTTGAGCCTGGGAGTTTGAGACCAGCCTGGGAAACACAGTGAAACCCCATCTTTATTTTTAAAAAACTTAAAAAAAATTAATTGCATTTGTCATTTTTTAGTTGTTTTTAACCTAAAACAGTTCCCTAGGGTTTTGTTTTGTTTTTATCATTCATGATATTGACAATTGTGAAGAGTTCAAGATAGTTCTTTTGCCAGGTGCGGTGGCTCACATCTGTAATCCCAGCACTTTGGGAGGCCGAGGCAGGTGGATCACTTGAGGTCAGGAGTTTGAGACCAGCCTGGCTAACATGGTGAAACCCTGGCTCTACTGAAAATACAAAAATTAGCTAGGCGTGGTGGCATGCTCCTGTAATCCCAGCTGCTCGGGAGGCTGAGGCAGGAGAATCGCTTGACTCTAGAAAAGTGGACATAGCAGTGGCCCAGGATCATGCACTGTTACTCCACCTGGGTGATGAGTGGAGACTCCTCTAGAAGAGAGGGGAGGGGGAGGGGAGGGGAAGGGGGAGGGGAGAGGGGGAGGGAGGGGATGGGGGAGGGGAGGGGGAGGGAGGGGGAGGGAGGGGAGGGGAGGGGAAGGGGAGGGAGGGGAGGGGAGGGGGAGGGGAGGGGGAGGGAAGGGGAGTTCTATTGCACAATGACCTTTAGGTTGGATCCGTCTGATTGTTTCCTCACGTTCTCTTGCTCTACAGGGGTTCATGAACAGGTAAACTCACTTTTGGCTACAGGACTACACTGCTGATGTCATGTCCTTCTCCATATATCACATGAGGAGAGACAGTGTGTCAGTCTGTCCTATTATTGGCAGTATCGACTTTGGTCATTTGGTTAAAGCGCTGTCTACTGGCGGCATAAAAGTGCCTTCTTCTTTTTGTAACTGGTGAGTAGTCTGTAGGGTGAAAGTTTGAGGCTCTGTGAAATATCCTGTTCTGTACCAAAATTTGCCGTATTTTAGCCTCTACTGATGATTCCTGAATGAATCAATTATCATAATGGTTATAAACTGATGATAGAATTGGGATATTCTAACTACATTTATTAGCTGACAGTTTATTTTACTTTTTACTTTGGTTCTTTTCTTCTTTCCCAACCCCAGAAAGTTTTTTTGTTTGTTTTGTTTTGTTTGAGACATGGTCTTACTCTGTTGCCCAGGATGGAGTGCAGTGGTGCAATCATGGCTCCTTGCAGCCTGCGACTCCCAGGCTCAAGCAGTTCTCTCATCTGTCTTCCAAGTAGCTGGGACTACAGGGGTGTGCCACCACACCCAGCTAATTTTTTTGTATTTTTTTCTACAGATGGGGTTTTGCCATGTCGGCCAGGCTGATCTCGAACTCCTGAGTTCAAGTGATCCATCTGCCTCGGCCTCCCAAAGTGCTAGGATTATAGGCTGCTGGAATTACAGGCATAAGCCACTGTGCCCAGGCCTGAAAGTTTCTGTTTTGTTTTGTTTGAGATGGAGTCTCGCTCTGTCACCCAGGCTGGAGTGCAGTGGTGTGACCTCGGCTCACCACAAGCTCTGCCTCCTGGGTTCACACCATTCTCCTGCCTCAGCCTCCCGAGTAGCTGGGACTACAGGTGCCCGCCACCACACCGGGCTAATTTTTTTGTATTTTAGTAGAGATGGGGTTTCACCGTGTTAGCCAGGATGGTCTCAATCTCCTGACCTCGTGATCCACCTGCCTCGGCCTCCCAAAGTGCTGGGATTACAGGAGTGAGCCACCACGCCCAGCTGAAAGTCTTTTTTAAAGAATTTTCTGGCCGGACATGGTGGCTCACGCCTGTAATCCCAACACTTTGGGAGGCCTAGGCTGGTAGATCACGAGGTCAAGAGATCGAGACCATCCTGGCCAAAATGGTGAAACCCTGTCTCTACTAGAAATACAAAAATTAGCTGGGCGGGGTGGTGCACACCTATAGTCCCAGCTACTCGAGAGGCTGAGGCAGGAGAATGGCTTGAACCCAGGAGACAGAGGCTGCAGTGAGCCAAGATCGCACCACTGCACTCCAGCCTGATGATAGAGTGAGACACTGTCTCAAAAAAAAACAAAAAACGAGTTTTCTTTGGAGTCTCTCTGAATCTACTGTGGGAGGATGGCTACCCAATTCACAAATTGGCCACCCAAATCACAAAAATATAGTCCATCTCTATATAGACTTACAGATTCTTTTTTATTCAGTATTTTTAAACTTATTCCTGTTATAATTTGTTTTGATGCTCAAATTGCTTCAAATTTGCTAGTAAAAGTCTCTAGAATCTGACCTTTTAACAAACTCACCAGATGATTCATACTCATCACCACTTTCCCTTGTTTTATCAGTTCAAAGAGTCTGTGTGATTCTATATAATATCAAATAACTGGTAAGGATCAGAACTGGGCCTTTAACTAAGGGTTTTTATTACTGATCTAGTGTTTGTACACCAAAGTTGGATCACAGAACATTTCTGTAGGGCCTGAAAGGAGGTGCCTTGGACACTGGCAGACAGCCAATTCCCTTTTTTCCTCAGTAGAGGGTGCTGAAGGGACACCAGAAGAGAGGAGGCCTGCTTTCTGGTTCCAGTATATTTTCTGCTTGCTCCTGTGGCACATGGCAGCCAGCAGTCCACAAGACACTCAGTGGTCCTTACACCTAGCAAATTTCAGCACCCCTTTGAGTGGTTTCCCATGGAGAACTTCCAACAATGTTTACACCTCTAATCCATTCTCAAAATTGCAATTAAAATTCTCTCTTTAAAACACAAACCTAGTGGATTAAAGATTTAAATGCAACACCTCAAACTGTAAGACTCCTGGATGGACATCAGCCTTGGGAAAGAATCTGTGACTAAATCCTCAAAAGCAACTGCAACAAAAACAAAAATTGACAAGTGGGACCTAATGAAAGAGCTTCTGCACAGCAAAAGAAACTATCAACAGAGTAAACAGACAACCTACAGAAAGGGAGAAAATATTCGCAAACATGTATCTGACAAAGATCTAATTATCTAGAATCTGTGAGAAACTTAAACAATTCAACAAGTTAAAAACAAATAACCCCATTAAAAAGTAGGCAAAAAGCATCAACACATTTCAAAAGAAAACATGCAAATGGCCAAGAATCATAAAAAGCTCCACATTAGTAATCATTAGAGAATGCATATGAAAACCACAATGAGATACCATCTCATACCTGTCAGAATGACTATTATTAAAAAGTCAAAAAATGGCAGATGCTGGCAAAGCTGCAGAGAAAAGGGAATGCTTATACACTGTTGGTGGGAATATAAATTAATTCAGCCACTGTGGAAAGCAGTATGAAGA
The DNA here is from genome assembly GCF_001698545.2 of Rhinopithecus bieti. Taxonomy (NCBI): domain Eukaryota; kingdom Metazoa; phylum Chordata; class Mammalia; order Primates; family Cercopithecidae; genus Rhinopithecus; species Rhinopithecus bieti. The sequence goes on from NW_016805006.1 coordinate 1,351,801, forward strand.
TACCTCAGAGAACTTAAAACAGAACTACCATTCGATCTAGCAATCCTGTTACTGGGTATACATCCAAAGGAAAATAAATTGCTCTACCAAAAAGACATATGCACTCAAATGTTCATCAGAGCACTATTCACAATAGCAAAGACAAGGAATCTACTTAGTTGCCCATTAAAAGTGAAATGGATAAAGAAAATATGGTACATACACACTACGGAATAATACATAGCCACAAAAAAAATGAAATTATGTCCTTTGCAGCAACACAGATGCAGCTGGAGGTCACTATTCTAAGCAAATTAATGCAGGAAAAGAAAGCCAAATAGCACATGTTCTCACTTGTAAATGGGAGCTAAACATTGGGTACACATGAACATACAGATGGCAACAACAGACACTGAGGACCACTAGAGGGAGAAGGGAGAGAAGGAGGAAGACATGAAAAACTAACAATCGGGTACTATGCTCCCTACCTGGATGACGGAATCAACTGTACCCCAAACCTCAGCACCATGCAATATACCCATGTAACAAACCTGTACATGTACTTCCTGAATCTAAAAGTTGAAATTACAAAAACAAAAAAAAACCCACAAATCTAGGATAAATGGTGGATGATGGTTGCAAAACAGTGTAACTGTACTTAACATCAATGAACCACGTGCTTACAACAGTAAGTTGTGTGTATGCTAAGTATATATTACCACAATTAAAAACACACAAATCTGGTTGTTTCCCATTCCAACTCTGTTATAGTTCATAATTGTTTTTAAGATAAAGACACAATTCTTTTATTTTTTTTGAAACAGGGTCTTGCTCTGTCGCCCAAGCTGGAGTGCAGTGACACAATCTTGGCTCACTGCAGCCTCCTGGGCTCAAGCAATCCTCCCGACCAAAGCCTTCTGAGTAACTGGGACTACAAGTACGTGCAACCACGCCCAGCCAATTATTTGTAGAGGGGAGATTTCGCCATGTTATCCAGCTGGTCTTGGACTCAAGCAATCCACCTGCCTTGACCTCCCAAAGTGTTGGAATTATGGGCATGAGCCACCACATCCAGCCAAACACAATTCTTTACCACTGCCTATAAAATACAGTATTTTCTCATTTTATCCAAATCTCTTATTTTCTTATCCCTGTTCCAGCTACAATGGCCTTCACCAGAGTTCCTATGTCACTATGCTTCTTCCTGTCACCGAACTTTTCGAAAATGCTGTTTTCTATGCCTAAAACACACTTTCTTCCTCCTTAACCTCCACTAATTCTTCAAAACTCAGTTCAAATATCACTTTTCCAGCCTCTGTGGTTAAGTGAAATATCCTTATTTTAGGTTTTCATTAGTACATACAAGAAGAATAGGCTGGGTGCAGTGGCTCACGCCTCTAATCCCAACACTTTGGGAAGCTGAGGCGGGCAGATCACCTGAGGTCAGGAGTTCAAGACCAGCCTGGCAAACATGGTGAAATCCCGTCTCTACTAAAAATACGAAAAGTAGCCGGGTGCAGTGGTGTTCGCCTGTAGTCCCAGCTACTTAGGAGGCGGAGGTAGAAGAATCACTTGAACCTGGGAGGCAGAGGCTGCAGTGAGCCAAGATCGTGTCACTGCACTCCAGCCTGAGCAACAGAGTGAGACTCCATCTCAAAAAAAAAAAGAGAAGAATTAAAAATTCTCAGTTTTAGCTGGGCGCCATGGCTCACATTTGTAATCCCAGCACTTTAGGCGGCTGAGGCAGGTAGATCACCTGAGGTCAGGAGTTAGAGACCAAACTAGCCAACATGGCGAAACTGCTGTATTTTTTGTATTTTGTAAAAATACAAAAATTAGCTGAGTGTGGTGGCGGGTGCCTGTAATTCCAGCTACGTAGGAGGCTGAGGCAGGAGAATCGCTTGAACCTGGGAAATAAAGGTTACAGTGAGCCAAGATCGTCCCACAGTACTCCAGCCTGGGTGACAAGAATGAAACTCAGTCTCAAAAAAAAAAAAAAAAAGTTTTTTTTTGTTTTCTTTTCAGCTTTTGTTATCATCTGATGAATGCCTTTCAATCCTCTCCTAGACTGCAAGCTCCATGAGGGCAAAGATCATGTGTTTGTACATACAGCAAAGTGCTTCATACACACTGTACTCAAAAATTGATCTCCCCAATGAATAAAATGATTTGCAAGACTCAAATGCAATTCCAGCAGGCAGCCACTAGAAGGCACCTTTGTTACATTTGTACTTGGGTAATTATCATCAGTGCCTATAGGGCACCAATGTTGACAAGGAGACATCTATTCCCACTCCTTCCCCCGCCAAAAAAAAAAAACTGTAAGAAAAATGACTGTAAACCATAACTGTGTGTGTGTGCTAAATACTAGCATTTAATTTACTTTTGGCCAGTAAGTATTTCCATGCAACAAGCTAAACTCAGAAAATCAGTAACACAGCTCTTTTAAAAATATTATTTCCGGGTTGGTCACAGTGGCTCATGCTTGTAATCCCAGTGCTTTGGGAAGCAGAGGTGGGCAGATCAACTGAGGTCAGGAGTTTGAGACCAGCCTGGCCAACATGGTAAGACCCCATCTCTACCAAAAATACAAAAATCAGCCAGGTGTGGTGGCATGTGCCTGTAATCCCAGCTACTTGGAAAGTAACCTAGAAAGTAAGCTCCATGGGTGCAGGAATTTTTGTTTCATTCACTGCTGAATCCTCAGCACCTGGAACAGTACCTAGCACATAGCAGGTATTTAATAAATATTTGGTGAATAAAGAACAATCATGATGAAGTAGGAACTGTATGCTTTTAAAATACATCCACAAATTATGTGATATACTTGAGGGTGGGCTGGACCTAGTGATTCAGGGCTAACAAAATACAAAGCTGGATTCCCTACAGCAAGTGATCAAGAAAGCAAGATAGAAGTCAAAATGTCTTTTTATGATCACTTGCTCTAAGGAAGCCAGCTGCCATGTGATGAAGGCACATTCAAGCAACCCTATGTAGAGGCCGGCAAAGCAAGAAACTGAAGCCTACTGCCAAGCCAGCTTACTCAGTGAGCTGTCTTACAAGTAGATGCTGCAACCCCACTGAAGGCTTCAGATGATGAATGACATCTTGATTACAGCTACACAAGAGACCCTGAGCCAGAACTACCCAGTTAAGTCACCCCTGGGCTACTGAGCCAGAGAAGCTGTGTACATAAAAAATGTTTTAAACTCCTAAGTGTGGGAGTATTTGATTATACAGCAATAGATAATTAATACAGCAGGAATGTAATAACCTGGGATAATCACTTTGGGAAGAAATTTAGCAATACCTAATAAAATTAAACATGTAGATATCTCTGAATTGAGTCTCCCAACTGGTATTCCTTGGATGAGTATGGCCTAGGGGCAGCAGGGTGGGTCCTCAGTGGCTAGAGCATCCAAGTTAGTTACCTCAGTCCAAGTTAGTTACCTCCTCTGCTTACTGTAGAAATATTATCATCTTGTATGAGTGTCGACGACACAAAAACAGTTGGTAAGTAACATACTATGACCCAGAAATTCCATTTCTAGTTATGTATCTTAAAGAAATCTTGCCAGGTACAGTGGCTCACATCTGTAATCCCAGCACTTTGGGAGGCTGAGGCGGGCAGATCACCTGAGGTCAGGAGTTCAAGACCAGTCTGACCAACATAGAGAAACCCCGTCTCTACTGAAAATACAAAATTAGCCAGGCGTGGTGCCGCATGCCTGTAATCCCAGCTACTCAGGAGGCTGAGGCAGAAGAATCGCTTGAACCCAGGAGGCAGAGGTTACAGTGAGCCGAGATCATACCATTGCACTCTAGCCTGGGTAACAAGAATAAAACTCTGTCTCAAAAAAAAAAAAAAAAGAAATCTCATATGTGTATATAAGGAAATATTTATTGCAGTATTTTTCATAATAGCAAATGCTTGGATATAACATAAAAGTCCACCAGTCAGGGTGTAGAAGAAGAAAACTAGTTTCACATTGGAAACAAATTATTAATACATATAGTAGTTGTGCTGGGTGTGGTGGCTCATGCCTATAACCCCAGCACTTTGGGAGGCCAAGGTAGGAGGATGGCTTAAGCCCAGGACCAGCCCAAGCAACATAGTGAGACTCCATCTCCTCAAAAAAGAAGAAATTAGCCAGGCGTGGTGGCTCACGCCTGTAGTCCCAGTTACTAGGGAAGCTGAGGTGGGAGGATCGCTTGAGCCTGGGAGGTAGAGGTTGCAGTGAGCTGTCATCATGCCACTGCAATCCAGCCTGAAAAACAGAACAAGATCCTGTCTCATAAAATAAAAATAAACAAATGTGCGTTTTCTCCGAGACATTGTCTTTGGGAAAAACTACCCCCTCTAGCATAGCCAAGGTAAGACACCTTAATAGGTATCATTCTCTAGCCTTCTTTCCAAAGCCAGGTAGACCAGAAATATAACTATTTTTTTCATACTTATTTTACTTTGCTAACTAAAGAAAAAAGAGGTTTTGAAGGCTCTCAGGAGGACTTAAAGGGCTAAAGTAGAATGGGATATTTAAAAATAGTTTCAAGGGTTAATAGTAAGCCTAGACATGCATATACTTCCCTAAACACAGATAGAAATTAGCAAAACACTGAACATGACTCGTGAACAAAGGGCAACTGTCAGTGAAATACATACCTAAACCTTCCCTTCAATTAGGCTTTTTTTTTTTGAGTCTTGCCCTGTCACCCAGGCTGGAGTGCAGTGGTGCGATCACTGCAACCTCTGCCTCCTGGGTTCAAGCAATTCTCCTGTCTCAGCCTCCTGAGTAGCTGGGACTACAGGTACACGTCACTATGCCCAGCTAATTTTTGTATTTTTAGTGAGGATGCAGTTTCACTATGTTGACTAGGCTGGTCTCAAACTCCTGACCTCAAGTGATCTGCCCATCTGAGCCTCCCAAAGTGCTGGGACTATAAGCGTGAGCCACCATGCATGGCTTCTATTAGATTCTAACACATTTAACAGAGTATCATGATATCGCTACCCTCACTATATGCCATGTAAGGGTTCTCAGTTTCCTTTTTTATTTTGCCACCATACATTGTACAAAATTCAATATAATTTCACCAAATTAAGTCCTACTTACCAAGTGCTCTTGCTACTGCCAGAAAAGGAATCTGGTCAATAACTGTGCTTCTTCTAACAGGTCCATTGTGAGTGAGCCGAGGTCGTTTCCAAACTACACGATTCACCCCAGACTTGTTCATCACACTAAAAATAAATAGAGTTCACATAAATAATCTAAATGATTAAAATACAACAAGTTAGCTCAGTATATTAAATTACTAATAAAAGAAGACTACATTATTACGAAATAATGTCTTACGTGTTTCAAATACAAAGATACATAAGCCAAAATTCCTGTTCAGAGAGGAATTAGGGTGGATTCAAAGCAGAAAATGTTGAGATTACTGGAACAGGCAGTATAACCAAATGAATGTAATGTGAAGAAAAGTGAGCATAGCCGGGCGCAGTGGCTCAAGCCTGTAATCCCAGCACTTTGGGAGGCCGAGACGGGCAGATCACGAGGTCAGGAGATCGAGACCATCCTGGCTAACACGGTGAAACCCCGTCTCTACTAAAATACAAAAAACTAGCCGGGCGAGGTGGCGGGCACCTGTAGTCCCACCTACTCCGGAGGCTGAGGCAGGAGAACGGCGTAAACCCGGGAGGCGGAGCTTGCAGTGAGCTGAGATCCGGCCACTGCACTCCAGCTCGGGCGACAGAGCAAGACTCCCTCTCAAAAAAAAAAAAAAGAAAAAGTGAGTATAAATATCATGTCAAAAAAAAGCAAAATTACCTAATTAGTAAACAATTGGGGGATGACAGAAGACCTTATCTAAGTGGAGAGAGAATTGCTTGAACATGGGAGGCAGAGGCTGCAGTGAGCCAAGATCGCACCACTGCACTCCAGCCTGGATGACAGAGCGAGACTGTCTCAATAAATAAATAAACAGGGATTAAATCGTGATATAAGCAATTAAAAAGGAAAGGTTATAGAGTTCTGAGTGTTTGTGTTGAGGATGGGGGAAACATAGCAGAACTTCAGTTTTAGTTTTGTTGTTGTTGGTTGGTTGCTTTTTTTTTTCTTTTTTTCTTTTTTTGAGACGGAGTCTCACTCTGTTGCCCAGGCTGGAGTGCAATGGCGTGATCTCAGCTCACCGCAACCTCCGCCTTCTGGGTTTAAGCGATTCTCCTGCCCCAGCCTCCCGAGTAGCTTGGATTACAGACATACACTACCATGCCTGGCTACTTTTTGTATTTTTAGCAGAGATGGGGTTTCAACATGTTGGCCACGCTGGTCTCGAACTCCCGACCTCAGGTGATCCGCCCACATCAGCCTCCCAAAGTGATGGGACTACAGGCGTGAGCCACCGTGCCCGGCCAGTTTTTTTGTTTATTTTTACTTATTTAGTTAATTTATTTTGAGATGGAGTTTTGCTCTTGTTGTCCAGGCTGGAGTACAGTGGCACGACCTCAGCTCACTGCGACCTCTGCCTCCTGGGTTCAAGCGATTCTTCTGCCTCAGCCTCCTGAGTAGCTGGAACCACAGGCATGCACTACCACGCCTGCTAATTTTTGTATTTTCAGTAGAGATGGGGTTTCACCATGTTGGCCAGGCTGGTCTTGAACTCCTGACCTCAGCCTCCCAAAGTGCTGGGAGCCACCACGCCTGGCTTATTTTTTCTTTTTTGAGGAGACGGGGTCTCACTATGTTGCCCGGGCTGGTCCTGGGCTTAAGCCATCTTCCCACCTCAGCCTTCAAAGTGCTGGGATTATAGGCATGAGCAACGGTGCCTGGCCTGTTTTTTTTTGATACAGGGTCTCACTCTTGTCGCCCAGGGTAGAGTGCAGTGGTGCACTCATGGTTCACTGCAGCCTTGACCTCCTCTTGTGCTGTACTGATCCTCCCACCTCAGTCTCCTAAGTAGCCGAGACTACAGGCATGTGCCACCAGGCCCAACTAATTGTTGTGGGTTTTGTGGGGTGGGGGGGGGGGGGGGGGTTTGTTTGTAGACACAGATTTTCACCTTGTTGCCCAGGCTGGCAGTTTTAATATGACTTCAGCAATATACAGAAAATACTATATATTTAGGTATTTCTGTAATTCAAAGTGTGAGACTAGACTTTGGGAAATAGATCAACTGCAGACATGTAGATTGGGGAGTTAAAAGAGTAAGAAAACCCTCCTAAAAATGCATCATAGGAGCAACAGAAATGCCTAAAACTTGGAAATATGATTAGTTCTTTAGGAAAAAACACTGATAATCAAAACATTAGAGATGGTCTCTCAAACTCTGCCAGGCATGACCAAAATGAGCTTTACTTCAAATGGTAATTGATTTTTTTAATTTAATTTTTATTAATTTAAACAGCCATTTGTGGCTAGTGTTGAGTATACTGAACAGTCCAGAGGAGAACTGAAACAAGTAGAGAATGACCAGAAAACATTGTGGGTATTAACAAAGAATACAAATTCCAGAAAGTTGCTCATTTACCATCCCCCCTCTTTTTTTTTTTTGGAGACAGTCTCGCTCTGTTACCCAGGCTGGAGTGCAGTGGTGTGATCTTGACTCACTGCAGCCTCAGCCTCCTGAGAAGCTAGGATTACAGGCACCCACCACCATGCCTGGCTAATTTTTTTATTTTTAGTAGAGATGGGGTTTAACCATGTTGCCCAGGCTAGTCTCGAACTCCTGGCCTCAAGTGATGTGCCTGCCTCAGCCTCCCAAAGCGCTGGTCTTACAGGTATAAGCCACCATGCCCAGCCTACCATCCCTTTTGAGAACTAGTTTTAATTTTGTTTTGAGACAGGGTGTCTGTCATTCTGTTGCCCAGGCTGCAGTGCAGTGGTATGATCGTGGTTCCCCACAGCTTTGACTTCCCGGGCTCAAGTGATCCTCCCACCTCAGCTTCCCAAACAGCAGGGACCACAGGCATGTAATTTTTTTGTAGAGAATGGATCTCACTATGTTTGCCAGGCTAGTCTCAAGCCATCCTCCCATCTGGGCCTCCCAACGTGCTGGGATTACAAGCGTGAGCCACCATGCCCAGCCAATAACTAGTTTAAATAAGTTCTGATATCAACAGGTTGATCATAACAAGAGTTAAAATATCAAAGGCATTCATTTTGTTACATTAAGCTTTCTTCAATGATGATCCTCAAAAGTCAACAGCAAAGACTAAATTTGCCATTCACAAGAATCCATGAAACACAAGAGTTATAAGATGCCAACATTCTGTCTTAATACCATCTTAAAGCTCTATTATTCTTTGCTAAACCTTCTCCCTACAAGGTAAGGCTTAGTACCTAAATAATTTACAGTAGCTACTTCTAACATAACTAGACGAGCAGCTCTCTCGACACTAAATATTCAAAGATACTATAATCTGTGTTTCTGAGAAACAAAAAGACAAATAATGACACTGGTTAAAACATAGAAGTTTTAAGATCTAATAACAAAAAACCAAAGCAATGTCAATAAAAGATGCTTTTACTGTACTCCCTGTTGTTGTCCTATATGATTAAAAGGCATGTAAAAAGGAACAGCCTGACATGCAGAGAACTGACTGAGCAGCAACAGAAGGCTGGAAAAACAAAATGCTGGCCTGTTGCCTAGGCCGGGACAGAGGGAAGCAATGAAATAACTTATAATAAAATAGCTCAATTTTTGCAAAAAGTTACCTGCTCCAAAATAGCAGAGTATCTGCCCAACTGTCCAGATGGTGTTTTTGGTAATAAAGCCAAAAAACTCTTTCTAAAATGTTATTAAAATCAAATAAAATATAATTTTAAAATTCAAGTAAAAAAACAAAGAATAGTTAAGAAAGATATTTTTAAAACACAAAAGGGTAATTTCTTCTGTAGAAAATAATTATTTCCTTTTTTGTTCATTTATTTATAATTATAAAAAAAATTTTTTACATAGAGATGGAGGTCCCGCTATGTTGAACAGGCTGGTCTCAAACTTCTAACCTCAAGTGATCCTCCCATCTTGGCCTCCAAAGCGCTAGGATTACAGGTGCCACAGCCAGCTGCTTTATTTCTTTTTTTTTTGGAGACAGGGTTTTCACGTTTTCACTCTTGTTGGGCAGGCTGGAGTGCAGTGGCATGATCTTGGCTCACTGCAACCTCCGCCTCCCAGGTTCAAGAGATTCTCCTGCCTCAGCCTCCCAAGTAGCTGGGATTACAGGTACGTGCCACTATGCCTGGATAATTTTTTTGTATTTTTAGTAGAGATGGGGTTTTGCCATGATGGCCAGGCTGGTCTCAAGCTCCTGATCTCCGGTGATCCACCCACCTCAGGCTCCCACAGTGCTGGGATTACAGGCGTAAGTCACTGTGCCCAGCCCCAAGAAAAGTATTTTTTAAAAGCAAGATTAATGAGAAGGAATCAGGCCTACCAATATTTAAAATTATAATAAAGTCTCAGTTTTAAAAATTATAATACTGGTAAATAAGCAGGAAAAAAATTATAGTCCAGAAAAGACCCAAATATGTGGACGAATTCTGTTTATAATCTGCAAAGCCCACTTAGCATGACAACCAGCAGAGGTGTCAGATATATTCTGACCTTCACAGTGACAGGATCAAATAGAATATAGCTTGAAAGGTGGTTCATCTAACTTTGCAGGATACTGGGCAGGAAATACAGTATGCCACCATGGCAACTTCAAGGATGTTGTCTTCAGCAGTGATTCAGACAGCCAGAGCCATTTTTTCATCTCCCAAGTGATGGCTCAGTTGTAAGCAAGACGACAGGGTCTAGCTTAGCTTAGGTAAGCTTCATGTGCCACAGAAACCAATGTAATAAATAGCACATGACTGTAGTTTCTTTATCCCTACACAAGACAAACTGCATGCATACAAGGAAGCCAAGGTCTGTGCTTCCGAATAGAAATGTATACTCCATTCAACGACTTCCCTACCAAGATGCAATTCCATTCAGGGATCATTCTACAATAAGCAATGCTGTCTAATAACAGAGGTGATATTTCACATTTATCTTAACTAGAGAAATACAAGGAGAGGGTAAATTCAAGGTCATCTTCCCACTGAAGAAGGGTCTTAAGCCTGGTCACCCTGCTACTCAGTAATGAAAAGATATATAATTATTCAAGTCGCTACTAGCAGTCATCTAGAAAAAAGTTTAACTTGTCTATTTACTACATAGCTTAGATCTTAAAATTCCAGAAGGATTAAAGATTAAAATATAAAAGATGATGAAACCATATGAGAACTGGCAAAGTGGTTCTCAAAATGTGGTTTAGGGGACCCTGGCAGGTTGCTAAAGACTTTTTCAGGGTGTCTCCAAGGTCTATTTTTTTTTTTTTCATAATACTACTAAGACCACATGTATACAGTGGAGTTTTTTGAGAGGCTGCATGACTGGATATGATATAGTATAATAAAAAGTGTCAATATTTGCAAGATCTGTATAATTCAGTGTACCAGTATATTACAAACAATAAATGCATATATTAAAAAGTCATGCATAGGGGCTACATACTATATGGTTCCAACTATATGACATTCTGGAAAAAGCAAAATTATGAAGGCAGTAAAAAGAGCAGTGGTTACCAGGAGTAAGTGGGGGAGGGATGAATAGGCATAGTACAGAGGACTCTTAGGGTGATGAAACTAATCTCCATGATACTATAATGGTGGACACATGTGATGACATATTTGTCAAAACCCATAAAATGTGTAACACCCAGAGTAAACCCTAATGTAAACTATGGACACTGGGTGATAATGGTATGTCAATGTAGTTATGTCAATGTAGGTCAATGTAGGTATGTCATTGACAATGTATGTCAATGTAGGCATGTCAATGTAGGTATGTCAATGGTATGTCAACTGATTGATTATAACAAACACTCTGGAGAAGGATGTTGATAGTGGGGAAGCCTGGGAAGTGGGGGATAGGGCAGAGCATATATGAGAATCCTGTGCTTCCCACTCAATTTTGGAGTGAATCTAAAAGTACTCTTAAAATTCAAGTCTATTAATTTTTTTTAATTATGCAGGGATTTTTAAAAAGCATTCAATTCAGGGCCCGGTGTGGTGGCTCACGCCTGTAATCCCAGCACTTTGGGAGGCCAAGGCAGGCGGATTGCCTGAGGTCGGGAGTTCGTGAAACCCTGCGTCTACTAAAAATACAAAATGAGCTGGGTGTGGTGGTGCATGCCTGTAATCCAGCTACTCGGGAGGCTGAGGCAGGAGAATCATTTGAACCCGGGAGGCAGAGGTTGCAGTGAGTCAAGATCACGCCACTGCATTCCAGCCTGGGCAACAAGAGCAAAACTCAGTCTCAAAAAAAAAAAAAAATCAATCCAACCAATGTCTTCATTAACTGACTAATGGATGTTAATGTAAGAATATGCAAAGTTCATTAATAAAGTTTCAGATACCATACTACAATCCTTAAAGAAACTATCATTTCTTGTGTTTCAAACAGCATCAAAGACAAACACTTACATATTTATTTTATTTGTTTATTTATGTTTTGTAGACAGAGTCTTGCTCAGTTGCCCAGGCTGGAGTGCAGTGGTATGATCTCAGCTCACTGCAACCTCCACCTCCCAGGCTCACACCATTCTCCTGCCTCAGCCTCCCTAGTAGCTGGGACTACAGACGCCCGCCACCATGCCTGGCTAATTTTTTTTGTATTTCAGTAGAGACAGGGTTTCACCATGTTAGCCAGGATGGTCTCGATCTCCTAACCTCGTGACCAACCTGCCTCAGCCTCCCAAAGTGCTGAGATTACAGGTGTGAGCCACCGCGCCCAGCATAAAGACAAACATTTATAGAGAAGTGAGCAAAGTACTCCTCCCTGGCGCCTTGGCTCACACCTGTAATCCTAGCACTTTGGGAGGCACAGGCAGGCAGATCACGAGGTCAGGAGTTCAAGACCAGCCTGACCAAAATGGTGAACTCCCATTTCTACTAAAAATACATAAATTAGCTGGGCATAGTGATGTGCACCTGTAATCCCAGCTACTCAAGAGGCTGAGGCAGGAGAATTGCTTGAACCCGGGAGGTGGAGGTTGCAGTGAGCCCAGATCCCACCACTGCACTCCAGCCTGGGCAACAGAGCGAGACTGTCTCAAAATAATAATAAATAAATAAATAAATAAATAAATAAATAAATAAATAAATCCTCCATTTTCCAACTATATATAAGACCAGATTTACTTCATCTACTGCAACCAAAATAATATATCACAACAGACTGAATGTAGAAGATAAGACTCAGTCACCTATTAAGTCAGACATTAAAGACACTTGCAAAACTAAAACCATGACACTCCTCTCACTAAATGTTTTGGCAAATAGCTTTTTTTTCATTTAAAATGTTCTTTAGTTAATACATAATGGGTTTACAATCGCTATTTTTAGATGAATTAACAAGGCAAGAGCAGTGTTTGAGACCAGCCTAGGCAACATAGTGAGACCTTGTCTCTCCAAAAAAGACTTTTTTTCTTTTTTTGAGACGGAGTCTCACCATGTTGCCCAGGTTGGAGTGCAATGGTGTGATCTCGGCTCACTGCAACCTCTGCCTCCCAGGTTCAAGAGATTCTACTGCCCAAACCTCCCAAGTAGTTGGGATTACAGGCATATGCCACTACGCCCGGCTAATTTTTTGTATCTTTAGTACAGACTGGGTTTCACAATGTTGGCCAGGCTGGTCTCGAACTCCTGACCTCCTCCCAAAGTGCTGGGAGACATGCGGGAGCCACTATGCCCGGCTGAGTTTTTTGTTTTCTTTTCTTAAGAAAAAGAGGCCGGGTGTGGAGGCTTGTGCCTGTAATCCCAGCACTTTAGGAGGCCGAGGAAGGCGGATCACCTGAGGTCAGGTGTTCGAGACCAGCCTGGCCAACATGGTGAACTCCTGTCTTTATACTAAAGCTACGCCGTGGTGGCAGGCGCCTATAATCCCAGCTACTCAGGAGGCTGGGGCAGGAGAATCGCTTGAACCTGGGAGGCGGAGGTTACAGTGAATGGAGATCGCACCATTGCACCCCAGCCTGGGCAACAGGGTGACTCTGTCTCAAGAAAAAGAAAAAGAAAATTAGCTGGCATGGTGGCACACATGCACCTGTAGTCCCAGCTCTCAAGAGACTGACATGAGAAGATCACTGGAGGTTGCAGTGAGCCATGATCGTGCTACTGCACTGCAGCCTGGGCAACAGAGGGAGATCATGTCTCAAAAACGAAAAAACAAACAGAATGAACAAACAGGGTTTCTAAGACCAAAAATATCCCTGCTGTACTAAAAGAAAATATATATAGCAGACTTTATTAAAAGCTTCACTGTGTGTATAGCATAAAACCCAAAAAGTTGTAACAGAAGAGACTAATAAATTTAACTGCATTAAAAGAAACTTTCATGTGGAAAAAGTTCCAGGAGCATAATCAAAGACAAACTGTGGAAACAATATCTAAAATTCACATCATATACATTAGACTAATTTCTTTAATGTACAGCTAGCCCCTACACATTAATGTGGGGAAAAAAATGGCTAACAACAATCCCCCAAAATGAATAAAAAGAAATACAGAAAAAAATATAAATGGCTCTTAAATATATAAAAAGATTCAACATTTCTCATAAGATAAATTCAAATTAAAACATTACTGAAGCCAGACGATCCTATCTAACACGGTGAAACCCCGTCTCTACTAAAAATACAAAAAAATTAGCCAGGCGTGGTGGCGGGCGCCTGTAGTACCAGCTACTCTCGAGGCTGAGGCAGGAGAATGGCGTGAAACGGCAGGCGGAGCTGGCAGTTAGCTGAGATCGCGCCACTGCACTCCAGCCTGGGCGACAGTGTGAGACTCTGTCTCAAAAAAAAAATAAATAAATAAAAATAAACGCGTGGTGTAAAATCTCATCACTCATTTATAAAAATTTACAATATTTATCTTATTCCCATGTCTCTGCATTGCTGAAGTTACACTAGAAATATAATTTTATATCCTGCTTTTTTGTGATCATAAACATTTTCCCATATCATTAAACCTTCCCCATATACACAGGAGTTCAAATTACTCTCTCTACCTTTACTTGGAAAAATTTCAAAACACCATGAGTTTTATAAACTTATCTATAAATGTTATTTTTAATTATGAATTAATTTATTAATAATTTAATTAATATTTTAATATGAATATGTTGCTAAATAGCCATTCTGTTGGGCCTTCAAGTTACTTCCGGTCTTTAACAGTCATTAAAACTGCTGCAATTAATAACTCTATTCAGATATTTTTGTCCACAGTTCAGATTTCTTCTTTAGAATAGATTCCCGAAACATTTAAAGCTACTGGTATATATTATTTTCTATATAGGTAGTACTAATTTATTTTTTTTTAAGACGAAGTCTGGCTCTGTCGCCCAGGCTGGAGTGCGGTGATGCCATCTCCGGTGGCGCGATCTCGGCTCACTGCAAGCTCCGCCTCCCGGGTTTACGCCATTCTCCTGCCTCAGCCTCCCAAGTAGCTGGGACTACAGGCGCCACCACCACGCCTGGCTAATTTTTTGTATTTTTTAGTAGAGACGGGGTTTCACCGTGTTAGCCAGGATGGTCTCGAACTCCTGACTTCGTGATCCACCCACCTCGGCCTCCCAAAGTGCTGGGATTACAGACATGAGCCACCGCGCCCGGCCGGTAGTACCAATTTATAATCTTATCAAGAGGGTAACCATTTTTTTTTTTTATTTATTTTTTTTTTTTTTTTTTAGGTTGCAGCTCGCTCTGTCACCCAGACCGGGGGGCAGGGGCCAGATCTCAGCTCACTGCAAGCTCCGCCTCCCGGGTTTACGCCATTCTCCTGCCTCAGCCTCCCAAGTAGCTGGGACTACAGGCGCCCGCCACCTCGCCCGGCTAGTTTTTGTATTTTTAGTAGAGACGGGATTTCACCGTGTTAGCCAGGATGGTGTCGATCTCTTGACCTCGTGATCCGCCCGTCTCGGCCTCCCAAAGTGCTGGGATTACAGGCTTGAGCCACCGCGCCGGGCCAAGGGTAACCATTTCAACAAAAATATTGAGAGGAATCGGTTTTTTTTTTTTTAATCTTTGCTAATCTAACAACAGGAAATGGAGTTTCATTTTAATGTTTAACTTTTATTTCTCCAAATGTTTACTACTGTTTTGCATTTTTTTGTTGTTCAAACTTTCTCTCCTTTATCCACCTATCCAGGGTGCCATGCACTTTAGTACTTTATTTATTATTATTATTTTTTTAAGAGACAGAGTCTCACTCTGTCTCCCAGGCTGGAGTGCAGTGGCGCAATCTCGGCTCACTGCAACCTCTATCTCCTGGGTTCAAGCAATTCTCTTGCCTCAGCCTCCCAAGTAGTTGGGACTACAGGCGCACGCTGCCACGCCTGGCTAATTTCTTTTGTACTTTAGCAGAAATGGGGTTTCACCATGTTCCCCAGGCTGGTTTCAAACTCCTGAGCTCAGGCAATCCACCTGTCTCAGTCTCCCAAAGTGCTAGGATTATAGGTGTGAGCCACTGCGCCCAGCCTTGCACTTTAGTACTGTATTAATTGTTGAACTCCTTATAGTTTAAGGATGCTAATTCTTTTCTTTTCTTTTCTTTTGTGAGATGGCATTCTGCTCTTGTTGCCCAGGCTGGAGTGCAATGGTGCAATCTCAGCTCACCACAACCTCCGCCTCCTGGGTTCAAGTGATTCTCCTCCCTCAGTCTCCGGAGTAGCTGGGATTACAGGCATGTGCCACCACACTCAGCTAATTTTGTATTTTTAGTAGAGACGGGGTTTCTCCATGTTGGTCAGGCTGGTCTTGAACTCCCGACCTCAGGTGATCCACCCCGCTCAGCCTCCCAAAGTGCTGGGATTATAGGCGTGAGCCACAGTGCCCGGCCAGATGCTAATTATTTTCTTTAGTTTGTCATTTCTCTGCAAAAGACCAATTTTGATTTAATAAAAGCAAGAAAGAGGAGGCAAGTAATGATATCATGGGAAGGCTTCAGTTACAACGATTATTTAGAAAACACTGGATTCTACTCAACTTGCCTCATACCCTCAATTTTTAAAAATTAGTATTGAGATAATTTTACATTTTCTCATGTTATTCACTCTCTTGATTTTAGAATAATCTTTCATTTAAGTTTGAATTATAAAATATAATACTGAAATCAATTTCAGTTCCTAGTTTACAAATTACCTACACATTGAAACACTAAGTTCAAACAAAAAAATAATAATTGGAAAGGTTTGCAGTAAATCTGAAATCAATGAAAAAAGCTGAAAGTTAATTCTAACTTAATCTTTTTCCCTCAGCCAGATTCAAAGTGTTCTACTCTGGAACTCCAAGAGCTGTTCTGTCTAGATTCTGAAAGTCATGTGAAAGGTTTTCAGTAAAACCTTGTATTGTGTTGTTTCCTTGGGGCCCACTGAGATATTATTTCCTATTAGAGTCATTATCAGAAATAAAACAATCAATTCATGATGAGAAAAACATGAATGCACATACATGGCTACTACATCAGACAAACTAAAAAACCTGTAATACTAAGAAAGTAACTTCAATAAAAGGGAGAGTAGTAGGTCAATTTTATTAGTAAAGTATAAAAGGACTAAATTAGAACCAAGACAGGAAAGAGAAAACAACAGAATGTTACCTTCCGCCAAGTCCTTCGATTCGTTCTCTTTCCTTGGGAAGTTCTGGCTTATGGTCCTGTGTCACCTCCACAGCTCTGACAAAGTCATCCTTTGGGTCATCCTGAATTCCAAGAACCACCCCTGAGTCACCTACGTGAGCTACATACATCTTCATGCCCCGTATGATGACCACACTGGCAGTTGTTCCTGATGTGCTGGGAAGACCTGTCATAGTCTTTGGCCATTCCGCTGTAATAAGAAATAAAATATTTTACTCTTACAAGTATAAACAGTAATACACTGTCAAGATACAAATGGCAACAAACCCTGAATCAGCATGTTAACATTCAAATTGACATAAGAAAAAATTTGAGAAAAATATTCTGAAAACGACTAAAGGACTTAGGTTAATTAATGAATACATTAATAAATTAATTTTATAAATAATACAATTATAATACAACTATCAAACCAATCCTAAGAGAAATCTATTACAGGATAGGTTTATTACTGCTACATAACTCTTAGTCCTAACTAAACTGAGAGGAAATAATGTGTTAAGAGTTTTTTTTAATCGGAATCAGTCTTTTTTATTTTTGTTTTTGTTTTTTTGAGACGGAGTCTCGCTCAGTTACCCAGGCTGGAGTGCAGTGGCGTGCTCTTGGCTCACTGCAAGCTCTGCCTCCCGGGTTCACGTCATTCTCCTGCCTCAGCCTCCTGAGTAGCTGGGACTACAGGCGCCCGCCACCATGCTCAGCTAATTTTTTTTTGTATTTTTAGTAGAGACGGGGTTTCATCGTGTTCGCCAGGATGGTGTCGATCTCCTGACCTCATGATCCGCCCGTCTCGCCCTCCTAAAGTGCTGGGATTACAGGCGTGAGCCACTGCGCCTGGCCCGGAATCAGTCTCGATTCAAGAGTTTTGATATCATTTAGCCAGCCACTGAGCATCTGTTTACTACTATCTCTTCTGAAAGGCTTTCTGAAAAAGTTCCTTATTTTTTTGTTTTGTTTTTTAGACTCAGTCTTACTCTGTCATCCAGGCTGGAGGGCAACCTCTGCCTCCTGGGTTCAAGCGATTCTCCTGACTCAGCCTCCCAAGTAGCTGTTATTACAGGCTCCTGACACCAAGCCCAGCAAATTTTCGTATTTTTAGTAGAGATGGGGTTTCACCATGTTGGTCAGGCTGGTCTCAAACTCCTGACCTTGGGTGATCCACCTACCTCGGCCTCCCAAAGTGCTGGGATCATGGGCAATGAGACACCGCACCCGGCTTGATTTGTTTTTTAGATAACTATTTTGAATAGTCACTACTTAACAAATAACATTTACTGAGTATACTCACTGTATACCAGATTCTATACTAAGAGCTTTACATGTATTATCTCAAATAATGCTTGTGACCAACTTATGAGACAGATATGATTATTCCCTTTATTTACTTATTCCTCATCTTGCAGATAAGGATGTCAATACTTTGAGTAATTAAGAAACCTGCTTGCGATAATTCAAATATTTAGTGGCAGAATCCCTGTATATTAAATTACAAACTCTATATTGTTTAATTAAATTCACTGTCATTCAACAATTCTGAAGCATTCTCTAACACTAAACAAACTGCAACTTATAGTTCATGATGGCAAAATGAGTCCAAACAATGACATTCTCCCCACCAAAATCCCACTGAAAGGACAGAATATAAATATTAGAAAAAGTCCACAGGAGTCATGAAACACACAGAAAGGTCATAAGGAAAGACGAAGAATTCCTGGAAGTTTAAACAAATAAAATTACGTTAAGAAAAAAATAAGGCCGGGCGCGGTGGCTCAAGCCTGTAATCCCAGCACTTTGGGAGGCCCAGACGGGTGGATCACGAGGTCAGGAGCTCGAGACCATCCTGGCGAACACAGTGAAACCCCGTCTCTACTAAAAAATACAAAAAAATTGCCGGGCGAGGTGGCGGGCGCCTGTAGTCCCAGCTACTCGGGAGGCAGAGCCAGGAGAATGGCGTGAACCTGGGATGCGGAGCTTGCAGTGAGCTGAGATGCGGCCACTGCACTCCAGCCTGGGCGAGAGAGTGAGACTCCGTCTCAAAAAAATAAATAAGTAAAAATAAAAAATAAAGAAAAAACTAAAAATGCGGTCTTGTAATCCAACATAAGCAAAAAGAACAATCAGTAATAAAGACAGTAAATGAGTGTTCCCTTTTTTTTTTTTTGAGAGGGAGTCTTGCTCTGTCGCCCAGGCTGGAGTGCAGTGGCACAATCTCAACTCACTGCAAGCTCCGCCTCCCAGGTTCACACCATTCTCCTGCCTCAGCCTCCCGAGTAGCTGGGACTACAGGCGCCTGCCACCACGCCCGGCTAATTTTTTTGTGTTTTTAGTAGAGATGGGATTTCGCCGTGTTAGCTGTCTGGACGGAGGGAGGGAGGGAACAAAAGAACAAAGGGACTAAAATGGCGCATTTCCGGGTTCTTCATTGTCAACTTTCCCGCGCCCGGGAAAGACACAGGTCGACTGCGCAGGCGCAGTCTGACGTCTGACGGAGAAAATCAAAACCTACCTAGCCGCGCCTACCGTCCCGCCCCCGCCCCGCCCATGTCCCGCCCACTGCCCGCCCACTCCCAGGCCCAGGACATGAAAGTCGCTCCTGGAGGGGGCAGGGCGCGAACTTCCTCGGCCCCTCCTCCTACGCTGGACCCAGGAACCTCGTCCGAGAACGCCGGAGCGACTTCCTCGGCCTCCGCCGCCGGAGACCGGTGAACCTCGCTTCCTCTTTCTTTACATTGGCTATGTAATAAAGTTTCCTTTTTTATCTTGCCTACTTGCCTTTTCCTCTGGCGCCCGCTCTAGTGGTCGCATAAAACAAATCATTAGCCAGGATGGTCTCAATCTCCTGACCTCGTGATCCGCCCGCCTCGGCCTCCCAAAGTGCTGGCATTACAGGCGTGAGCCACTGCGCCTGGCCAGGCAGATAAATTTTTACACTACAGAAGCTAGGTCAGTGCCTAAACACTCCACACAGTAAGGTGAAATGTTAAGTCCCCAAGGTGCCACTAACTGTAACACCTCTCTTTTAAGGAAAGTGGTAGATTTGTTAATGGGTGTAATAGATTCTCAAAAAGAGGTAGAAGAACAAATAGGGCCTAATAAAACTAGGAGGGGTGGGCCGGGCACAGTGGCTCATGCCTATAATCCCAGCACTTTGGGAGGCCGAGGTGAGCAGATTACTTGAGGTCAGGAATTCGAGACCAGTCTGGCCAACGTGGTGAAACCCTGTCTCTACTAAAAAGTAGCCAGGCGTGGTGGCTCACGCTTGTAATCCCAGCTACTTGGGAGGCTGAGGTAGGCGGATCACGAGGTCAGGAGATCAAGACCATCCTGACTGGTGAAACCCCGTCTCTACTAAAAATAGAGCATGGTGGCAGGTGCCTATAGTCCCAGCTACTTGGGAGGCTGAGGCAGGAGAATGGTGCGAACCTGGGAGGCGGAGCTTGCAGTGAGCCAAGAGCACGCCACTGCACTCTAGCCTAGGCGACAGCGCGAGACTCTGTTTCAAAAAAAAAAAAGACAGAAAAAACCCTAACTCAACCAAAGAACTGTTAGAATAAGCAAATATAATAAAGTTGTAGAATACAAAATCAACATGCTAAAATTAGTTGCATTTCTATTTACTAACTATCCAAAAAAAAAGTTTAAAAAAAATCCTATTTACAATAGCATCAAAAAGAATAAAATACTTAGGAATAAATTTAACAAAGGAGGTGAAAGATCTGTATATTTAAACTGTAAGACACTGATGAAAAAAACTAAAGAAGACAAAAATAAACATTAAAAATATGTTCCCATGGATAGTAAGAATATTGTTAAAATGTCCATACTACCTCTACAGATTTAATGCAATCTCCATCAAAATTCCAATGACATTTTCCACAAAAATAGAAAAAAAATCCTAAAATTCACACAGAACCACAAAAGACCCCAAATAGGTAAAGCAATCTTGAGAAAGAAGAACAAAGCTTAAAAGGCATCACATTTCCTGATTTGAAAGTATAGTACAAAGCTATAGTAATCAAAACAGTATGGTACAGACATAAAAATACACCAAGGGAATAGAAAAGAGAGCCTAGAAATAAACCCATGCATATATGGTCAACTAATCTTTTGACAAGAGCTCCAAAAATACACCCTGAAGTAGCCTGGCCAAAATGGTGAAACCCCATCTCTATCAAAAAATACAAAAAATAGCCAGGCACATGTGCCTGTAGTCCCAGTTACTCAGGAGGCTGAAGTGGGAGAATTGCTTGAACCCAGGAGGTGGAGGTTGCAGTGAGTGGAGATGGTGCCACTGCACTCCAGCCTGGCCAACAGAGCAAGACCCTGTCTCAAAAAACAAAAACAAAAACACTGAGGTAAGGATAGTCTTCAGTAAATGGCATTAGAAAACCTGGATATCCACATGCAAAAGAATGAAATTGTACCCTTGTCTTATACTATACTCAAAAATTAACTAGAAAGTGACTAAAAATCGAAATGTAAGAAATACACTGAAAGCATAAAACTCAGGCTGGGTGCGGTGGCTCACACCTGTAATCCCAGCACTTTGGGAGGCTGAGGTGGGCAGATTACCTGAGGTCAGGAGTTCGAGACCAACCTGGCCAAATACAAAAAAATACAAAAAAAAATTCACATGGTGAAACCCCATCTCTACTTAAAATATAAACATTAGCCAGGTGTGGTGGTGTGCACCTGTAATCCCAGCTACTCAGGCAGCTGAGGCAGGAGAATTGCTTGAACCTTAGAGGCAGAAGTTGCAGAGAGCCAAGATCGTGCCACTGCACTCCAGCCTGGGCAACACAGCGAGAATCCGCCTCAAAAAAAAAAAAAAAAAAAAAAAAAGAAAGAAAGAAAAGAAAAGAAAAGAAAGAAAAAGAAAGCACAAAACTTAGAAAAAAACACAGGGAAAAATCTTGACATTGGTCTTGGCAATTACATTTTGAATATGACACCAAAAGAAAAGGCAACAGGCTGGGTGCGGTGGCTCATGCCTGTAATCCAGCACTTTGGGAGGCCAAGGTGGGTGGATCATGAGGTCAGGAGTTCTAGATCAGCCTGACCAACATGGTGAAAGCCTGTCCCTACTGCAAATACAAAAATTAGCCAGGCGTGGTGGCGCACGCCTGTATTCCCAGCTCAGGAGGGATCCCAATCTCAGAAGGTGGAGTTTGCAGTGAGCTGAGATCGAGCCACTGCACTCCAGCCTGTGTTAACAGAGAGAGACTCTGTATCAAAAAAAGAAAGAAAGAAAAAGCAACAAGCGCAGAAATACACAGGTGGGCTACATCAAACTAAATGGCTTCTGCACAGGAAAGGAAACCATCAACAAAATGAAGTGGCAACCTTCAGGAGAAAATGCTTACAAACTTTACACTATGTGGTAAGAGATTAATATCCAAAACATATAAGGAACTCATACAACTCAATAGCAAAACAAACAAACAAAAACACAGTTAAAAACTCGGCAGGCCGGGCGCGGTGGCTCAAGCCTGTAATCCCAGCACTTTGGGAGGCCAAGACGGGCGGATCACGAGGTCAGGAGATCGAGACCATCCTGGCTAACACGGTGAAACCCCGTCTCTACTAAAAAAATACAAAAAACTAGCCGGGCGAGGTGGCGGGCGCCTGTAGTCCCAGCTACTTGGGAGGCTGAGGCAGGAGAATGGCGTAAACCCGGGAGGCGGAGCTTGCAGTGAGCTGAGATCCGGCCACTGCACTCCAGCCTGGGGACAGAGCGAGACTCCGCATCAAAAAAAAAAAAAAAAACTCGGCAGGCCAGGCACGGTGGCTCATGCCTGTATTCCCAGCACTTTGGGAAGCCGAGGTGGACGGATCATGAGGTCAGGAGTTTGAGACAAGCCTGGCCAACATGATGAAACCCCATCTCTAGGAAAAATACAAAAATTAGCCAGGCATCGTGGCGGGCGCCTGTAATCCTAGCTACTGGGGAGGCTGAGACAGGAGAATCGTTTGAACCCAGGAGGTGGAGGTTGCAGTGGGCCGAGATCATGCCATTGCACTCCAGCTTGGGAGACAGGGTGAGACTCCGTCTCCAAAAAAAAAAAAGCTGGGCAAATGACCTGAATAGACATTTGTCAAAGAAGTCAGACAAATGGGCAACAAGTATATGAACAGAAGCTCAACATCACTCATGATGAGGGAAATTCAAATCAAAACCACAATGAGGCAGGAAGATCGCTTGAGGCCAGGAATTTATCACCAGCCTAGACAACATAGCGAGACCCATCTCCACTAAAAATTTAAAATTCAGCCGGGGCCAGGCGCAGTGGCTCACGCCAGCACTTTGGGAGGCGGGGACAGACAGATCACAAGGTCAGGAAATCGAGACCATCCTGGCTAACACGGTGAAACCGCGTCTCTACTAAAAGTACAAAAAAAAAAAAAAAAAAAAATTAGCCGGGCGTGGTGGTGGGCGCCTGTAGTCACAGCTACACGGGAGGCTGAGGCAGGAGAATGGCGTGAAGGGGCGGGGGGGCGCGGAGCTTGCAGTGAGCCGAGATCGCGCCACTGAACTCCAGCCTGGGCGACAGAGCAAGACTCCGTCTCAAAAAAAAATTAGCCAGGCATGGTAGCACACACCTGTAGTACCAGCTACTCAGGAGGCTGAGACAGGTGGATCCATTGAGCCCAGGAGTCTGGGGTTACAGTGAGCTAGGATCGCACCACTGCACTCCAGCCTGAGCAACAGAGCAAGAAGACCCATCTCAAAAAAAAAAAAGATATAACCTCACACCTATTAGGATGGCTATTATCAAAAAGATAACAGTAAACAAGTGCTGGCCAGGATGTGAAGAAGGGAGAACACCTGTACACTGCTGATGGAAATGTAAATTGGCATAGCTATTATGGAAAATATTATAGAATTTAAAATATAACTAAAAATAGAAGTACCATATGACTCAGGAATTGCACTTCTGAATTTATATCCAAAGAAAATGAAATCAGTCCCTCAGAGAGATACGTGTACCTCAATGCTCCCTGCAGAATTATTCAAAATATCCAAGATATGTAGACAATCTAATATCCAGCAAGCGATAAAGAAAATGTATGTATACATGATGGAATATAAAAAAAGAAGGAAATCCTGCCATGTGCAACACAAGGATGCTAAGTGAAATATGCCAAACACAGAAAAAATAAATACTGTATGATCTTACTTATACGTGGAATCTAAAGAAAAAGTCACACAAGGAAAGAGCAGAAGGATGGTTGCCAGGGATTAGGAGTTGCGAGAAGTGGGGAGATGTTAGTCAAATGGCACAAACTTTCCATTATGAGTAAGTTGTTAGTATCTAATGTACAACACAGAGACTATAGTTAATAATACTGTTTTGTATACTTGAAATTTGCTGAAAATAAATCTTGAGTGTTCTCACCACCAAAAAAAGGCAACTATGTGAGGTGACAGATGTGTTAATTAACTTGTCGCAATCATTTCACAACATATACATATATAAAATCATCAATCACATTGTACACCTTTTTTAAAAGCAACTAAAAAAAATCTGTTCTTCAGAAGATACCATTATTAGAATGAAAAAACAACTCACAGAAGGGAAGAGGATACACACACATATGCGCCAAAGGAAAAGCATCCAGAATATATAAAATTTTCCTACAAATCAAATCAATGAGACAGACTACCCAAATGGGAGAATGGACAAAAAGCTTAAACAAGCCTTTTACAAAACAGGAAATCCAAACAGCCACAAAATATGCAAAGGTATTCAGCTTCTTTAATCTTTAGGGAAATACTAATTTAAAACTACAATGAGACAGCGCTGCATAACTGCAAGACTAGTCTGACAATAGCAACCGAGCTGTGGTCAAGAAAATGAAGCAACATGTACTATCATCAACTACTGTGAGACTGTAAACTATACATTCCAGGTAACATTTAGGCTCTACTTATTAAAGGTAAAGATACATATACTCTTTGACTACCTCCTAGGTATATACCACAAATTAACATACATATACAACAAATACAATTGTCAACCATGGTAGTATGTGCCTGTAGTACCAGCTGCTCAGGAGGGTGAGGCAGGAGGATCGCTTGAGACCAGGAGTTTATAGCCTGGGAAATACAGCCAGACCCTGTCTCTAAAACAATAATTAAAAATTACATATGAATGTTCAAAGCAGCATCGTTAATAAGGGCTAAAAACGGGCAACAGCCCAAGTTGTTCAACATGAAAATGGACAATACTACATAAGACACGTAAGAATCTCACAAGAAGCACATGATAAAAGAATACATACAGCATGATTTTCTTCAAAAACAACCATCATGTTTAGAGAAAAGTGGTAAAACTATTAAGAAAAACAAGTACACCATTACAGAACTCACATCATGAAAGTCAGGAAGGTAGGCTTTTTAGGGGGAGATAGAAATATGAGATTAGAAAAGACATACAGATGGCCGGGCGCGGTGGCTCAAGCCTGTAATCCCAGCACTTTGGGAGGCCGAGACGGGCGGATCACAAGGTCGGGAGATCGAGACCATCCTGGCTAACACAGTGAAACCCCGTCTCTACTAAAAAAATACAAAAAACTAGCCGGGCGAGGTGGCGGGCGTCTATAGTCCCAGCTACTCGGGAGGCTAAGGCAGGAGAATGGCGTGAACCCGAAAGGCAGAGCTTGCAGTGAGCTGAGATCCGGCCCCTGCACTCCAGTTTGGGAGACAGAGCGAGACTCCATCTCAAAAAAAAAAAAGAAAAGAAAAGACATACAGATATCTGCAGTGCAGACAATGTTCTCTTTCCTAACTGGATGGTGTTCAGTTTACAATTATTCATTAAAGTGTACATTTATATTTTATGACCTTTTCTATACATATGCTATATTTTACAATATTTAAAATTTAAAAAAAAGAAGCAGAGAGAGGGTATCAATTTTGCCAGCAGAAATCACAGCAAGGACAGCTCCATAACCCATCCAGTTTGCAATCTGGTTACAGAAGTAATTCCTAGAAGCTCAGCCTAGAGTATATTGTATGTTTCTTCAACCCTTTCAAGTATTTTGGGTGTTTACTAGCTTTTGATAAAACCCTTTCTTCTATTTTTTTTTTTTAATGACAGAGTCTCAATATGTTGCCCAGGCTGGAGTGCAGGCTATTGGCAGGTGTGATCATCGCATATACAGCCTTGACCTCCTGGGCTCAAGCAATCCTCCTGCCTCAGCCTCCCAAGCAGCTGGAACTATAAGCATGTGCTACTGTGCCTGGCTATACCCTTTCTTTTTAAACAAACTGAAGTAAATTAAAAAAAAAAAAAGTCTACTACAATAAATGTGAATGAATAAATGAGGTGAACTCTCAGAAAGAGATTTAAAGCACATCCAAAAACCAAAATTTGGCAGGGTACAGTGGCTCATGCCTACATTCACAATGCTTTGGGAGGCCAAGGCGGGAGGACCACTTGAGGCCAGGAGCTCGAGACCAGCTTGGGAAACACAGACGCACTCTGTCTCTACAAAAAAAAGAAGAAGAAGAAAAAAAAACTTTTTAAGTTAACCAAGTGTGGTGGCACGCATCTGTTAGTTCTAACTTCTGCAGAGGAGGAAGCAGGAGGATCACTTGAGCTCAGGAGTTCAAGGCTGCTGTGAGCTATAATGATGCCACTGCACTCCAGCCTGGGCAACAGAGCAAGACTCCGTCTCTTAAAGGAAAAAAACAGTAAAAGAAAGAAAATAAAACAAAATTTACCTACGGTATACAAATAATTTTGCAATGACCTAAAAATGACTAATTCCTACTTTCCCTATTCATTTGAAATGTCACCTTTATTATATGCTACATTTTGCCTTAGATCTATTTCTGAACTCATCCTACTAATCTATTTATAGTACTTTTTAATAATTGGTAGTTTAAGTATCCCTCAATTCTTTCTCTCTCTTTTTTTTTTTTTTGAGATGGAGTCTCACTCTGTCACCCAGGCTGGAGTGCAGTGGCATGATCTTGGCACACTGCAACCTCTGCCTCCTGGGTTCAAGTGATTCTCCTGTCTCAGCCTCCTGAGTAGCTGGGATTATAGGCATGTGCCATCACATTGGGCTAATATTTTTGTATTTTTAGTAGAGACAGGGTTTCACTATGTTGGCCAGGCTGGTCTCCAACTCCTGACCTCCAGAAATCTGCTCGCCTTGGCCTCCCAAAGTGCTGGGATTACAGGCATGAGCCACTGCACCTGGCCTTCTTTTTCTTTTTAGTTGTTTTTTTTTTGTTTGTTTGTTTGTTTTTTTAAGACAGAGCCTTGTTCTGTCACCCAGGCTAGAGTACAGTGGCTCAATCTCAGCTCACTGCAACCTCCGCCACCCAGGTTAAAGCAATTCTCATGCCTCAGCCTCCGGAATAGCTAGGATTACAGTTGTGTGCCACCACACCCATAATCCCAGTTACAGGAGGCTGAGGCTGGAGAATCACTTGAGCCTGGGAGGCAGAAGCTGCAGTGAGCCGAGATCATGCCACTGCACTCCAGCCTGGGTGACAGAGCAAGACTCTGCCTCCAAAAAAAACAAAAACAAAAAAATTAATCTTTACAAAGCTGGGTGCAGTCACTCATGCCTGCAGTCCCAGCTAGTTGGGAGGCTGAGGCAGGAGGATGCTTGAACCCAGGAGTTAGAAGCTATAGTGCACTGTGATTGAACCTGTGAATAGCTACTATACGCCAGCCTGGACAACATAGAGAGATCCTATCTCTTAAAAAAGAGGGAGGGAGGTGCAGGTACGGTGGCTCACACCTGTAATCCCAGCACTTTGGGAGCCAAGGCAGGAGGGGATAGCTTGAGCCCAGGAGTTCAAGACCAGTCTAAGACCCTGTCTCTACAAAAATAATAATAATAATAAGAAGAAGAATAAGAAGAAGAAGAAGAAGAAGAAGAAGAAGAAGAAGAAGAAGAAGAAGAAGTAGTAAAAAGAAAATTCTCTCACATACTTTTCCAAAGGAACTTTAGTAGCAACTTGCAAAATTAAAAAACAAACCTTCTTGAGATTGATTGAAACTGCACTAAATTTATATATTAAGGAACTGATATTTTTATGTTGTCTTCCTTAACTATGGTATGTATTTTCTATTTTAATTTTTTTAATGACATAAAACTAGGAGTGCATTAAAAGACAGCATCATCTAGTATATTAACTCTCACTTAAATATTCTTTTCTTTTTTTCCTGAGACAGAGTCTCACTCTGTCACCCAGACTGCAGTGCAGTGGCGCAGTCCTGGCTCACTGCAACCACTGCCTCCTGGGCTCAAGCAATCCTCCCACCTCAGCCTCCCGAGTAGCTGGGTTTGCTGAGACTGGCTACAGGTTCACGCCACCACGCCCAGCTAATTTTTGTACTTTTTGTAGAGATGGGGTTCCACTATGTTGCCCAGGCTGGTCTTGAATTCCTGGGCTCAAGCAATCTGCCCACCTCAGCCTCCCAAAGTGTTGGGATTAGAGGTGTAAGCCACCATACCCAGCCTAAGGAAAATTTTCTTAAGAAAATACACATGTCATAAAGGCAAAAACCAATACATTGTTATAACATCTCTATTTTATAGGTAAGGATACCGTGGTGCAAATAGTTTTACTCAAAGTCACAAAGGTAATAAGTGGAGAAGCTGGAATTCGAACCTAGGCAGTACAACTCTAGGGCACATACGCTCAATCACTTAAGAGTTCTTACAGAATTCGTATTCCAAAGTAGTATGGAGATGTAAAGCCTTCGGGGAAGCAATTTGAAAATACTTATTGGCAACCACCAAAAGGTATACATTGTTTAAGCAAATAATTCAGTTTTGAGAATTTTTTTTCTAAAGAAATAGTCCAAATGAAAAAAAAAGGCTACACTGCTTTCACTTTAGCCCTTATTTAAAGGGCTTATTTAGGCAGTAATACTATTTAGTATTAAATAGTACACACACTTCCCCCATATCCACAGACTGTATGGAATATCAACTAGCTGGACAAAAACTAATAGCTTCTCCTCAAAGCTCTTAACGGATAGGTTAGGAAGCCTATTATGATAGAAAAGGCCAAGTGCAAGACTTTGGAGCACCCCAACAATGAGACTCTACTCCAAAATAGTAATTTAAAAGCATTATTGCATCCTTCAAAGAATAACAAAGACTCCTGCCACCAGTAAAACATGAAAGAAGAAAGGGTGGTAAATCCTATCTATTCCTATTAAATAGTTTGACCACTGCAAAAGTCTGATAGCTGTTGGAAATGACAGTGAATTATCATAACCAAATGGTGACTCCAAATGCTGCTATTTCTGATTTATTCTCTTCATTGAAAAAAATAGACTGTTATCTGGTACACATCGAGCAGCAGGACCCTGATGAAACTGCTACCCAGATTCCTAAAAGTACCCAGGTTTCTGATCTTCTTATATCTTCAGCTTTACCTTTCCTTTTTTGCAAGAATAATTCTATTTTCTTTTTCTTTAAGCAATAGTGTGTAAACCACCAAATCACATCAATTTTAAATATTTTAGTATTTAATTCCTACACACAAGGAGATTCTCCTACATAACTACGATCCCATCAAAATCAGAAAGTTAACAATGATACCATACCACCTGCATACAGGTTTGTAGCCTAGGAGCAATCTAGGT
This sequence comes from Rhinopithecus bieti, assembly GCF_001698545.2. Lineage (NCBI taxonomy): Eukaryota > Metazoa > Chordata > Mammalia > Primates > Cercopithecidae > Rhinopithecus > Rhinopithecus bieti. Next base: position 1,381,121 of record NW_016805006.1, read on the forward strand.
GTGCAGTAGACTATACCATATCTAGGTTTGTGTCAGTACACTCTGATATTCACACACCAACACGAAATCACCTAAGATACATTTCTCAGAACATATCCCTGTTGTTATGCAACATATGACTGTATATCAAATTACAGAAAAAATAATGTACAGGACAGAAAGTGGCTCAGTGGTTACCTAGAAATGGAGATTGGAGAATATGGGATAATTACAAATGGTCACAAGGAAACTTTTGGGCGTGATAGATGTTTATTGCTTTGACTATGATTCTCGTTTGACATGCACATGTCAAAAATTATCAAAGAGTATACTTTAAATGTGTACCATTTATTGTATGTCAATTATACCTCTATAAATCTGTTTTTTGTTGTTGTTGTTTTGTTTTTTTAAGACAGAGTCTTGCTCAGTCACCAGGCTGGAGTGCAGTGGCACGATCTCGGCTCACTGCAAACTCTTGCCTCCCCGGTTCATGCCATTCTCCTGCCTCAGCCTCCCAAGTAGCTGGGACTACAGGCACCTGCCACTATGCCCGGCTAATTTTTTTTTGTATTTTTAGTAGAGACGGGGTTTCACCATGTTGGCCAGGATGGTCTCGATCTCCTGACCTCGTGATCCACCCGTCTCAGCCTCCCAAAGTGCTGGGATTACAGGCATGAGCCACCGTGCCCGACCTGTTTTTTTTTTAAATAGCCACATGTAACCACTGACTACATGTGTACTGCAGTCAATTGGACAGCACATATGTAAAGGACAAAAACAAAAATGATAGGAGGACTTAATTGTGAAAGCAGAGCTGTATACCTCTAAGAGAACACAATAGCATCTTTAAAAGCATGAGATATTAAGAAAATGATTAATAAAATTACATAAGTTTAAGATCTTCTGTTCATTAATAAACATCACGAAGTGAAGAGACACACAAAAACTGGAAGACACCTGCTACGTCTGTAACGAAGAATTAGTATCCAAAATACATAAAGAATTTTGGGCCAGGCGCGGTAGCTCACGCCTATAATCCCAGCATTTTGGGAGGCTGAGGCAGTTGGATTACTTGAGGCCAGGAGTTCGAGACCAGCCTGGCCAACATGGTGAAACCCCATTTCTACAAAATCACAAAAATTAGTCAGGCATTATAGCACATGCCTGTAATCCCAACTACTCAAGTGAATGAGGCAGGAGGATCACTTGAAACTGGGAGGCAGAGCCAACATTGCGCCACTGCACTCCAGCCTGAGTGACAGAGCAAGACCCTGTCTCAAAAAAAAAAAAAAAAAAAAAACCAAAAAAAACAAAACAAAAAACCCCCACAAAATACATAAAGAAATTTTCTACAAATCAGCAAGAAAACAATTCAATGTTAACATGGGCAAAAAAATTAAAAGGCATTTCATAAAAAGAAAACATGGCCAGGCATAGTGGCTTACACCTGTAATGTCAGCACTTTAGGAGGCCGAGGTGTGCAGATCACTTGAGGTCAGGAGTTCGAGACTAGCCTGGCCAACATGGTGAAACCCTGACTCTACTAAAAATAGAAAAATTAGCTGGGGTGGTGGTGCATGCCTGTAATCCCAGCTACTTGGGAGGCTGAGGCAGGAGGATCACATGAACCTGGGAGGCAGAGGTTGCAGTGAGCTGAGATCGAGGCACTGCACTCCAGCCTGGGCAACAGGGAAATAGAGCGAGACTCCTTCTCAAAAAATAAAAAGGTGCTCAATCTTATGAGTAATCAGGGAAATGATAATCAAAACCACAATAAGATACAATTTCACCACCATAAAATGCAGACTACTTCAAGTATTGGCAAGAAGGTGAAAGAATGATACTCTCCTACACTTCTTCAGGGGAATAAACAGGTATAAACACTTTGGAAGGCAATTTGGCAGTATCTAGTGAGGTCCAAGATATACATACCCCATGACCCAGCAATTGTTCCCCTAGTACACTAGAGCAGGGTCAGCAAACCTTTTCTATAAAAGACCAGAGAAATATTTTTGGCTTTGCAAAACATATGGTATCTGTCACAACTATTCAAGTCTGCTGTTGAAGTGTGAAAGCAGTTAGACATTGTATAAACAAATGATCTTGGCAGTGCTCCAATAAAAAAAATTTATCAAAAAAAAAAAAAATTTATCTACCAAAATTGGTGGTAGCCCAGTGTGGCCTGTAGGCTTTAGTTTGCCAAACTTGGGCTCTCAGAGAACCCCTCAGATATTTGAACAATAACCAAAAACATGTACAGAAATGTTCCAAACATCATTGTTTTTCATTATAAATAGTTGTAAAAACTAAATATCCTTCAAGGATACAATGGATAAGCATAATATTGGTATATTTATACTATCCATAAGTGAAAATGAACGAACTAGAGCTACGTGTGTCAGCATGAAGAAATCACATACAATACTGAACCAAAAAAGAAAGACCCAGAAGAATAGAGTAGTACCCCCTTATCCCAGGGGCATATGTTCCAAAACCCACAAAGGATGCCTGAAACTTTGGATAGTACCAAACCCTATATATACTATGTTTTTTCCTATACATACATACATATCTTTTTTTTTTTTGAGACGGAGTCTCACTCTGTTGCCAGGCTGGAGTGTAGTGGTGCGATCTCAGCTCACTGCAATCTCCACCTCCTGGGTTCAAGCAATTCCCCTGCCTCAGCCTCCAGAGTAGCTGGGACTACAGGCGCGCACCACCATGCCCAGCTAGTTTTTTGCATTTTAGTACAGACAGGATTTCACCATGTTGGCCAGAATGGTCTTGATCTCCTGACCTCATGATCCACCCACCTCTGCTTCCCAAAGTGCTGGGATTACAGGCGTGAGCTACTGTGCCCGGCTCCTATACATACATATTTATGATAAAATGCAATTTATAAATTAGGCATAGTAAGAGGTTAACAACTTAATAAAATAAAACAAGTATAACAATGGGCCAGCATTACTACTCTTGCTCTTTGGGTCCGTTATTAAGTAAAATAAGGGTCACTTGAACATGAACACTGCAATACCATAAGAGTTGATCTGATAACCAACACCCAAGATGGCTACTAAGTGACTAACAAGCTACTAACAGGTAGGCAGCATATACAGCTTAGATATGCTGGACGAAGAAATGATTAACATCCAGGGCTGACACAATGGGATGGCACAAGATTTCATCATGCTACTCCCAACAGCACACAAGTTAAACTTACGAATTGTTTATTTCTAGAATTTTATATTTAATATTTCAACACTGAACAAGGGTAACAAACTGCAGAAAGTGAAACCATACATAAGGGGTGACGATACTGTACATATAGTAAGATGTCATATATAAGTTATAAAAACCAAGCAGGCTGGGCACGGTGGCTCACACCTGTAATCCCAGAACTCTGGGAGGCCAAGGCGAGTGGATCACGAGGTCAGGGGTTCGAGACCAGCCTGGCCAATACAGTGAAACCCCGTCTCTATTAAATATACAAAAAATTAGCTGGGTGTGGTGGTGCGCGCCTGTAATCCAGCTACTGGGGAGGCTGAGGTAGGAGAATCACTTGAATCTAGGAGGCAGAGGTTGCGGTGAGCTGAGATCACGCCATTGCACTCCAGCCTGGGAGACAGAGCAACACTCCGTCTTAAAAAACAAACAAAATACAAAATGTACTGTATATTGGTTAAAGATATACATAATAAAATTATAAAGAAAATAGTGAGGATGATAAACACTGAATATAGAAGCAGTTGCCCCTCATGCAGAGTGAAAAAGATGTAATACAAAACAGAAGGGGCTTTAACTATATTGGTAATGTTTTATTTTATTTTATTTATTTATTTATTTATTTGAGACAGAATCTCGCTCTGTTGCCAGGCCGGAGTGCAGTGGCGCAATCTCGGCTCACTGCAACCTCTGCCTCCCAGGTTTAAGCAATTCTCCTGCCTCAGCCTCCCGAGTAGCTGGGACTACAGGCGCGTGCCACCACATCCAGCTAATTTTTTGTATTTTTAGTAGAGACTGGGTTTCATCATGTTCTTGACCTCATGATCCACCTGCCTCAGCCTCCCAAACTGCTAGGATTACAGCAGTGAGCCACCATGCCTGGCCTGGTAATGTTTTATTTTTTAAGCTGAGTTATGGATGGGTGTTTATTATATCATTTTACACCTTTTTGAATATTTCATAATATAAAGATTCAAAGAAATCTAGTTTTACCTGCATAATATAGAAACTAATTACAATTTAAATTGCTTCTTTTTTCTCTAAGTGATATCAATTCTGGAGACTACCTAATACGGATCAAAAGTAATGACTGATAATGAAAATGGAAAAAATAAATTTGAACTTGATAATATGGCACACAACTCTTTCAGAACGTATAATTTATGAGAAGGTGAAGATCCTTAATAGTGAAAAAATGGGAACAACCAACCTAAAACAAGATAAACATTTAAAATTCTATGGTTTAAGAGGTTTCTCCAAATTCAATTATTTCTCTCTCCCCACTTTGGTTTCTTTCCATTGTAAATTAAAGTAATGCCAAATCTAGAACCAACAATTTAGGTTAAGACTAACTTCTTCATGATTTCCTGGGTCATACTCTTTTAAAATGAATGCTCTAAATCTTCAGTCCAAGTTAACAAATGAAACTTTTGTATTTCATCTTCCTTTACAAATACTGTGGCTAATTCCCTGTAATCACACCAGAGATCACCCTTCTCTTATTTCAACAGAATGTCATCTTTCTATTGACTCTCTGGGTAAGACTATGATACACAGCTAAAAACTGCACTTCGTTCACCATCTTCATTAAACTATCAAAAGAAGGGACAAAGAAAACATTACTTCCAACAAGTAAACCTAAAAAAGCCTATACAAACTTTAAAACTTATTTCTGCCAGGCACGGTGGCTCACACCTGTAATCCCAACACTTTGGGAGGCTGAGGCAAGTGGATCACCTGAGATCGGGAGTTCAAGACCAGCCTGACCAACATGAAGAAACCCCGTCTCCACTAAAAATACAAAATTAGCCGAGTGTGGTGGCGCATGCATGTAATCCTAGTTATTCGGGAGGCTGAAACAGAAGAATCACTTGAACCCGGAAGGTGGAGGTTACAGTGAGCTGAGATCGCGCCATTACGCTCCGGCCTGGGCAACAAGAGCGAAACTCCATCTCAAAAACAAAACAAAACAAAAAAATTTATTTCTACTTTTTTTTGAGGCAGAGTCTCGCTCTGTCACCCAGGCTAGAGTGCAGTAGTGCGATCTCGGCTCACTGCCAACTCCACCTCCCAGGTTCACACCATTCTCCTGCCTCGGCCTCCCGAGTAGCTGGGACTACAGCCACCCGCCACCATGCCTGGCTAATTTTTTGTATTTTTAGTAGAGACGGGATTTCACTGGGTTAGCCAGGATGGTCTCGATCTCCTGACCTCGTGATCCGCCCACCTCGGCCTCCCCAAGGGGCTGGGATTACAGGCGTGAGCCACCGTGCCCAGCCAAAAAAACTTATTTCTTAGAAGGCAAGCATAATAAAAGGGCAGTAAACATACATATGTGAATAAACATAAATTAGGCATAACCTAAAACTTATGATCATGAATAAAGATTTTAAAAAAATGACTTTTTAATAAAGAATATATTCAGGCCTGGATGTGGTGGCTTATGCCTGTAATAACAGCATTTTGGGAGGCCAAGCTGGGAAGACTTCTTGAACCCAGGGTAAGGAACCAGCCTGGGCAATATGGCAAGACCCTGTCTCTGTTACAAAAAAAAAAAAAAAATTAGCTGGGCGCATGCCTGTAGTCTCAGCTACTTTAGAGGCAGGAGGATCCCTTGAGTCAAGGAAGTCAAGGCTGCAGGGACCTTTGATCATGCCATTACACTCCAGCCTGGGCAACCGAGCAAGACCCTGTCACCAACAAAAAAAAAAAATATATATATATATATATATATTTTTATACATTCTTTCATTCCATACTGTATTTACCAAATCACTACCTCAAGACAAAATAAGCCATTTTAAAATTTTCCTTTATAAATCTGGGAGGGGTACACATGAGAAAGACAGAGAGGTCAAGCTTAACACTAATCAAATAATTCAAGAAGGGCTCAGTAACGTAGAAAAGGTATAATTTTAAAATGTAAGATAGTCCACATTCATTAGAATGCTTTTTTTTTTAAATGGAAAAGTTAACAAGTGTTAGAATATGGGGAAATTGGAACCTTTATACATTGCTGGTAGGAATGTAAAATGGTACAGCTGCTGTGTAAACAGTTTGGCAAGTCCTTAAAATGTTAAACATAGGGGCTGGGCGGGGTGGCTCACGCCTGTAATCCCAGTACTTTGGGAGGCATGAGGCTGACCATGAGGTCAGGAGATTGAGACCATCCTGACTAACATGGGGAAACCCCGTCTCTACTAAAAAAAAAATACAAAAAATTAGCCGGGTGTGGTGGCGGGTGCCTGAGGTCCCAGCTACTCGGGAGGCTGAGGCAGGAGAATGGCGTGAACCCGGGAGGCAGAGCTTGCAGTGAGCCGACATCGTGCCATTGCACTCCAGCCTGGGTGACGGAGCGAGACTTTGTCTCAAAAAAAAAAAAAAAAAAAACACACAAAAAGTTAAACATAGAATTACCATATGATCCAGCAATTCCACTTATAGGTTCATAAACAAAAGAACTGAAAAACTGGGATGCAAACAAATGCTTATACACCAATGTTCACAGCAGCACTAGTCACAATAGCCAAAAAGTGGAAACAACCCAAATGTCCATCAACAGAAAACTGGATAAACAAAATGTGGCATGCACACATCTATATGACGGCATATTATTCAGCCCTAAAAAGGAAAGAAATTCTGACTTATGGTACAATGTGGATGAGCTCTAAAGACACGCTAAGTTAAATAAGTTAGACACAAAAGAACACTTTTCTACTTAAATGGAGTATTGGAATAGTCAAATTCATAGCAGTACAAAGTAGAATGGGGAGTTTACCAGAGCTGGGAAAGGGTTCACAATGAGATATTATTTAATGGGCACAGAGTTTCTATTTGGGCTGATGAAGAAGTTTGAAAATTGATAGTGGTGATGGTAGTACAACATTATGAATACACTTAATGCCACTAAAAATGGCTAAAATGGTATAAATTTTATTTATGTATTTATTTTTGAGACAGAGTCTCGCTTCTTCTCCCAGGCTGGCGTGCAAAGGCATGATCTCAGCTCACTGCAACCTCTGCCTCCCGAGTTCAAATGGTTCTCCCACCTCAGCCTCCCCGGTAGCTGGGATTACAGGCACACGCCACCACGTGCGGCTAATTTTTTTGTATTTTTAATAGAGATGGGGTTTCACCATGTTGGCCAGGCTGGTCTCAAACTCCTGACCTCGGGTGATCAGCCCACCTCGGCCTCCCAAAGTGCTGGGATTACAGGCGTGAGCCACCACGCCCAACCTGGTATAAATTTTATGTTATCTGTATTTTAGCACAATTTTTTAAAGGGAGAAATTTTAACTTAAAAAAGGAAGAAAGTCCATTTGTTTGTTTACACTCAACAGAAATTCAACTAAACTCAACTAGTTGTTGAGCAGTTACTTTGGGCAAGGTATTATGTGGTCAATCCTAAAACGATTAAAGATGAGTAAAGCAGTATCTCTGGCCCCAAAGACCTCAAGATTTAGCTGACAGGCAGATACTATAGCAGACTAGAATCTCCCAGTGGTCTGTGTAATCTTCATAGGGATTCTACAAGGCCAAAACTATTTTCATAATAATTCTAAGAGTTTATTTGCCCTTTTCACTGTGCTGACACTTGTACTGATGGTAGAAAGCAATGGCTGGTAAACTGCTGGTGCCTTGGCAGGAGTCAAGGCAGTGGCACCAGACTGAGCTATTAGTCACTGCATTCTTCACAGCTACCTATTTACAGTCCAAAAAAAGCAAGCTAATTTCACTTAAGAATATTCCTGGCCAGGCGTGGTGGCTCGCGCCTGTGGGAGGCCGAGGCAGATGGATCACTTGAGGTCAAGAGTTCGAGACCAGCCTGGCCAACATGGTGAAACCCCATCTTTACTAAAAAAAAAAAAAAAAAAAAAAAAACACACACACACACAAAAATTAGCCGGGTATGATGGCACATGCCTGTAGTCCCAGCTACTTGGAGGCTGAGGCACGAGAATCGCTTGAACCTGAGAGGCAGGGATTGCAGTGAGCTGAAATTGCACCACAGCACTCCTGCCCGGGTGACACAGTGAGACTGTCTCAAAAAAACAAAAATTAAAATTAAAAAAAGAATATCCTTGATGACACAACAAAAATTAATTTTATTAATTCTCAACCCATGAATATCTACTTTTTTTTCTGTTGCCCAGGCTGAGTGCACAGGCTCCATCATGGTTCACTGCAACCCAACCTCCCAGGCTCAAGCGATCCTTCCATCTCTGCCTCCTGAGTAGCAGAGACTACAGGCACATGCTACCATGCTAGGCTCATTTTTTATTTTTATAGCAACAGTGTCTTGCCATGTACATCTTTTTAATATTCTACATGACAAAAGGAGACTATATAAAACAGGCTTTTGTTACATACTACAGGAAAAGCACCTGTGATTGATTGTCTGAGTCATGTAATGAATAAGCCACACTATTCATCGACCATCATCTTTACTTGAGAGACTGATAAACTGTGTTAATAGGACTTGGGTATTTGGTGTACATCTTCAACATGAACAAAGTGAGCTTTTGGCTTCAAGAAAAACTGACAGTATTTGTTGTCAATGATACATTTCTAATTGTTGCTTGAAAAATACATTCTGGAAAATGTGTATCCACAACAGTGAACTAAATAGCTTCCCAATATTTAAAGACTTTTCTGATGAGATCAGTGATATTAACAAACATGATTTTCTTTGATATTGTATATTGAAATGTGTTACTATTCAGAGGATGTTCTTAACTGAGTGAACCATTACTTTCCAAATAACTAATGCACTATGTCACAAAAATCACACATGGATGAGATTCATTCAAAGTACAAAACAGACCAACGGATCTTAATGTATTAAGCATGACATTCATTACTAAGGTTTCAAATTCCAATTCAACTAACTTTAAGAAACTACTTTTCTTCCACCTTTCTCTGGGGGAAAAAAAAGCTACCATTTTAGTGCAGAATATCCACAATTATCTGAAAAGACTAATACAATATTTCTCCTTTTTCCTACTACATATGTGTGTGGGGCTGCTTTTTCTTTAGACACTTCAACCAAATAGCACAAGAGATTGAGTGCTGAAGTGGATATAATTCAGCTTTTTATTTATTTATTTATTTATTTTGAGACACAGTCTCACTCTGTTACCCAGGCTGGAGTGCAGTGGCGCGATCCCAGCTCAAAGCAACCTCCATCTCCCGGGTTCAAGCAATTCTCTCTGCCTCAGCCTTCCGAGTAACTAACATCACAGGGATGCACCACCACACCCGGCTAATTTCTGTATTTTTAGTAGAGACAGGGTTTCACCATGTTGGCCAGGCTGGTCTCAAACTTCTGACCTCAGGTGACTTGCCCGCCTTGGTGTCCCAAAGTGCTGGGATTACAAGCGTAAGCCACCCCGCCCAGACATTCAGCTGTCTTCTATTAAGCTAGACATGAAAAGAGGTTTGCAAAAATGTAAAACAATCCCACTTCTCCCACCACTATTTCTTATTTGGGGAAAAAAGTGGTATTTCTTTAAAACATATAAAAGTATGTTTGTTTTAAAGAAATATTTTTTAATTATCTAAGTTTAAATTTCTCATGTAGTAAATATTGGAAGATGTAGCCATAAACAAAAACTCTTTGGAGTACTCAATAAGAGTATAAAGGGTTCTGAGAGCAAAAAGTTTGAGAACTACTACTACAATCCAATGAGCACTACAAAAGTAGAAAAAACAGTGCTTGATTCCAAAAGAAAGAAGTCTTCACAGAAGAAAACATACTGACTGGGAATCTACATGATGGATATATTTTTGTTCGAGTTTCCCTTGTTGGGGGGTCGGGGTGAGAGAGACACAATCCAAGAAAATGGAAATGGAGTATTTCGATGTGCCCTGAAAAAGGATGAGTAGAGACTAATGTAATGGAAATCCGTGTAACACATATAATTTACTAGAGAGGCTGAATCTGTACAGGAAAGGGGTTGGCCTGCAGATTACAAACTACAGTTTATTTTCTAGAAAATGTGGAGCCATCCAAGAATTTGTACTGAAAAAAAATTTTTAAACCTTCATTTCCGGCCGGGCACGGTGGCTCAAGCCTGTAATCCCAGCACTTTGGGAGGCCGAGACGGGCGGATCACGAGGTCAGGAGATCGAGACCATCCTGGCTAACATGGTGAAACCCCGTCTCTACTAAAAAATACAAAACAAAAAAAAAACTAGCCAGGCGAGGTGGCGGGCGCCTGTAGTCCCAGCTACTCGGGAGGCTGAGGCAGGAGAATGGCGTAAACCCGGGAGGTGGAGCTTGCAGTGAGTTGAGATCTGGCCACTGCGCTCCAGCCTGGGCGACAGAGCGAGACTCCGTCTCAACAACAACAACAAAAAAAAAACAAAAAACAAACAAACAAACAAAACCCTTCATTTCCTTTGTCAAGACTCCCAAAATAATTAGCATACTTTTTTTTTTTTTCAAGTTTTGAGGACGAAGTCTGAGGTCTAGCTGTGGTACAAAACAAACTTTAACACCTTTCTGGAGTACAAGGCTCTAAACTTTATGCATCATAACAGTGAAAGCTTAATTCGAAAAGTCTGTGTATGTAAAACTAAACCATACATATTTACATTTAACAGCATGGTCCCTGCTTTATTAAAAAATGCTGCTGAAGGTCCGGCAGGGTGGCTCACGCCTGTAATTCCAGCACTTTCGGAGACCGAGGAGGGAGGATCGCTTGAGCCCAGGATCGCTTGTTGCCCAGCCTGGGCAACAAAGTGAGACCGCCCACACCAAGTCCCCGCCCCCGCCTGTCTCTTTAAAAAAAAAAAAAATTTAAATACTAATGTAACGGAGTTTATATCTTAAAGACTTTTTATCCTTCAAGTTCAAACATGGCAAATTCATGTTACTCCAAGTACAGTGCAAAATAAACAGAACTCTAAATAGTTCTTTGTGTCTAGTCTTCCTCTCTTGTGCTGCTGTCGACCTCTCGTTGCCCTGCAGTCCATGATATGACATATTTCTACAATACCTAGAGTGCTTTCAGTTCTACGGTGCCTACACAAAAACAAAATACATTCATAAAGAGGGGCCCCTGGGATGGATGGGAAACGCCTCCAACAAACCTAGTGGCTGGTCTTTGAGTCAATCAACTAATTCTTGGCAGAAAGCCAAGCAAATGGAAAACAGACTTTGAAACCAGCTAAATCTACAACTCTATGACAATATCTTTCTAAAAATGTTCTGTATTTGCTAAATCTCTTTTCTCTATGTCTCTATCCTCCTGCTGAAAATAAAGCAACTTTATTATGCTGCCATAAACAAGGTTTTTTTCCCACCACTGGAGAGTATTGTCTTCTTTGCTCTAACAAAGATGCATGCCATTTATTCACTGCAACAGATAAGCAATTATAATCCTGTAAGATTATTCTGTATATGTCGGGCACAGAAATCCTGCCTGCTTTACAAACATTTAAAACTTAGATGAAACTACAACTCCACCGAAATTTTTAGACATTTAAGACCTTTATTTCCTTCTAGCATACAGTAATTCCTTGCCTTTTCCTATTTTGATGGGCATTTACAATTTATAAGTACTATTTAAACTAGGAACTGTTGAAAACTACCTGAAAGCAATCAGCTAAGGCAATCTGCAAAAAGAAAGCCCAAGCACAATTTAACGCACACCCTTAACACGGGGCCAGTTTAAGAGGTAACAACATGTTCCGCGTTTTTATTTTTCATAAGCAGTACACGTTTATGATCCTAAAAACATCTCACCATCATTACAACGGAATTCCTTCCAAAACTTTAAGTTGCCGGATGGTTACATTTCAGCCCTTCTAAATTAGCTTACGCTTTACTCCAGCAACCAACCCCAGCAATCCCGGGTCAATCTGGAGAACTGACACCACCGGTAGGCGGCAACCGAGAGGGACAAGACTTTCAGGAGCAGAATTATGACAGATTCTCTAAGGAAACACTACAATTTTTCCTTCGCCTGGCCCAGGTGCAACACCGATTTATCTTTTGGCCAAAATCTGGTGCCAGGTTTTAAGCACGTTTTCATTGGCTGCCACCACAGTGAAGCAGGAAAGGGAGAGGGCTGCTTCCCATTGATCCTCGGAGGATGGAAATAAAGCAAAAAGAGGTTGCAGGGAGACAGCAATCCTATCTTCCCCAAGGCCGCTTGGTTTGCCCGGACCTCCACCCAGCAAAGCGCTATTCCACCGTTTGGTAACTTCCATCAATGTACACTTTGGTTGCGCTCTGGGTGCCGGGGGCCCACGCGGGGCTAGTGCCATAAAAGCCCTGAACTGCCTGAAAAAGGGGCGGGCGCCAAACAAGCCAGGGAACGTACCCAGTTTCTTCCACATGGCGAGGTGACAAGCGAGAAAGCCTTTGCGGATGGCAGCGCAAACCTTAGCCGGCTCGGATGAGGTGAAACCCTTCTGCTTCTTGATAAAACCCCACAAGTGCTCCCGGGCAAACTGTGCCGCCTCCCGCCCGCCGTGCCCGTCGCACACGGCGAAAAAGGCCACGGAGGAACGGCGGCGGCAGCAGCGGCTGGGTGCAGGCGAGGCCCCGGCGTCCGGGGGAGGGTCGCGAGCCTCTCGGGCTGCCACCGCTGGGCCTTTCCCCGAGACTTCGCCGCCGGGAGGGGCGGGCGGCGACGGCCGCGGAGACAACGGCTGAGACAGCGACCGCCGCGGCGAGGGCTTTTCTTCAGCCGTCGGTTCCGGCTCCACAACGATCTGAGTAACGTCCTCCATGTACTTCCTCCCGCCCTGGTCGGAGAAGACGCTCACTCCCAGCGAGTAAAGCCCCGCCATGGCCGGCTGGCCGGGATCCCGCCGGTCCCACGCAGCCCGCCGAATCCGGCGGCGGGAGACACACTAGGCGCTCGCCGGCCAACTATTGTTTATCTTCGACGACGCCGAGGGGGGGAGGGGGCGGTCCCGGAGGAGGGGGGCGCGCGATGTCTGGACTTGTCCGCGAGAGCTGGGCCGGAGCGTCGGGGAGGGCCAAGCCAAGCAGTTGCGCCTGCGCACTGTGCTTCCCCCGCCCGCCCGCGCCCACCACACAAATCAGGCGTTCTCCCCCGCTGACGTCACCCGGCTCTCTGAGCCCGACCAATCCGGAGTCGAGTGGAGCGAGCCCGCCCTCCTTCCCCGCCTTCGCTCCCGCCCGCGACGGCCGCGCTCCCTCCTCCCGCCGCTGGCGCTGGGCCCGCGCACCTACCAATTTGCTTCACCCACGCCGCGGGCTTCTTCGCCCTCCGGGTTGTCGGCAGTTGCTGATCCTTTTCGGAGCTGCTTGATCAGTGTAGGCTTTTGGCTCAGTCCGGGGTTCTTAATGCGGCCTGCCGGCCTTGGCGTCTCGCTGCTCCATTTGCCGGGAAGGTAGTGTAGACTCGGGCCCCCAGCGAGTGGAGAATGAAGGGAGAAGAGTTCACCCTCCTCCTAAGCGAAATGGCGGGAAACCTCCCTTCCGAAGGGCGATTGTGAGCTGGCCGGAACAAGTGCGGCACCCTTAAGCTGGATCTGGATGGGACGTATCCGACTGGGAATGGAGGAGGGAGCCAGTCCAGTTCTGTTGTTTAAAATCCATTTGGGAAATTTCCACCGTCAGCTGCACAGTCTCGGTTCACATAACTAGGTATTGTCAGAGACGTTAAGAGGGATGTATTCTAACTAATTCCTAGCAGATCTTTTCAGCTTTTGTTAAAGGTAGTGCTTGTTTCGACTAGCTCTGGATACAGCATTTTATTCCTGCGGTATCACTTCAAGTTATCACTTGAAAATAACTGACAAAAACTGCCAAGAGCCCTAGTGCTCTAACGGTTTGGTGATCGTCCCCTCTCTTCACCGAGTCTGTCACAATCCCAGCGCTAAAACCTTTGCACTGATTTTCACGGAATTAAGCCGCAGAGCGAGGAATACACTAATATTTGCTCAGTAGCATACGTTTTGTAGCTGAATCACTTTAAAGTTCACTTTTCCCGTTTCTGTCCACTTCATCATCAATCTGTACTTTCCTGTACAACCTTTGAGAACTTCAAATGGCCTGAAAACAGTATGGAAACGGGAATGGGGGGAATGTACATACAGTTGGCACAAGAAATACAAATAGAAAAGATCTTTATACCAATAAAAATATAAATAAGCAACAGCAGCTCAAGAAAATGTAGAAAATCTGAATAGATCAACTAAATAAAAATAAATATAATCGAAGATATTCATTACCCCAAAAAGCACTAGACCAGATGGTTCCAGGGCATGGAAACGCTTGAAAAAGAAAAAAATCCCAGCTTGTTTGGAGAGGTGATCATAACCCTGTTAATAAAACCTAAGTGTTATGAACACTAAAAGGAAAGCTACAGACCGTGTTTTGTAACGATGAATACAAAAATCCTAAATGAAATATTAGCATTGTAATAAATAGCGAGTAGCCTCCATATCACAAGACCTGCAACAAGAATGGTTTGTGTAGCTCTATATTATTCATCTTAACCGTTCACCACGTTTGACCCAAGAGATTACCAAAAGATAATTCCATCATGCTTTATAATCCTTTCCACTTCAATCACAACCAATGGGATCTGCGTCATCCGTTTATTGCTGTGGTATCTCCATGCTACTCTACTTCAGCTACTCTGATTCCATATCCCACTCTTCACCAAACATCCTAACCATTTCACTTCACACTTTTGATTTCAACATCTGCCATCAGCCACTTCCCCTTTATTCTTGGCCTCTCTGTAAATGTTCCCATCAACTTCCCATTCCAACTGAAACCCGGTTTATCACTTAGCAAAACTACCTCCCTTGCAACTTTTCAAGTACAGGAGGTTATTTTTCCTCTCATAGGTATTCTTATCTGTGGCCTACTCCTCATATTACCTCCAAACCACTTCTCTTCCTTCCTCCCTCAGAAACTCAAGTTCTTTTAAAATTTATGCAGACTGCTACTACTGTGAGATGCTGTCAGCAACTGATCCCTGGTGTCTCCCCGTCATTTTTCATAGCCCACTGTCTTCGTTTCTTCCACTATTCATGTCACTTCTCATCCACTTTATTTTTCAAGATACTATCCATATCTTCCATACTGTCTCCTTTTCAAGAGCTTTACTGCTCCAACAGTTATCCTCCTTGCTCGTGCCTCATCAATCTCTCCTTTCTCTTTATAAATCTTAAAGACGGGGACTTGCTATGATGCCCAGGCTGGGGTGCAGTGATTATTCACAGGCGCAATTATAGCTCACTGCAGCCTCAAACTCCTGACCTCAAGTGATCCTCTAACTTTAGCCCCCAAGTAGCTGAGATTAAGGCATGTGTCACCACACCCAGACTAATTTCTCCTCTTCTGGGTCATTTCCATTTGTATATAAATATGTTCTGTTTTCTTTCTTTTTTTGAGACAGAGTCTCCATCACCCAGGCTGCAGTGCAGTGACTCGGCGAGTTATCTCAGCTCACTAGCAACCTCTGCCTCCTGGGATCAAGGAAATCTCATGCCTCAGCCTCCCTAGTAGCTGGGACTACAGGTGTGAGCCACCATATCTGGCCACTATTACCTCTTACCTGGACCACTACACTCGCCTCCTCACAAATCTTTCTTTCACTCTTGGCCTTCTGCAATTCTTTTTCCTCTAGCTACTATAGCGATCTTTCAAAAATCATAAATCAGATCAAGTCATTCTTTTACTCAATACACTCATGGCTTCCATCACATTTAATATAATATGGGCCAGGCGCGGTGGCTAACACTTGTAATTCCAGCACTTTGGGAGGCCAAGGCGGGCAGATCACTTAAGGCCAGGAGTTGGAGACCAGCCTGGCCAACATGGTGAAGCCCTGTCTCTACTAAAAATACAAAAATTAGCCAGGCATGGTGGTGTGCACTTGTAGTTCCAGCTACTCGGGAGAGGCTGAGGCAGGAGAATCACCTGAACCTGGGAGGCAGAGGCTGCAGTGAGCTCAGGTCACACCACTGCCCTGAAGCCTGGACAACAGAGACTTTGTCTCAAAAAAAATAAAATAATATGCAAACTCCTTATGAAGGCCTGAATCATCTGTTTGGCCCCTAAATGTTTGTCTAACATCTTTTCATAACACTTTCCCTTTCACCACCAACTGCTAGCCTCACGGGCCTTTTTTCTGTTCCTTGAACAGAAAATATCAAACTATTAGAAGACTTTGTGATTTTTTTTTTCATTAGCAGTTCCCTCTCCTTGAAATGCCATCCCCGCTCCCAGCAGCTTTACAAAGCTGGATTCTTCTTCCTACTCAGATCTCAGTTGAAATATTGAGGGAGGCCGGGCGCGGTGGCTCAAGCCTGTAATCCCAGCACTTTGGGAGGCCGAGGCGGGTGGATCACGAGGTCAGGAGATCCAGACCCTCCTGGCTAACACGGTGAAACCCCGTCTCTACTAAAAATACAAAAAACTAGCCGGGCGCGGTGGCGGGTGCCTGTAGTCCCAGCTACTCGGAGGCTGAGGCGGGAGAATGGCGGGAACCCGGGAGGCGGAGCTTGCAGTGAGCCGAGATCGCGCCACTGCACTCCAGCCTGGGCGACACAGCGAGACTCCGTCTCAAA
>NW_016805006.1:1398512-1410614 GCF_001698545.2 Rhinopithecus bieti
TTTTTTTTAGACAGACTCTCACTCTGTTATCCAGGCTGGAGTGCAGTGGCACAATTTCAGCTCACTGCAACCTCCGCCTCCTGGGTTAAAGCAATTCTCATGCTTTAGCCTGCCGAGTAGCTGGGATTACAGGCATGCACCACTACACCAGGCTAGTTTTTGTATTTTTAGTAGAGACGAGTTTTCACCATGTTAGCCAGGATGGGCTCTATCTCCTGATCTCTTGATCCGCCGCCTCCACCTCCCAAAGAGCTGGAATTACAGGTGTGAGCCACCGCGACTGGCCATATATTTTTTTTAAATACTAAAAGAAAACATGGGATAAAAATATCCTTAAAAATCTTTTTAAGTTTCCCTTATTATATTTCCAGTGATTTTAAGCTTAAAATGTCCTCAGTGTCCTTTTAAGCCAGGTATTGTGGCTCATGCCTGTAATTCCAGCACTTTGGAAGGCCAAAGTGGAAGGGTTGTTTGAGGCCAGGAATTCCAGACTAGCAAAGGTAACATAGCAAAACCAGGACCTCATATCTTAAAAAAAAAAACAACAAAAACCCAGAAAATAAAATGGTCTTTTTACTTCTGAGATTACTTAAACTTATGACTAAAATTTTATGTTTTCTTCTAGTATTTTGCTGGCGAAAATATGTTTTTACATTCAAATTTATCTGGAATTATTTTGGCATAAAGTGAATTTGAGTTTCTTTCAAACAAGTGTGTTTCCCAATTGGTTACTGATACTCCCTTTATTAGTAAGTTTTTATATATGCTTGGATCTGTTTCAGGGTTAACTGTTGTCATCCACTGATTTGTTCATTTTAGGAGTCATGTCTTTAATTACAGAGTTCAAAATCTTCAAACATACACTCTGATAATTAATTTTAGGCCAGGCACAGTGGCTCATGCCTGTAATCCCAGCACTTTGGGAGGCCGAAGTGGGTGGATTGCTTGAACTCACAGTTCAAGACCAGCCTGACCAACATGGCAAAACCCCGTCTCAACTAAAAATACAAAAATTAGCCGGGCATGATGGTGCCTGCCTGTAATAATCCCAGCTACTCGGGAGGCTGAGGCACAAGAATCACTTGAGCCTGGGAGATGGAAGTTGCAGTGAGCCGAGATCATGCCACTGCATGCCAGCCTGGGTGACAGAGCAAGGCTCTGTCTCAAAAAAAAAAAAAAGAAAGAATTAATTTTAGAAACAAAATAAAAATCTAATTAATTTGCTATTGTTTCTTCCCATAGCTAGAAAATATCAGTGACGTCTACCAAGTAGAGTAGTAGTCCATTGTCCATCTATTAGAGCCACTTCGTGTATTTACAGCTGTGAGATGACGTGTCTCAAGAGGTTAAATTCTGTACACCTGCTTTTACTCTGGCCCTGTTGCTTTTATAACTCAGTATTTAACAAAATAATCACTCTAATCTGACTACCACTGTTATGTTCATTGTATGTGAATGTAAATTGGTGGGAGACGCAAAATTAGAATCACAGCTGCCAAAGTCCCAAAGGTGTCAAACCTGTATATGTTCTTAATTAGCCATAGAAATTCAATCTGTCATGTTTCTGCAGATAAGTGGTTTCTGAGTCAATAATGGAGAAAGAACATTTGTACCTTTGTCTCTTCAGATAGTTCTACTGATACACTTGGCCTTTTTTTTCTTTTTCTAAAGAGATGTGGCCTAGTCTTTATTGCATCATTGCTTTTAGTTTATACAAAGTTCCTTTTTTTCCATTTTATGAAAAGTTAAATAAAAGCTATTTGTTTAAATAACTTAGAAAAGCATCTTTTCCTTGAGGTAATTACTGTATGGTTTAGTTTTATTCAGCAGTACTATTTACTATACTTCTGCTGCAGAAGATTTTATGCCCTTAATAGTGTACCATCCAGAATTTGAGACGAAATTAGAGAAACCACCTTTGAGATAGAAACTAGGGGCCGGGCGCGGTGGCTCAAGCCTGTAATCCCAGCACTTTGGGAGGCCGAGACGGGCAGATCACGAGGTCAGGAGATCGAGACCATCCTGGCTAACCCGGTGAAACCCTGTCTCTACTAAAAATACAAAAAACTAGCCGGGCGAGGTGGCGGGCGCCTGTAGTCCCAGCTACCAGCTACTCAGAAGGCTGAGGCAGGAGAATGGCATGAACCCAGGAGGCGGAGCTTGCAGTGAGCTGAGATCCGGCCACTGCACTCCAGCCTGGACGACAGAGCGAGACTCCGTCTCAAAAAAAAAAAAAGATAGAAACTCGGAGGCCGAGGCAGGCAGATCACGAGGTCAGCAGTTTGAGACCAGCCTGACCAACATGGTGAAACCCCATCTCTACTAAAAATACAAAAATTAGCCAAGCATGGTGATGCCTGCCTGTAGTTGCAGCTACCTGGGGGGCTGAGGCAGGAGAGTTGCTGGAACCCGGGGGGCAGAGGCAGCAGTGAACCGAGATGGCACCACTGCACTCCAGCCTGGGCGACAGAGCGAAACTTTGTCAAAGAAAAAAAATAGAAACTAAAGTTAAACATTCCATTTGTTTGCAGATGTTAACGAAATTTGGGTTTCTGAGCTAGCATAGGAGCAGATTATCTTAAAATACTCACTGTTCCTTTGTGTTAAATAGGCACTTTTTTTTTTCACATTTTCCTGCCTTTATCCGGTATGTGGGACTTAACTGAACTTAGAAGGGACTTCAGAACTATTTATTTATTTATTTATTGAGACAGAGTTTTGCTCTTGTTGCCCAGGCTAGAGTGTAGTGGCATGATCTGAACTCACCGCAACCTCTGCCTCACGGGTTCAAGCGATTCTCCTGAGTAGCTGGGATTATAGGCACACACCACCACGCCCGGTTAATTTTTTGTATTTTTGGTAGAGACAGGGTTTCTCCATGTTGGTCAGGCTGGTCTCGAACTCCCGACCTCAGGTTATCTGCCTGCCTCGGCCTCCCAAAGTGCTGGGATTACAGGCACAAGCCACCACACCCGGCCCAGAGCTATTTATTTAGAAACAGAGTCTTGACCTGTTGCCCAGGCTGGAGTGCAGTGGCGTGATCGTAGCTCACTGTAACCTTGAACTCCTAAATCACCTATTTAAAGAGAGGAAGCTTAGTCCAGGTTGGGTGGCTCAAACATATAATCCCAGCACTTTGGGAGGCTGATCACCTGAGGTCAGGAGTTAAAGACCAGCCTGCTCAACATGGTGAAACCTTGTCTCTACTGAAAATATAGAAATTAGCCGGGTGTGGTGGTGGGTGCCTGTGATCCCAGCTACTTGGGAGAATCGCTTAAACCCAGGAGGCAGATGTTGCAGGGAGTGGAGATTGTGCCACTGCACTCCAGCCTGGACAACAGAATGAGACTCCGTCTTAAAAAAAAAAAAAATTAATTTGCCTTTTTTGAGTCTTTCCAAAGTATTAAATTTATTTTCATAGAGAAAAGCTATTTTTCCTCCACTCTTATTTCATCATGTAATGTAACATTTACTTAAATATGTAATTAAAGCAAGAACAACTGGAACAGACAGGTTAGTGAACAAGCATTAACTCAACAGTGGGAGCAGCAGTGTGTGGATGTATCAGAGGATCAGAGGGTTGAAGTCTATCTCCAAGGGTTCAGCACACACTGGGCCTCTATATCTTTTTTTTTTCTGAGACAGGGTCTTGCTGTATTGCCCAGGCTGGAGTGCAGTGGCACATTCATAGCCAACTGGAGCCTCAAAATCCTGGGCTCAAGTGATCCTCCCACATCAGCCTCTCACATAGCTGGACTACAGGGGTATGCCACCACATCTAGCTAATTTTTGGATTTTTTTTGTTTAGAGACAGAGTCTTGCTATATTGCCCAGGCTGGTCTCGAACTCCTGGTCTCAAGTGATCCTTCTACCTCAGCCTACCAAAGTACTGGGATTATAGGCGTGAGCCATTGTGCCTAGCTCAGTATCTTTTTTTATAGGAGATCGAGGGCACTGATTTAGCTTTATCATTTAATGAATAGGCTTATGATTTAAGTGGTGATTGGTGGAAAGCGCTTCTGGCCCGTAATTATTCTTGGATGGGTTTAATGAAAAATGAGGTAAATAAGTCAAAGAATTTATGGATAATGACAGACTGTCTTTGTAATGAGATTAATATGGCTTATTCTACCTGCTTACATATAATTAACTAAAAATCATATAAAGTGTGTTCTGATACTTTAGTGGACATTTTGTTTTTTCCTTTCCAGTATCCATAACATCCATTCACCCTTCTTTTTTCTTTTTCAACTTTTGTTTTAGAATTAGAGAGTACATATACAGATTTGTTACAAAGGTATATTGCACGATGCAGAGGTTTGGGGTATGAGTGAACCCATTACCCAGGTAGTCAGCATAGTACCCAATGGTAGATTTTCAGCTCTTGCCCTCCACCCCTCTTCCCCCTTTAGTCCCTAGTGTCATTGTTCTCATCTTTATGCCCATGTGTATCCAATGTTTAGCTCCCACTTATAAGTGAGAACATGAGGTATTTGCTTTTCTGTTCCTGTGTTAATTTGCTTACAATAATGGCCTATACTCTATCCATGTTTCTGTAAAGGACATGATTTTGTTCTTTCTTATAGCTGCATAGTATTCTGTGGTGTATGCGTACCACATTTTTTAAATCTAGTTCACCATTGAGGGCACCTACGTTGATTCTGTTGTCAACAGCACTGCAATGAACATATGGATGCATGTGTCCTTTTGGTAGAATGATTTATTTTCCTTTGGGTCTATACGCAGTAACGAGATTGCTGGGTTGAACACCCTTCTTTTGGTGAAATAATACAAAGATTTTATCCTGGGTAATCACGCCCTCCCCTACTCTCAAGCTATGTGATTTGGTAGAATTGGTCTCAGCCTCAGCTCTGAGAGAGCTCAGACTGGGTTAGGCCAGTTAACAATTCCATCTCCATGGCCTTACTGAAGGTTCATTAATGAACTCATAACCTAGTCAGAAGCCCAGTGAGATATAAGGACATTTGTTGGAACTTCTGGGAAAGAAAAACTTCTCCCTAATAAAATGAAGCTACTGGAAGATAAGCTAATTCTTCTTCAGGATTCTGTGTCCTATAAATGTGAAGTTGAGACTGCTACAGCCATTCTGTTACCAGGAACGGAACTTGCCCGAAGATGAAGCTGACACTCAGAGGAAGAGGACCTGGGAGCTAGGTCCTACTAACATGATTTGAACTTTGGATAAAGTCATGACCATCACTGGACTTAGCAATAGTCTTTTCTGTTTCCTTTTCTAATGAAAGCAGTTTGCCTTGGATTTTTCTTCACTTGCAATATGAAGAATCTTTACTGACACAGATAAAAATCTCCTGTTCCTCCTCGCTAGGGAATTGAGGATACCCTGTAACTAGTATGATTGGTTTTGTTTGAGCTCCTAACTATACCAATTTCTTGTGTTGCAGTGTTCTTTTCATCCTGTGTGGTCTGTTCTGAGATTTCTGCTTCTTTGTGAGTCTTTTTGATGTCCCAGTTTTTGTTTATGTACTAATTCAGAATACGACTTTTAATATATTAAGACTTTAGTAATTTCTCTGTAGCAGGAAATTATTTTTATAATGTTCACTAGCTTTCCACCCCTAGACATCCCTACTCCCTCTTGATCCTTCCCTCACTGAAGGACATTTGGGTTTGTGCCTCAGGAACATGATATTAGAGAGGAAAAAAAGTTAAACATTCAGCTTTTTTGTTTCAAAACATATCCTGGTATACAAAATATACAATTTAGCAGAGCCAGTTTTTTTGTGCAATGGAAGTGATAAAGATTTTACAAACTCACAAGAAGATACATACAAGGTTGTTCATTGCATCATTGCTTGAAATAGCAAACATTGGCAACATCCATCAATAGTGGAATAAGTGAGAAAATCCCCATAACTATGATAGCAGTCACAATAAATATTCTTTTAGGAATGATATACTAGACTTTGACTGACTGTCAGCAACCATTCCTGACTCTTTTCTCCATTTGCCACCTTCTCTATGGGGCTAAAAAGACTAATTATCCTGTTTCCTAAGCTCCATTGCAAATAGGCCATGGGAAAATAATGATCAATGAGAATTTTTTCTTCTTTTTTTTGAGAAGGGGTATCATTGTTTTGCTCAGGCTGCTCTCAAACTCTTAGGCTCAGCCTTTTGAGTAGCTGGGACCACAGGTGCACCACTGTGCCCAGCTGATCAGAGATATAAATGGAAGTTTGCTGAGGAATTCTAGAGACAAATGCAGCTGGCACTGCATTTTCCCCCTGCATACAGCTGTGAAGAAAGTGCCAGAAGTACAGAGAGTCTGTCCCTGACATAACTGAGTTAGGGAAAAAATTCCACAGCTATTGACCTCCAGAATATCTGTATGTGAGAGAAAAAAGTTCATTTGTTTAAATCACACTTGGTTGGGTTTTGTGTTATCTTTAGCCAAAAGCATTCCTAACTGGTACACTGTGTCAACATGGAAACATCTCAAAAATAATATTACAAGATATTAAAGGAATAATTGCTTTTTTTTTTTTTTTTTCTGACAGTGTCTTTCTCTTGTCACCCAGCCTGAAGTACAGTGCTGCAATCTTGGCTCACTGCAACCTCCATGTCCCAGGTTCAAGCAATTCTCCTGCCTCAGCCTCCTGAGTAGCTGGGGTTACAGACGCCCACCACCACGCCCGGCTAATTTTTTATACTTTTAGTAGAGATGGGGTTTCACCATGTTGGCCAGGTTGGTCTCAAACTCCTGACCTCAGGTGATCCACCCACCTCAGCCTCCCAAAGTGCTGGGATTACAGGTATGAGCCACCATGCCCAGCCAAATAATTGCGTTTTTATAATTTTTTTTTGAGATGGGGTCTTGCTGTGTTGTCCAGGTTGGAGTACAGTGGTAGGCTCATAGCTCACTGTAACCTTTAACTCCTGGACTCAAGTGATCCTCCCACCTCAGCTTCCTCAGTAGCTGGGACTACAGGTGTACATTATTACACCTGGCTAATTTTTGTATTGTTTGTATTGTATTGTTCACAGGGTCTGACTATGTTGTCCAGGCTGGTCTTAAACTCCTGGCCTCAAGCAATCCTCCTGCATTGGCCTCCCAGAGTGCTGGGATTACAGGCATGAGCCATGCACCAGCCTAAGTGTATTATTTTATTTTTAATATTTTAATTTAATTTTATTTTATTTTATTATTATTATTTGAGACAGAGTCATACTCTGTGGCCCAGGCTGGAGTGCAGTGGTGTGATCTAGGCTCACTGCAATCTCTGCCTCCCGGGTTCAAGCAATTCTCCTGACTCAGCCTCCTGAGTAGCTGGGATTACAGGTGTCCGCTACCATGTCCAGCTAATTTTTGTATTTTCAGTAGAGATGGGGTTTCACCATGTTTGCCAGGTTGGTCTCAAACTCCTGACCTCAAGTGATCTGCCCACCTTGGCCTCCCAAAGTGCTGGAATTAAGGCGTGAGCCACCGTTTCCAGCCAATATTTTAATTTAATAAAATAGAAATGGGGTCTCACTATGTTGGCCAGTCTGGTCTCAAACTCCTGGCCTCAAACAATCCTCCCATCTTGGCCTCCCAAAGTACCAGGATTACAGGTGTGCGGTACCATGCCCAGCCCTAAGAGGACGATTTATTTTTTATTTTTTTATTTTTGAGACGGAGTCTTGCTCTGTTGCCTAGGTTGGAGTGCAGTGGTGTGATCTCGGCTCACTGCAAGCTCTGCCTCCCGGGTTCACGCCATTCTCCTGCCTCAGCCTCCTGAGTAGCTGGGACTACAGGCGCCCACCACCACGTCTGGCTAATTTTTTGTATTTTTAGTAGAGATGGGGTTTCACCTTGTTAGCCAGGATGGTCTCGATCTCCTGACTTTGTGATCCACCCGCCTCGGCCTTCCAAAGTGCTGGGATTACAGGCGTGAGCCACTGCGCCCGGCCGAGGATGATTTAAAATGAATACACAAATTGATATGGCATAACATATTTATATACACTTCATACACATTAAAGACATTATTATAGGCCAGGTGCGGTGGTTCATGCCTGTAATCCTGATACTTTGGGAGGCCAAAGTGGGTGGATTACTTGAGGTCAGGAGTTCAAGACCAGCCTGACCCACATGGTGAAACCCCTTCTCTACTAAAAATACAAAAATTAGCTGGCCATGGTGGCACATGCCTAATCCCAGCTACTCAGGAGGCTGAGGCAGGAGAATTGCATGAACCCAGGAGGTGGAGGTTGCAGTGAGCCGAGATCACGCCACTGCACTCCAGCCTGGGTGACAGAGCAAGATTTCATCTAAAAAAAAAAAGACATTATTATATATTGCTAAAGTAAAATAATTTGTGTAATATATATAGTAGAAAGTAACCTAATGTAAGTAAAATCTAAAATTGTACTGGAAAATACAAACAAATATGGTAGTTGTTACCCTTGAGGGGAGGACATGGTTAATGGGACTCTGGGGTGCAGAGCAAGAGGTAAAAAGAATATAAAATTTATCTGTAATTTTTGTATTTCTTTAAAATAGGGCAGAAATATGACAAAATGTTAATAATCTTTGATCCTTGGTAGTGAGGACACATGTTCATTTTATTATTCTCCATATTTTTCTGTATTTAATAAAAAAAGACTGTACTCAGTGGCTTAGTGCTTTGGGAGACTGAGGTGGGAGGATCGCTTGAGGACAGGAATTTGAGACAACAAAGCGAGACCCCCATCTCTACAAAAGAAAATTTTAAAAATCAGCTAGCCATGGTGACACGCACCTGTAGTCCCAGCTACTTGGGAGGCTGAGGTAGGAGGATCACTTGAGCATAGGAGTTGGAGGCTGCAGTAAACTATGATCCGCACTCCAGCCTAGGTGACATCAAGACCCTGTCTCAAAAAACAAAACAAAGCAAAATAAAATGTTTTAAAGTTCTCAGGGAAAAAAAAAAATTCTACAGGCTATAAGAGGAGGAGAACCAGAGAAAAAAACTAAATAAATTAGATAGTGGCGTGTTCAAAAGTGAGTTATCCTGTTCCTGGCCCTCTCCACATGCAAGGGCCTGGTGGGGGGAGTCAACTGAATTCCCCCAGATGGTTTGGGACTCAGTTACAACAGAGTATGTGCCTCATTTTCTTGGACCAACCTGGGAAAGCAGGCACCAGTTTTTAAGCCTTACCTCTATCTTGCCCAGCATGGAGAGGTTGTAGGATAGTAGAAATTGTGCTCTTAGGATTTGGGAGATGCACCCAAGGAACATCATGGTCCTCACAGGGGCCAGTGTGTCAAGAGAAGTAGCAGAAAAAGCTATCTCAGCAGATGCCAAAGCATAGGAACGACGATTTATTAACTTTTGCCCCTTTCACCCTTCAAATTAAGTAAAGCTCCATATATGGGACCCCCTGAAAGGAATCAGCCCATCTGAATTATTTAAAAGAATGTTCAGGGCCAGGTGTGGTGGCTCATGCCTGTAATCCTAACGCTTTCGGCAGGCGGATCACCTGAGGTTGGGAGTTCGAGACGACCCTGACCAACGTGGAGAAACCCTGTCTCTACTAAAAATACAAAATTAGCCGGGTATTTTGGCACATGCCTGTAATCCCAGCTACTCAGGAGGCTGAGGCAGGAGAATCGCTTGAACCCGGGCGACAGAGGTTGCAGTGAGCCGGAGATCATGCCATTGCACTCCTGCCTGGGCAGCAAGAGCGAAACTCCGTCTCAAAAAAAAAAAAAAAAAAAAAAAAAGAATGTTCAGTTTATTGGCTAGGCTTGTTGGCTCACGCCTGTAATTCCAATGCTTTGGGAGGCGAAAGTGGGAGGATCACTTGAGCCTAGGAGTTCAAGACCAGCCTAGGGCTGGGCACAGTGGCCCACATCTGTAATCTCAGCTACTCGGGAGGCTGAGGTGGAAGGATCACCTGAGCCTGGAAAGTTGAGGCTGCAGTGAGTCACGATGGCGCTACTGCATTCCAGCCTGGGCGACAGGGCAAGACCCTGTCTCAAAATAAAAATAAAAGTAAAAAAAGACTGGCAATCTATGCCTGAGCCCCTCAATATAATGCAAGAAAAAAATGATTTGTTGCACAGATATAGGGATATCTCATAGAACCAGAGGGCAGGAAGCCTACCTAAGCCTGATTGAGGACCTTGGACAGGGACTTGTCAGGAACCAAGGCAATTGTTCTCTGCATCTTTCTAGGAGCATAAAGGTCTCCACTATACCTTGCACAGCAGAACAGCCTTTTGCTTGCTCATCAGCACAAATATTTACTGAGCACTTACCATGGACTAGAACTGCTCGAAACACTGGGAATAGAGAAGGGAATCAAACAGACAAAAAACACATTCAACTCTCTCAAGTCTACGTGTCCTATCAGTTCCAAGGACTCATCATTTTTGTATTTTCTATTTCTCTATTCCTATTCTTCAACATGAGAAAGCAGAGGTGTTAAAACCCTGCTCCAAGTTTCAAGTTGGAACTGTGCAGCCTCCCGACCTAGTGTCAGCAGAGGGCACAACTGAGCCTCAGGTGCAGTGAAAGATGTTTCTTGATCCCAGCCAGTTATCTTCCTAACTTCTATGTCCCGGGTGCCCCTCAGCTGTACAAAGAGAGTTGCTTCTGAGATTCCAGGTTGAGGCCTGGGAGCTGGCAGTCATTGTGACAATGGTGAGATGCTAGCCTCCATGTAAAATGTGGGGAAAAAATAGAGGAAAAGTTAGTATCTACTAGGAAAAATAAATTAGAAAACCAAACTGCAAATAAAATGTCAATCTTAAGGGGACGGGCTGAGAGACAAAGAGGTAGAAGTAAATGGGACAACAGGAGACCAGATGAGTAAGTGAGTTTGAAAGGTGTATTAGTCAGGACTAAATCCAGAGGAAGGGCTGACATCAGAACTGGTTGATCCAGCAATGTCATCAGAAACCACCTCATTCTTCATCCAGAGCTATAGGATGGCTACCTGTGGCAATCAATACTACATGCTTCCCCATGTGACGGGAGAGAAAGAATAACATCCCATAGCTTCTCCTCAAGTCAAGAACTTTCCTAGCAGGCCAGGTGTTGTAGCTGTTGCCTGTAATCCCAGCACTTTGAGAGGCTGAGGTAGGAGAATCACTTGAGGTCAGGAGTTCGAGACCAGCCTGGCCAACATGATGAAACCCCATCTCTATTAAAAATACAAAAATTAGCTGGGTGTGGTAGCACACACTTGTAATCCCAGCTATTCGGGAGGCTGAGGCAGGAGAATCACTTGAACCCGAGAGGTAGAGGTTGCAGTGTGCCAAGATCACGCCACTGCACTCCAGCCTGGGTGACAGAGCAAGACTCCATCTGAAAAAAAAAAAAGAACTTTCCTAGAAATCTTCAGCAAGGCTGTCTTACTGTTTACCAGAACCAGGTCACATCTGATCTGATTGCTTTTAGACCCGTTCTTCTCACCATGGGCAATTTTTCCCCTGATGGGACATTTGGTAATATCTGGACACATTTTCGATTGTCACAACTTGAGGAGAGGAAATGGTACTAGCATCTAGTGGGTAGAGGCCAAGGATGTTACTACTAAACATCCTTCGATGCACATAAGGACACCCCACCCCTGAGGCCTCCCCTGCCACCCTCCTACCCCCTGCAACAAAGAGTCAAGAGTGCTGAGACTGGGAAACTCTGTTTTAGATCAAGTAGGCCCACTCCCTGGCCGTACCCAGGCTAGGTGTAGGAGCAGGGGACACCAAAGAAAGATGATAATGAGTGGTCAGAGAGATAGAAGAAGATGGAAAGAATGTCCTATTCAAAAATCTAAGGAGACTTTTAAGAAGGCAAACATGGCCAGTATCGTCAAATGCTGTAGAGAGGTCAAGTGAGTTTACAACTGAAAATCATCCAGTGGATTTATCCATAAGGGGTTTCTTGTTACCCTTGCTCAAGAAGTTCCAGTAGGGTGGCAGGGACATGTCAGGCTGATAGGGATTGAGGAGTGAGTGAGGTGATGAGAAAAAGACTCTGGTTACAGTATAGGTAAGTCATTTAAGGAGCTTGTCTGTGAATAAGAGAGAGAAGTAGCTAAAAAGTAAATAGAATAATGACTTTTTTCTTTTTTCATTAAAACTTTTTTTTTTTTTTT
>NW_016805006.1:1411105-1421099 GCF_001698545.2 Rhinopithecus bieti
GGTGGCTCAAGCCTGTAATCCCAGCACTTTGGGAGGCCGAGACGGGCGGATCACGAGGTCAGGAGATCGAGACCATCCTGGCTAACACGGTGAAACCCTGTCTCTACTAAAAAAATACAAAAAACTAGCCGGGCGAGGTGGCGGGAGCCTGTAGTCCCAGCTACTTGGGAGGCGGAGGCAGGAGAACGGCGTGAACCCGGTAGGCGGAGCTTGCAATGAGCCGAGATCACGCCACTGCACTCCAGCCCCGGCGACAATGCGAAACTCCATCTCAAAAAAAAAAAAAAAAAAAAAAAAAAAGAATAAGCTTGCCCTGCCAGGCGCGGTAGCTCACGTCTGTAATCCCAGCACTTTGGGAGGCCGAGGCGGGTGGATCATCTGAGGTCAGGAGTTTGATACCAGCCTGACCAATATGGTGAAACCCTGTCTGTACTAAAAAAATACAAAAGTTAGCCAGTCGTGGTGGCGGGCACCTGTAAGTCCCAGCTACTCGGGAGGCTGAGACAGGAGAATTGGTTGAACCCGGGAGGGGGAGGTTGCAGTGAGCTGAGATCGCGCCACTGCACTCCAGCTGGGTGGTAGAGTGAGATTCCTTCTCATTAAAAAAAAAAAAATGAACTTGCTTAGAGATTAACTTCCAGAATAGTTCACCTTCGGTGAACTTGCTCTCCCACAAAAACAATGAAAAATCCTGCAAAACCACTAAGACCAACCATTTCAGAACTCTAGAAAGAGAAGCTGTTAAACTTTGCTAAGACAGTGTGATCTGTGATATTTTAACTTGTGGCTGGGATGCTATTCCCATCCACCCTCCCTCCTCAGCTCGGTAGAGGTAGCTGTGAGCAGCAGTCTCACAGCCAATGGCAAGGGCTGACCTCTTGTGGAGCTCAGTTAAAAGAAAGATCTCCCGAGTACAGCCAATATTTAGTTCAAAATTGCAGCTTTCTGGAAAATCTCTATTCCTAGGGAGTTGTAATTACTTGATGACTTAGAACTCAGCTCATCAGAAAAAATGCCCGACTCCCAAGGCATTAACAAAACAAGAGCCATCTGCTAGCAATGTTGAGGCTGACTAAGACTGCACTTTCAGTTGGGGTAAGCAAGAGACAGGTTGGGAATCTAAAAGTACATCATGGAGAATTAGATAATATAGGGAACTAGAAAAGGGAACTAGACATAGGGAACTTTGAAAATTTCCAGCATATTCCAGGGGATCTAAAAGGCTGCATGCATGCACAAAGCTGTGCACTTACCCAGGAGAGAGATGGGAATGAAGAAGTTTCCAGTCACTCGCTTCTGGCTGACCTTAAGGCTCCTAGCAAGCAGAAAATGAAAGCTAAGGCTGTCTTGTAAACTGCCTGAAGTATGAAGGCATGCCTTCTCACACAGATTCCCTTGGCAAAGAAGAGAGGACAGAAAGACAAAGCATTAAAGGAATTCTGACTGATCATTAGTTGTTCACTAAATTATATTGACCCAGGGATCACACCTAGGAATTCTGCCTTATAATTTTTTTTTTTTAAGCTAGCAGAGAACTCAATTGCCACACAATGCAGAGAATACAGAATCTACAGAATTATTCGAAGAAAGTCACCAAAGAAGCAGCAACAACAACAAAAAAACAACCACCACCACCACCTCTGGAAGGTATGCCACATATGCAAAACAAAAGGCAGAAAACAGAAAATGTCGGCCGGGCATGGTTGCTCATGCCTGTAATCCCAGCACTTTGGGAGACCGAGGCGGGCGGGTCACCTGAGGTCAGGAGTTCGAGACCAGACTGGCCAACATGGTGAAACCCCGTCTCTACTAAAAATACAAAAATTAGCCGGGCGTGGTGGCAGACACGTGTAATCCCAGCTACTCAGGAGGCTGAGGCAGGAGAATCGCTTGGACCCGGGAGGCAGAGGTTATGGTGAGCTGAGATCACACCATTGCACTCCAGCCTGGGCAACAAGAGTGAAACTCCATCTCAAAAAAAAAAAAAAAAAAGAAGTAAAGGAGAGTATGACAAACATCTCACCAATAGACAATATCAATAAAGGATATAAATTAGCTCACAATAGAAATTTTGGAGTTGAAACATGTAAGAACTGAAATGAAAAATTAACTAGAGGTGCTCAGCGGTGGATTCGAACTGACCAAGAATGACCAAACCTGGGACTGGGTGCAGTGGCTCACACCTGTAATCCCAGTGCTTTGGGAGACTGAGGAGGGAGGACTGCTAAAGGTCAGGAGTTTAAGACCAGCCTGGGGAACATAGTGAGACCCCCATCTCTACAAAAACTTTAAAAATGAGCCATGCATGGTAGCATATGCCTGTAGTCCTAGCTCTCAGGAGGCTGAGGCAGGAGGATCACTTGAACCCACGGGTTTGAAGCTGCAGTGAGCTATGATTGTGCCACTGCACTCCAGCCTGGGAGACAGAGTGAGACCTCATCTTGAAAACGAACACACAAAAGCAGCTTGATGTGGTAGCTCACACCTGTAATCCCAGCACTTTGGGAGACCGAGGCAGGAGGATCACTTAAGCCCAGGAGTTCAAGATCAGCCTGGGCAATATAGAGACCCCATCTCTAAAAAAAATAAAAATTAGCCGGGCATGGTGGCTGAGGTAGAGGCTGAGCTAGGAGGATCACTCAAACCCAGGAGTTCGAGGCTGCAGTGGACCATGATTGTGTGCCACTGCACTCATCCTGAGTGACAGAGCAAGATCCTGTCTCAGATTTATCTTCAGCAAATCTCAAGACAAGTCCACTGACAGCCAATCTGGGGGACAGCAAGAAAATAAGAATAAAGGCCTTAGAGAATTGTGGGAAACCTGCAAGTGTACCAAAATACAAACAATAAGAGTTCCAGAAGGAGAGGAAAGAGAGAAAAGGGTGGAAATAATATTTGAACAAATAACGGCTGAAAACTTCTCGAATTTGAAGAAAGCACAATACATTCAAGAATGCAATCAACATCAAGTGGAATAAACTAAAAAACCTTAGCTAAACACTTCACAGTCAAATGGCCTCTGCTAGCTTCTGGTGGATGCTAGCCCACCTTGGCTTGTGGCCACATCCCTCCAGTCTCCACCTCCATGGTCACATTGCCTTTTCCTCTTCTGTCTGTGTTAAGTCTCCTTCTGCTTTCCTCTTATAAAGATACATGTGATTTTATTTAGGAGCGCCCTAGATAATCCAAGATAATATGCCCATGTCAAGATATTTAACTTAGTAACATCTGTCAAGTTCTTTTTTTTCCCCACTTAAGATAACATTCACAGATTCCAGGGATTAGGATATAAATGTTTTATTTTAGGGAGGATCATTATTCAGCCTATCACACTTAGTATTAATCTGAACTACACATATATTTTTGTACTTTCTGAGTTTTATAACTCATACAGGTATAACATATTTGAGAGGGAGAGAGAAGAGTGGGCAAAGAGGGAGGGGAGAAGAGAAAAGATGGTGGGTAGGAAACTTCTTTAAAGTCATGTATCCTTTTCCTCATGCAGGGACAGTTTCTCAACTCTGGGAAGCAGTTTGTGTGTGTGTGTGTGTGTGTGTGTGTGTGTGTGTGTGACAGTCTCACTCTTGTCACCCAGGCTAGAGTGCAATGGGGCAATCTCGGCTCATTGCAGCCTTTGCCTCCCAGGTGCAAGCAATCCTCCTGCCTCAGCCACCTGAGTAACTGGGATTACAGGCGCCCGCCACCACGCCCGGCTAATTTTTTGTATTTTTAGTAGAGATGGGGTTTGCCATATTGGCCAGTCTGGTCTCGAACTCCTAACCTCAGGTGATCCGCCCACTTTGGCCTCCCAAAGTGCTGGGATTACAGGTGTGAGCCACCACGCCTGGGCTGGGAAGCACTTTTGATTCTGTGATAAGGTGGCAAAGTCTTTCAAAGCTGGATTCTGGTAATGGCCTACCTTAGTCTTATATCTATTCTATTTTTTCATAGTTACTTTCTTCTTTTTTTAAAGAAATGACAATCTTTATTTAGATCTTATCAGTTTTTTTTTACTAATATCCTTTTTCTGTTCCGGGATCCAATCCAGGATCCCACATTGCATTTAGTCGTCATGTCTCCTTATGTTACTGACCATGGGTTCTTGGGCTCTCAATGCAAAAGAAATTGACATGAGGCCAAAAGAGTTTTCCCAGACAAGGCTTCATTGGAGCTTATGCTGAGACATAAGGGAGGCAGCACAAGAGAAAGAATTCCCTGAAGAGCTGGTAGGGCTTTTTTGGTAGGCAAAGCATGAGAATTGACATCAAGGGTAGGGTATGCAGGCTGGGCTGGACAAAACACGTGACGGGTAGGGTATGCAGGTCAGCGTAGCTGATTGTGAGGGTTTTCTTCAGTAATGGGCCACCTGGTGGTCTGGCCAGGGCAACCAGGCTGTAAATCAGCTGTTCAGCATTCCTTCCTGAGGGGGAACACTCTGCGACCTTGATTATCTCCAAGGCCAGTTCCTGGAATTCTTTAAGTAAAAGGACTATTAGCAGTGACGTAGTCGTGTGAGCATCTCAATGGGAATGCTGTAGTGGGGGGTGCGCTGAAGTCAAGCCCCAACTCTACTCTGTCTTGCTTGTACTCCTCCAATATGTGGCAAACCTAGACTTTGTAAAAACAAAACAAAAAATTCCACATCTATGACAAATTTAGACCTTGCCAAAGAGGTAAAGAAGCCGTTGGAGTAAGGTAATGCAAGCCTAACCAAGTACTGAAGGTGAAACAAATTCTTCAGTGGGGAGCTAAATTCTAAGCTCCTCATAAGGCAAATGGAATGTTCATAGAGATTTTCCTTCAGAAGTTTCTACTTAGATCATTCTTTGGAATGCTCTATTTCAACCCTTTGATATATGTAGAGGTAGAGGCCGTTTCCTAGACACTGGTGAGCTGAGCAGTCTCTGTTAAAAACTCGTATTTATTTTTGCACACAAGTCCAAGAAAACATTTTCAATTCTTTACAGGCAAAAGGAGATTTTATTGGGTTTATTATTATTATTTTTTGAGACAGAGTCTCGCTGTATAATCCAGGGTGGAGTGTAGTGGTACAATCTTGACTTACGGCAACCTCTGCCTCCTGGGCTCAAGAGATCCTCCTACCTCTCCCTCCCCAGTAGCTAGGACCAAAGGCATATGCCACCATCCCCAGATTATTTTTTAATTTTTATTTTTTGTAGAGACAGGGTTTTGCCATGTTGTCCAGGCTGGTCTCAAACTCCTGGGCTGAAGCAATCTGCCCACTTGGCCTCCCAAAGTGCTGGGGTTACAGGCATGGGCCACCATGCCTGGCCCAGGAGATTTATTGATCAGCAAATGTATGTTGAGTACCTACTTGTATTTGGATCTTAGGTTTTGAGGCGGAAATAGGTGACCAATAAACAATTGAACAAATTAACCAGATAAATTTATACCAGCTATGAAGAAAATAAATCAAAGTGATATGGTAGGGTGTTGGGAGTCTGTGTATGGTGGCTACTTTTGGTGGTCAAGGACGTTTTCTTTGAGAAAGTGACAATTGAATTAAGATTTGAATGACAACATGCTGCCAGTCACGTGAAGCCACAGAAGGAAAGTGTTCCAGGCAGAAGGAACAACTCCTCCACACACCCTAAGACAGGAATAGGCTGGTTTGTTTGAGAAACAGAAAGAAGGCCAGTGTGGCAATAGCATAATAACATAGAGAGATGAAAAATGGGAATAGATGTCACCCCACTTAACCAAATAAAACATTGGGAGTGAATAAGTATACTTTTCTTTTTACTTTTTTTGAGATGGAATCTCACTCTACTGCCCAGACTGGAGTGCAGTAGTATGATCTCAGCTCACTGCAACCTCCTCCTCCCAAGTGTAAGCAATTCTTCCGGCTCAGCCTCCTGAGTAGCTGGGATGACAGGTACCCACCACCATGCCCAGCTAATTTTTGTATTTTTAGTAGAGACAGGTTTTCACCATGTTGGCCAAGCTGGTTTCAAACTCCCGACCTCAAGTGATCCGCCTACCTCGGCTTCCCAAAGTGCTGGGATTACAGGCATGAGCCACTGCACCTGTCTCAGAATAAGTATACTCTTCTTAACTTACTAAGAGCAAAAATGAACTTCAGAATACTTTCTCGCTTGTCTCCTAGTGAACATGGATTGGGTTCCCTTGAAAGCAGAGGCTGAGACAAGGAATTGAATTAAGGTAGTTTATTTGGAAAGTGATCACAGGAGAGATGGAGGATAGTGAAATAGAAGAGTAAAAGATCATATAAAAATAATTATCCAGGTTGCGACTGTGGAGATCAGGGACTTTAGTCAGCCAGGGCCTCCTAGAATGATTGTTCTGAAGGAAAGGAGGCTGGATCATCACTTATTCCCATCCCCCTCTGCCTGAGGGTTGCCCTGGACTGCACTTGTCCATGGGTCTAGCAGGCTCCTGTGGCATTGAAGAATGTCCTGGGCATTGAACAAGATGCACACGTGTACTCATGAGCACCATCAGTGCTAGGTGCATCTGAACTTGCATGGAACTATTCAGCACAGTTGTGTCTAAAAGCAGAGAAATGTGGAGGGGACATTATATAAGACCCTAGGGGGTCTGTCATAGGTCCCTCTCATGATTTTTGAAACTTTCTCATCCAAAAAATTATTCCACCCCATAATTTCTAATAGGTATTTATTTGTGTCCCTTCCTCTAACTGAAATTGAAATGTGAAATTGCTAGTGGGCAGAGAGGAGGAAATGCACTATTTCCCAAACCTAGGATGGAGCAACACAAAGGAAGAAACAGAAAAGGGCTGTAATGGGCTGCTGTGTGACTCAGTAAAGGTGGAGTCACAGATAATTTGAAGTTCCAAGTACTCTCAAAAGTTTCAGTAATTTTCCGTCTAAACTCAGAAACTGGATCTCAGTTTTCCCCTGACACTTCTCAAAAGAAGATTTCAGGGATCTTATCTGCAAGTACTCTATATTTGAAACAAAGGAATGCGTCTTATCTTTGTTTAAAAGATTTCCAGAGTTTTCCTTTTTTTTTTTTTTTTTTTTAGGAGGGAGTCTCGCTTTGTCCCCCAGGCTGGAGTGCAGTGGCGCGATCTCCGCTCATTGCAAGCTCCGCCTCCCAGGTTCACGCCATTCTCCTGCCTCAGCCTCCTGAGTAGCTGGGACTACAGGCGCCCGCCACCTCGCCCGGCTAATTTTTTGTATTTTAGTAGAGACGGGGTTTCACCGTGGTCTCGATCTCCTGACCTTGTGATCCGCCCACCTCGGCCTCCCAAAGTGCTGGGATTACAGGCGTGAGCCACCGCGCCCAGCCCAGAGTTTTCAATTACTACTCTTAGGGGTGGGGAGAAACAGTCATGATTTATATGTTTTTTTTCAAACAATGAAGTACCTATTGAATTCTCATATTATGTTTGGAATTTTAGTTTAGTGATTTTCCTGCTGAGTGTAAACTATTCCATGCAGTTGGAGAGTGGACATACTAATTACTAACTTCCCATCACTGCCCAGCACATGAACCTTTGTTCCATATACTTTCCCCAAATATTTTGCCATTACAATAGCAACTTGGACGTCATAACAACATAAATTGGAACAACCAACATTTTCTTCTTGATGTTAATTATTTTGTTTTTTTTCAGATGGAGTCTTGCTGTTGCCCAGGCTAGAGTATAGTGGCACAATCTCAGCTCACTGCAACCTCCTCCTCCCTGGTTCAAGTGATCCTTCTGCCTCAGCCTCCTGAGTAGCTGAAATTACAGGCATGAACCACCTTGCCCAGCTGATTTTTGTATTTTTAGTAGAGATGGCGTTTCACCGTGTTGGCCAGATTGGTCTTGAACTCCTGACCTCAAGTGATCCGCCCACCTCAGCCTCCCAAAGTGCTGGGATTACAGGTGCAAGCCACCATGCCTGCCCCCCAATATTTTCTTTTTAATTATTATGTCATGATTAATTTGGAGGGAAGCAGAAAAGACAGGAGAAAAGTCTTCACAGGGCAGGATGCAGTGGCTCATGCCTGTAATCCCAGCACTTTGGGAGGCCAAGGCGGGTGGATTACCTGAGGTCGGGAGTTCAAGACCAGCCTGACCAACATGGAGAAACCCCATTTATACTAAAAATACAAAATTAGCCAGGTGTGGTGGTGCATGCCTGTAATCCCAGCTACTCTGGAGGCTGAAGCTGGAGAACTGCTTGAACCCAGGAGGCAGAGGTTGTGGTGAGCCGAGATCGTGCCATTGCACTCCAGCCTGGGCAACGGGAGCAAAACTCCATCTCAAAAACAAACAAACAAACAAACGAACAAACACATTTAGACTCCCTAGGGAGTAGGTCATATACTAAATGCCACTACTCTGGTTGGACATTCACCCCACATCCCCTGGATTTGATTCAAGGTTGATGCGGCTTCCTTACAGGGCAAGTGCTCAGCCAGTCCCCTTGGCAATAACGTTCGTTTTGTCTGACTTAAATGTGTTGAAAGCTGCTTTCGTACCCGAATCTCCCTGAGTCTCTTGGGGGCTGACCATGTCTGAGGCGTCTGGCTCTCTGCAGCATTGAGTGTTTGTGTTCCTGGATCTTAAAACTAAGGCTGCTCAGCCCCTGGACCCCAGCGCAAGCCACCTCCCCTCTGTGGCCTCTGCGTGCCTCGAGTCACCTGCCTTGAATCACCTTTACTGTGTGGTCACCGATCATGGTAGATGAACACAGGGAAGCAAGTGGCAGACAAGTGGAAATTAGGGGCAGAGTGGGAGGGCTTGGGTATCTCACAGAGCCCCTTTTTTTGTGGTGGGGCTGAGTGGCTGTTGGTTGGGAGCTTCCAGCCCAGCTTTTAGGAGCCGGAATTGCTGATCCTGGCACCACTAACCTTCACTGTCCCCTTCCTTTTCCCACCACCTTCCTCTCTATTTCCACCTTGGAAATGGGCTTGCCTGTTCTGCAGGGGACAGCACATCCTGAAAGGGGAGAAAGCCTTGTACATGTCAAACCAAGAGGCGGTCTCCTCTTTGCACTTGGTTGAATGTGGAGGGGTTCAGTGTGTCTGTTTTGGTAAATGTCAGTCCGTGTGTGTGGGGGGAGGGGTCTGTCTGTTGTTGGGACTAACTGTGCCCTCACCTCCTTCCCCAGCCCATCTTACCTGGCTGCTCACTGCTGCTGTCAGATGGGTTCACGCAGTCCCCATCTCTGTGGACTCCACGCTTGGCTCCAGGTGATTGGAAAGCCACAGCTGGGGCTGGGTGCTGAAGGACCTTTTCTCACTGGAGAACATTGAGAGTGAGACACTGTGGCTCTCTCGGATCGGGCTTGGATGACTGGGCACGAGTAAACAGATTCTCCATCCCCTGGAGATCAAGATTCCCATGGGACCAGGGCAGCAAGAATTGCTAAGTTTGGGTGCCCCTAGGGCGGATTCCTCAGAGGTCCTCATTAGAGACACGTAGATGGTGTTCTTGTTTGTACTCTGTCTGGGCACAGAGCTATCTCGGGGCAAGGGGGAACTCAGTTTAGTGCACAAACTTGTTGCTTGAGCTTGGACACTCAACTTCATTTTTCTGGGTTTATTTCTCTACCTGAGAAGTAAGGAGATTCAGGCAAGCAAAGCTCATGATTTCCAAGGTTCTAATATTCCATGAATCTATGATTCCATAATATATTCAATGCTTATTCATTTTTATCAAATATATATTTATAAAATTGATTCACTCCTGTACAAATATTTATTTTCAAAAGTTTCTTCTTGGGCTGAGATCTGAGAAGAATTTAATAACTTAGTCTCAGGAGCCCTCAGCTTTATTATACTCTTCTCAGTATTTGATAAAGTAGGTAATGAAAAATATGGAAGAAGTTTTGTTTAAACAACGAAGAAATGTATACAATAAAGAAATGCATGCATATAAATACATATGTTTCTACCCTATAAAGCCAAAATGTGTACACTTCTTTTTAAATTAAAACCAGGGTAATTGGGATATCCATCACCTCAAATACTAAAAATACAAAAAAAAAAAAAAAAA
>NW_016805006.1:1421271-1429085 GCF_001698545.2 Rhinopithecus bieti
CTCAAAAAAAAAAAAAAAGAAAAAAAAGAAAAAGAAAAGAAAGGTTATATTTAATTTACTTAATTGGGTTTTTTGAAAATGAGGGTCTCTCTCTGTCACCCATGTTGTACAGTGGCATGATCAAAGTTCACTGCATACTTAACCTCCTGGGCTCAATTGATCCCCCCACCTCAGCCTCCTGAGCAGCTGGGACCACAGGTATGTGCCACCATGTCTGGCTAATTTTTATATTTTTTGGTAGAGTCAGAGTTGTCACTATATTGCCCAGGCTGGTCTTGAACTTCTGGCCTTAAATGATCCTCCTTTCTTGGTCTCCCAAAGTTCTAGGATTACAGACATGAGCCACCATGCCCAGCCAAATAGAACTTTCCTATAATTGAGTCTTAATTTATGACCTTGAGTCCCCATCCTGCCTGAAGCAGAAAACAATCTTGTTAATCTAAGGCAAACTAAATCAAATTCAATTATATCTCAATTCATGTTTAAAATACCTTAGTTCACATTTCTTTCTACTTGATCTTTCTTCCTTTTGGAGTTAATACTCCTGGGAAGGGGGCTAAAAATGCTACCAGGGTGGTTGTAAGAGTGAGCAGAGGTTGTGACATTCTCAGTCTACCTATCTGGTCATCTCTGCT
Organism: Rhinopithecus bieti; assembly: GCF_001698545.2. Classification (NCBI taxonomy): domain Eukaryota; kingdom Metazoa; phylum Chordata; class Mammalia; order Primates; family Cercopithecidae; genus Rhinopithecus; species Rhinopithecus bieti. The sequence goes on from NW_016805006.1 coordinate 1,421,907, forward strand.
GACTGATTTTATCTTCTTTCTTAATATTTTTGCTTTATGAGACATAAACCGCTTTTGAACTTACAAACCAAAATTTACTGACTTTCATTTCTGACATTCCACAGTGATGTCCCCACCCTCCACTGTTGTTTTCTGAAAGCAAGGGGAGATTCAGAATTAACTTTAGGTTGTGGAAAAATCTTTTCTGGAAGAAACAACAACAACAAAAATGTGATGATCTAGAGGGTAAGGAAATGCACATTAATATTTGAAATATTATAGCCCATTCCACACGCAGAGAAAGACACATGCTACGAGCAGCCTGTGTAAGGGGGTTTGTGAAGCTGGGCATCTGAAAGAACCCACAGGCATTGGAGCCCCTCAATGGGAGCCAGACAGCATCTGTGTGAGAGCAGGCCGGATGCGGGCTCACTAGAAGGCGAGTTCCCTGAGAACTCCACCAAGGAGGTACAAGGTGAAGAGGAAGTTTTTCAGATCTCAAGCTCATTGACTTCATATCTGACTATAAAACATCTCCATAGGGCAAGAGCATATTATGAAAATAATTCCTTTTTTTTTTTTTGAGACGGAGTCTCACTCTGTCACCCAGGCTGGAGTGCAGTGGGGACATCTCGGCTCAGTGCAAGCTCCGCCTCCTGGGTTCAGCTATTCTCCTGCCTCAGCTTCCTGAGTAGCTGGGACTACAGGTGCCCGCCACAATGCCTGGCTTTTTTTTGTGTGTAATTTTAGTAGAGACAGGGTTTCACTGTATTAGCCAGGACGGTCTCGATCTCCTGATCTCGTGATCTGCCCGCCTCAGCCTCCCAAAGTGCTGGGATTACAGGCGTGAGCCACCACGCCTGGCTTATGAAAACAATTCTAAGTGTCTGTGTTAGATTCCTAGGCTCTGTAGCAAATTATCACAAACTGGATGTCTTTTTTTTTCTTCCCTCTCCCTCCCTCAAAGTGTCTTTACACTTTTTGTTTTTTGTTTTTTTGGGAAACAGTCTCACAGTGTCACCCAGACTGGAGTACACTGCTGTGATCACAGCTCACTGCAGCCTCCACCTCCCGGCCTCGAGCAGTCCTCCCACCTCAGCCTCCTGAGAAGCTGGGATTACAGGCATGTACCGCCATGCCCTGCTAATTTTTAAATTATTATTTTTTACTTTTTTTGAGACAGTCTAGCTCTATCACCCAGGCTGGAGTGCAGTGGCGGGATCTTCGCTCACTGCAACCTACACCTCCTGGGTTCAAGTGATTCTCCTGCCTCAGCCATCCGAGTAGCTGGGACTATAGGCGCACACCACCTTGCCTGGCTAATTCTTGTATTGTTTTGGTAGAGACGGGGTTTTGCCATGGTGGCCAGGCTGGTCTCGAATTCCTGACCCCAAGCGACCCACCCGCCTCAGCCTCTAATTTTTTTTTTTTTTTTTTTTTGCTTGTTTTTATGGAGACAAGGTCTGTTTATGTTGCCCAGGTTGGTCTTGAACACCTAGCCTCAAGCAATTTCTCCCATCTTGGCCTCCCAAAGTGCTGGGATTACAGGCATGAACCACCAGGCCCGGCCCTGGGTGTCTTTAAACATCAGACATTTGTTCCCTCACAGTTCCGGAGGCTAGAAGTCCAAAATTGAGGGGTCATGCTCTCTCTGAAGGTCCTAGGGGAAGAAACTTACTTTACTTTTTTTTTTCTTTTTGACTTAAACGACATTTATTTCCCACAGTTTTGGAGGCTGGGAAGTTCAGAATCAAGATGCCAGCAAATCTGGGGTCTGGGGAGGGCACTCTTCCTGGTTTGCAGACAGCAGTTGCCTCATTGTATCCTCATTTGGTGGAGAGCTGAGAGAGCAGTAAAATCCCTCCTTGATTCTTCCCAGTTTTTGATAGTTATTGGCAATCTTTGGTATTGTTTTGTGGACGCATGACTCCAGTCTCTGCCTCCTTTAGCGTTCTTTGGCTGGGCATGGTGGCTTACTCCTCTAATCCCAGCACTTTGGGAGGCCAAGATGGGCGGATGATGAGTCAGGAGATCGAGACCATCCTAGTTAACACGGTGAAACCCTGTCTCTCCTAAAAATAAAAAAAATCAGTCAGGCGTGGTGGCATGCACCTGTAGTCCCAGCTACTAGGTAGGGCGAGACAGGAGAATCACTTGAACCTGCGAGGCAGAGGTTGCAGTGAGCCGAGATCACGCCACTGCACTCCAGCTTGGGCGACAGAGCGAGACTCAGTCTCAAAAAAAAAAAAAAAAAAAACTACATAGTGTTCTTCCCATGTGTCTGTGTCCAAATTTCCTCTTCCTATTTCAACAGTCTCTGGATTAGGGCCCATATTAATCCAGTATGACCTCATCTTGACTTGATTGTACCTGCAACCACCCTGTTTCTAAGTAAGGTCACATTCTGAGATAGTTGGGATACGATTTCAACATATCATTTGGGGGACACAGTTCAACCTTAACAGCTTAACAGTGTCTGAAAAATAAAGAAAAAGTGAGGTAGTTTGGTTCCAGCATTTAAAAAATTCAGCTTCATTGGCTGGCGCGGTGGCTCATGCCTGTAATCCCAGCACTTTGGGAGGCCAAGGCGGGCAGGTCACCTGTGGTCAGGAGTTCGAGATCACCCTGGCCAACATGGAGAAACCCCATCTCTACTAAAAATACAAAAATTAGCCAGGTGTGGTGGTGGCCGCCTGTAATTCTGGCTTCTCAGGAGGCTGAGACAGGAGAATCGCTTGAAACCAGGAGGTCGAGGTTGCAGTGAGGTGAGATTGTGCCACTGCACTCCAGCTTGGGCGACAGAGTAAGACTCCAACTAAAAAAAAAAAAATCATCTTCATTAAGATGTAATTTGTATATGATAAAATGTATTCATTTTAGCCAGGCATTGTGGCTCATGTTTGTAATTCCAGAGACTGAAGGGCTGAGTGGGGAGGATTGCTTGAGGCCAGGAATTCGAGATGAGCCTAGGCAACATAGTCAGGCCTTGCCTCCAAAAAAAAAAAATTAAACAATTACCCAGGCATGGTGGCACATGCAGTGCAGTGGCTCAATCTCAGCTCACTGCAACCTCTGCCTCCTGGGTTCAAGTGATTCATGTGTCTCAGCCTCCTGAGTAGCTGGGATTGCAGACATGCACCACTATGCCTGGCTAATTTTTGTATTTTCAGTAGAGACAGGGTTTCACCATGATGGCCAGGCTGGTCTCGAACTCCTGGCCTCATGTGATCTGCCCGCTTTGGCCTCCTAAAGTGCTGGGATTATAGGTGGTGTGCACCCTGGCCCGTCTTTACTTTTTTTTTTTTTTTTTTTTGAGGCTGGAACATTTTTATGGGACCTTCTAAAAGTCAGGAAAAGTACAGAATTGGGTTGGAACATCCTGGGAGGAGCTGGAGGAACCACCATGGCTCTAGTGGAAGATGGCTAGAGCTACACTTGTCAAAAGGAGAGCCCTGACACTGAACTGGTACGTGAGTGAGACCCTTCCAGCTAGAACCCTGGCAAAAAGGGAGAATTGGGATAAGGAGGAAAGGTCTGGAGGAGAGCTACTGAATGCTTCTTTGGGAGTAAAGGAGGAGGTCAGTGCCTTCTTGTAATTTTAATAAGACATGGGAGCGCATTTTCTTTTAAAACCATAAGGGAAAGGGAACATACTGTTACATTTCAAATGTTATGACTTTAAAAAATAACTGGCACAGGATCATTGGGGTGATAACGTCTAATAACCTCAATTTGAAAATGTAACTGAGTAGTGAATAAGCTGTGATTTCTCTTGTAGCGTATAATGCAACTCTTGGATAAAAAGTAAATGTTCTGCCTTGACCCATTTCAAAGGCTTCAGAGGCCAGTATCAAAGAGCCATTCATAAAAGCCTTGAGGAGCTAGACCGCTTGTCTTATCTGTCCCAGTCCAGTGTTTGGGAGGCCAGCCCGGGATGTGTGGGCAGGAATTGTCTGATATTACCTTGATCTCCTCCCTTGGAACATGCAAAGGGTACACTGTGTTCCAAGAAAACCTGACACAAAATGTCAGCATGGGACAAATTCTGAAAACTTGCTTACTGGCCTTCCAGTCTTTTTTTTTTTTTTTTTGAGACGGAGTCTGGCTCTGTCTCCCAGGCTGGAGTGCAGTGGCCAGATCTCAGCTCACTGCAAGCTCCGCCTCCCGGGTTTACGCCATTCTCCTGCCTCAGCCTCCCGAGTAGCTGGGACTACAGGCGTCCGCCACCTTGCCCGGCTAGTTTTTTGTATTTTAGTAGAGACGGGGTTTCACCGTGTTAGCCAGGATGGTCTCGATCTCCTGACCTTGTGATCCGCCCGTCTCGGCCTCCCAAAGTGCTGGGATTACAGGCTTGAGCCACCGCGCCCGGCCTGGCCTTCCAGTCTTAAGAAGATATTAGAAAACATCGAAAGCCTAAAACAGAACACATAAAATTTAAACTACTTTTCTTAGGTCAAAATTACCAATAATGAAGACAAATTCCAAATGATACCCAGAAAACATATTTTGTACCACTTTAAAAAGGATTGGTATTCTCTGTCTCCTCTTTTTTTTGTTTGTTTTTTTTGGAGACAGGGTCTCACTGTCGCCCAGGCTGGAGTGCTCACTGCAGCCTTGACCTTCCCGGGCCCCAGTGAGGAATTTCCAGGAATTTATTTACTGGAATTCCAGTAATTAATTTAATTTCCAGTAAAAATTACCACACTTGGCTAATTTTTAAATTTTTTGGTAGAGACAGGGCTCACTGTGTTGCCCAGGCTGGTCTCAAACTTCTGAGCTCAAGCGATCCTCCCACCTCAGCCTCCCAAAGTGGTGGGATTACAGGCATGAGCCACCGCGCCTGGCCAGGATTAGTATTCTTAATATATATTAGAAGCAAACAATTCCCTAGGGGGGAAAAAAGGAGAACAACATAAATAAGAAACCCATAACAAATAACAAACAGCTAATAACATCAAACATTTTCAATTCGGCCAGGCGCGGTGGCTCAAGCCTGTAATCCCAGCACTTTGGGAGGCCCAGGCAGGCAGATCACGAGGTCAGAAGATAGACACCATACTGGCTAACACGATGAAACCCCGTCTCTACTAAAAATACATAAAAATTAGCCAGGCATGGTGGTGGGCACCTGTAGTCACAGCTACTCGGGAGGCTGAGGCAGGAGAACGGCGTGAATTCGGGAGAGGGAGCTTGAAGTGAGCCGAGATCACACCACTGCACCCCAGCCTGGGCGACAGAGCAAGACTCCATCTCAAAAAAAAAAAAATTTCAATTAACCAATAATTTAAAAATACGAATGAGAAGCCAGGCACAGTGGCGAGTGCCTGTAGTTTTGGCTATTTAGGAGGCTGAGGCAGGAGGATCACTTGAGCCCGGGTGTCAGAGGTTACAATGAGCTATGATCACACCACTGCACTCCAGCCTGGGCGACAGAGCAAGAACTTGTCAAAGAAAAAAAGAAAAAGAGAAAGAGAGAGAGAGAAATCAAGGAGGGAGGGAGTGAGGAAGAGAGGAAAAGACAGAAAGAAAAGAGAAAGAAAGAAAGAGAGAAAGAAAAGAAAAGAGAAAGAAAAAACCCAGAATGAATGCAGTAGTGAGAAAATGCTTTCACCTACTAAAGGGAGCAATGTAAAAGACCAACACTACTCAGTGAATTTTCAGATTATGGAAATTAGGCAACCATGTCCTGTGTGAAAATGCAAATTGTTATAGTTTTTTTTTGCAGGGTTTTATGACAATATCTAACAACATTTACAGCATGTATTTCTTGTAAAGCATCAGTTTCTCTACTTAGAAATATATCTTACAGATATATTCATAAAAATAGAAGAAGTTATACAAGGTTGTTCATGACAGCATTATAGGAATAACAACCTAAAAACCTAACGTAAATGTGCAATCAATAGAGAGATGGTTAACTAAATTAGTAAACATCCATCCAATGGAAGACTCTGGAGCCATTAAAAATAATGAGATCAATATCTTTTTACTGCATCAGTGTTCAGCTCAATAAATCATCACAAAGCAATCACACCCATTAATAGCCCAAATGCCTTTTTTTTTTTTTTTTTTTTTGAGACGGAGTCTCGCTCTGTCGCCCAGGCTGGAGTGCAGTGGCCGGATCTCAGCTCACTGCAAGCTCCGCCTCCCGGGTTCACCCAATTCTCCTGCCTCGCCTCCCGAGTAGCTGGGACTACAGGTGCCCGCCCCCTCGCCTGGCTAGTTTTTTGTATTTTTTAGTAGAGACGGGGTTTCACCATGTTAGCCAGGATGGTCTCGATCTCCTGACCTCGTGATCCGCCCGTCTCGGCCTCCCAAAGTGCTGGGATTACAGGCTTGAGCCACCGCGCCCGGCCCAAATGCCTTCTTATACATCCTCCTAGTCACAGCCATCTCCCCAAAGGTAACTACTTGCTGATTTCTACCATTATGGATCGTTTTGAACTTTACAGAAATGTAATCATACAGCATATTTTCTTTTGTCTGGCTTCTCTGGTCATTATTGTTTATGAGATATATTCAAGTTGAATATACCACAATTTATTTATTTCCACTTTGGGGCTACTATGAAATCATACTTATATGAACATTACTTTTTTTTTTTTTAGTTCACAGATGTCTACATTTCTGCTGAATATATGCCTAGGAGTGAGACTATTGTGTCTATTATATATTTAGTTTTAGTAGATGGTGCCAAACAGTTTTCCAAAATAGTGTGCCAATTTATATTCCCACCAGCAATGTATGAGATTTATCAGCTGCTTATATGAAAAATCTGGAAGCATATATATTAAGCTTAACTAGGTGCTTCTGGGCAGGCAAGTGAGGGAAGAATGTGTGACTGTATAGTTCATACACTTGAGTACTTTTTCTTTTTTAATAACTGCATGTATTTCTTTAAAAAAAAAATAGGACGGGCGTGGTGGCTCATGCCTGTAATTCCAGCACTTTGGAAGGCTGAGGCAGGCGGATCACTCAAGGTCAGGAGTTCAAGACCAGCCTGGCCAACATGGTGAAATCCTGTTTCTACTAAAAATACAAAAATTAGCCATGTGGTGGCATGCCCCTGTAGTCCCAGCTACTTGGGATGCTGAGGCAGGAGAATTGCTTGAACCCAGGAGGCAGAGGCTGCAGTGAGCCCAGATTGCGCCACTGCACTTCAGCCTGGGCGACTGAGACTCTCTCAAAAATAAATAAATA
>NW_016805006.1:1432023-1437311 GCF_001698545.2 Rhinopithecus bieti
AAAAAAAAAAAAAAAAAAAAATTGAAAATAATCAAATATGGGACTTTAACTTATAAGAAGAAGGAAATTGCATTTTGTTTTTACTGATTTATCTGCAAGAATGCATGATTGTGTGGGTCATAAGATCTGGAGTCACACTGGAAGTAAGATGCCTGATTGTAACCTCAGACCTAAGGTAAGCTACAATTCAGGAGTACTAGAGTCTTGCGCATATTAACAAAACTGTATGTCAGTTCCCATTTGACCATTTTTAAAATACGTATTCTTCATTAATCAGAATTGGAGTGAAAGTGAGGAAAGGAGCATCCAAAATCTCCAACAACACTATTCATGAAGGTGTACATTGGTACGACTTTTTTTTTTTTTTTTTGCAGGGAAATTTTGTGATATTTATCAAATCTTTAAATGTACATACTCTCTCAGTAATTTCTTTCTTTCTTTCTTTTTTGAGACAGAGTCTTGTTCTGTCACCCAGGCTTGAGTGCAGTGGCATGATCTCTGCTCACTGCAACCTCTGCCTCCTGGGTTCAAGTGATTCTCCTCCTCAGCCTCCTGAGTAGCTGGAATTACAGGTGTGCACCATCATGCCTGGCTAATTTTTGTATTTTTAGTGGAGATGGGTTTTCACCATGTTGGCCAGGCTGGTCTCAAACTCCCGACCTCAAATGATCCACCTGCCTCAGCCTCCCAAAGTGCTGGGATTACAGGCATGAGCCACTGTGCCCAGCCCTCTCAGTAGTTTCATCTCTAGGATGTTGGGACTACAGGTGTGCACCACCATGCTTGGCTAATTTTTGTATTTTTAGTAGAGACAGGGTTTCACCATGTTGGCCAGGATGGTCTCAATCTCTTGACCTCGTGATCCGCCCGCCTTGGTCTCCCAAAGTGCTGGGATTACAGGCATGAGCCACCACGCCTAGTCTAATTTTTATATTTTTAGTAGAGATGGGGTTTCACCATGTTGGGCAGGCTGGTCTCAAACTCCTGACCTCAGGTGATCCACCTGCCTTGACCTCCCAAAGTGCTGGGATTATAGGCATGAGCCACTGCGCTGGGCCGTCCGAACACGCGTTCGTCTTAGGCCATAGGGTCATTCTCAGGGTATGCTTAAATTATTGCTGCTAGGCACATCTGCCATACAGCAGCCTCCAAGATGGCCTCCAGTGATCCCTGCCTCCTGGTGTTTACCCTTTTGTAGTCCCCTCTCATATTGTACCAGATTTGCTCTGTGTGACTACTAGAAAATTGCAACAGTAATGGTATGTCCCTTCAAAGGCACGTGTATAGAAAGACCTTGTGGCTTTTGCCTTGCTGTCTCTTGGATCAGTCACTAGCTGCTATGGTGTGAAGACATTCACGCAGCCCTATGGAGAGGTACTTGTAGTGAGGAACTGAGGCCCTCAGCCAAGAGCCAACAAGAAACTGAGGCCTCCTGCTAACGGTCATGTGAGTGAGCCATCCTGAAGGTGGATTCTCTAGCCCCAGTCAAGTCTTAAGAGATTGTAGTGAGCATAGATCTCACCACTGCACTCCAGCCTCTGTCTCAAAAAAAAGAAGAATGTGTGTTCGGAACTCTGAGCTAAAGAATCTCTGGGAGTTCAATTGCTGGTCGGTTCACTCCTGGAACCTTCACTAACCAGATCCAGGTAGCCTTCTGGGAGCCACAGCTTCTGGTGGTTATTGATTCCAACGATGACCACCAGCCTGTCACAGAGGCAACTTATGTTAATCTATCTACCATCGCTCTGTGCAACACAGATTCTCCTCTGTGCTATGGGGACATTGCCATCCCATGCAACAACAAAGGAGCTTACTTATGGGTTTGATATGATGGATGCTGGTTTGGGAACTTCTGTGCATGCATGGCACCATCTCCTGTGAACACTCATGGGAGCTCAGGCCTGATCTCTACTTCTACAGAGATCCTAAAGAGGTTGAAAAGGAAGGCCAGGTACGGTGATTCATGCCTGTAATCCCAGCACTTTGGGAGGCCAAGGTGGGTGAATCACCTGAGGTCAGGAGTTCAAGACCAGCCTGGCCAACATGGTGAAACCTGGTCTCCACTAAAAATACAAAAATTAGCTGGGCATGGTGGCACCTGCCTGTAGTCCCAGCTACTTGGGAGGCTGAGGCAGGAGAATCACTTGAATCCAGAAGGCGCAGGTTGCAGTGAGCTGAGACAGCACCATTGCCCTGCAGCTTGGGCAATAGAGTGAGACTCTGTCTCAAAAAAAAAAAAAAAAAAAAAAAAGATGAAAAGGAAGAGCAGGCTGTTGCTGAAAAAAATCTGTGACCAAGGAGGAATTTCAGGGTAAGTGGACTGCTCTGGCTCCTGAGTTCACTGCTCTTCCGCCTGAGGGTGCAGACTGATCTGAAGGTGGCAGGTGCTCTCTGTGCCTATTCAGCAATTCCTTACTGAAGACTGGAGAGCTCAGCCTGCCACGGAAGCCTGGTCTGCAGCTCCCACTGCTCAGGTCACTTGAATGGGTAGGAACAACCACCAAGTTGTCTTACAGGATCATAAGCCACATGGAAATAAGTTTGACAGAAAATAAACATGTTTCTTAAAACAAAAACAAACAAACAAACAAAAGGAACCTGGGAGTTGCCAATCAGGAGATTCATTCCTTACCTATGAGGAACATAGGAACCTCCATCTTATCCCATGGAATATGGGCCATACAGGGGATCGAGGCCTTTGTTTTGGGTTAAATCAAGGTTGCCAGGTGGAGGTTGCTAGGGAAAGAATGCTAAGTGAAAATGCTATATAACCAGTATGGTTTTTTTTTTTTTGAGATGGAGTCTTGCTCTGTTGCCAGGCTGGAGTGCAGTGGCACGATCTCAGCTCACTAAAACCTCCATCTCCCAGGTTCAAGCAATTCTCCTGCCTCAGCCTCCCAAGTAGCTGGGATTACAGGCACGCACCACCATGCCCAGCTAGTTTTTTGAATTTTTAATAGAGACGGGGTTTCACCATAATGGCCAAGCTGGTTTCCAACTCCTGACCTCAAGTGATCTACTTGCCTTGGCCTCCCAAAGTGCTAGGAGTACAGGTGTGAGCCACCGCACCCAGCCAGTACGCTTTTTATAAGCAAATGCAGTTCTCCTGTCCAGCCTGCCACCACAGGATTGCCCTGTATGTAAGTCTCCTCAATAAACCCTATGTCTCAGCCTGGGAAACATAGTGAGGCCCCATCTCTATAATTTTTTGTTTTAATTAGCCAGAACTAATGCCTGTAGTCCCAGCTTCTCAGGAGTCTGACGCAGGAGGATTGCTTGTGTCCAGGTGGTTGAGACTGCAGTGAGCCATGAATACACCACCGTATTCCAGCCTGGGTGACAGAGTGAGACCTCATCTCAAAAAGTAAATAAATTAATTAAATAAACCGTATGTCTCATTCACTGGCTCTGCATCTCGTCTTTAGCCTCTCAAACATGGTGCCATTCCTGTTGAAGTCAATAGGGGTCCAGCATGACAGCTGCCTACCAACATAACATTTTGGTTGCCCCTAGGGAGGGGAGATAGATGGTTTGTGCCTGGCAGGAAAGGAAGATTTTCACTGTGTATGTTTTGTACTTTTGAATTTTGAACCCTGTTAAATGTATTAGTTAGCAAAGAAAACCAGCTCCCCATAATTTAGGCTGCTGATTGTGAAATTTAACATGTCATCAGAATCACCTGAAAGGCTTGTTAAACCACAGGTTGCTGAGCCCAACTATCTGAGTTTCTGATTCAGTAAGTAGGTCTGGGGTGGAACCTGAGAATTTGTGTTTCTAACAAGTTTTAGGGTGATGCTGATCCTGCTGCTCCAGGGACCACATTTTAGGAACCACTGACTTAGACCTGCTTGTCCAATATGGTAGCCACATGTGGCTATTAAGAACTTCAAATGTGTCTAGTTCAAATTAAGATGTGCTATAAGTGTAAAAACATACACTGGATTTCAAAGACTTAGTACAAAAAAAAGAATGCAAAGTATCTCTTTAATAATTTTATATTGATTTATGTTTGAAAATGTTTTAGATATATTGGGTTAACAAAAAATATGTTATTAAAAATAATTTCACCTTGGAAGAGGAGGAAGTGAAAAAAAGAAAAAAAATCACCTGTTTCTTTTTACTTGCTAGTTACTAGAAAATTTCATCTTATACGGCTCATATTATATTTCTGTTGGACAGTGCAGACTTAGACAATTCTTTCTTCTCTCCTGTTTCTGTGCTGTTTAACAACAGTATTTTGCTACAAGACTAGTTGATAAATCTGATAAACTGATAGTCTAAATTATTAATAGGTGATGATAACTTAATAGGTTTAAACTGTTTTCATTTTAACAACAATAGCTAATGTCCACGTATAAAAGAGTATCTACCAGGGAGAATTTTCTGACATCTTGGAAGTCAGGTGGAAACAATACCTTTGGTTAGGCAGTTCTTTTCCCTGCTTCTCAGTCCCTACTAAACTCCAAACACGTATGTTGCTGCCTCTTCAGCTCATGGTAGGACAGGGCCTGAAAGCAAAAGAACAACTCATTCCTCACGCTTTTTTCTCATAAAGTAGACATGTTGAGAGAGAAAAGCTAAATTAATTTGGAGCTACAGAACAGCTGTTTTAAAGCTATTAAGTTACTATTTCATGAATGTCACATGTTCTGTTTAAGTGGGTCAAAGGAATTCAGTGAATCCACATACCAGGAAACACTTTCACAACATTTAATCATTTGCTAGTTACTTAACCAAGGAGAAAAATTCGCTTTTGGCCGGGCGCGGTGGCTCAAGCCTGTAATCCCAGCACTTTGGGAGGCCGAGGTGGGCGGATCACAAGGTCAGGAGATCGAGACCATCCTGGCTAACACGGTGAAACCCCGTCTCTACTAAAAAAGTACAAAAAACTAGCCAGGCGAGGTGGCAGGCACCTGTAGTCCCAGCTACTCGGGAGGCTGAGGCAGGAGAATGGTGTGAACCCGGGAGGCGGAGCTTGCAGTGAGCTGAGATCCGGCCACTGCACTCCAGCTTGGGCGACAGAGCGTGACTCCATCTCAAAAAAAAAGAAAAAAAAAAAAAGAAAATTCGCTTTTAATATGCATTTAAGGGCAATAATTAACCAGCTTAGTCACTGAGTTATTTAATTTTTTAATCTAATACCCTAAATAGAATGATATAAAATATTTTGTAATTAGTTTTTTCAGGTTATACAATCATATAATCTAGAGTCAAATAGTTCCATAAGTTGAATAATGTAAAATGTTATTTTTTATTTATAAAATATTTTAATTTGTGCACATTAAAAT
>NW_016805006.1:1439299-1455696 GCF_001698545.2 Rhinopithecus bieti
GCAAGGCTCCGTCAAAAAAAAAAAAAAAAAAAAAAAAAAAAAAAAAAAAAAAAAAAAAAAAAGAAAAGAAAGGAACATAACTTTGCCAGCAGAGTCAGATGGGCATTTGCGACTGTGCTGAGGGAAATGAATGCCCAATCCCAGGAGGATGCAGCGCAGGGAGGAGAAACCTCCGTTGCAGGCCTGGCCGGTAGTCTGTCAGAAAATAGAGCATGAACAGCTGTTGGGTCCCAAGAGGAGGCCCAGAGACTCCCCCATTGTGGTGGAACACATTTCCTATGATGCCTGTGTCCCCGCTGAGTTGCGGGAGTTAAGCAACTAATGTCTGCAGTTGTGTACAGACTTAGCGCAAGTCATTCGGGAGAAGGATCATTGCTGAGCAACCCAGTTCTGCCCGAGCATTCCAGTTCAAAGAGTACCTGCTGCAGTTTGCGGAAGGGTAAAGCCTTTTCTGCTTGATAAGAGAACTGGCCAAGGTGCCCGGCTTGCGGGGCACTGGACAACCAGAGCCACATGTGGATTTGGCAATCCACTGGTCTCTGAACCCGGATAAGTTTCCGGGCAGAGCTGCATAAACAGCTATGAAAGTTGGTCAGTGAAAGTAAAACCCGGGTCTTTGAATCTTGGCATCGGCTGCTTGGCTCTCCACTTATGCACTGTGTATGTGTCTCCCATACCTGAAGACATTCTGGGGGTGGATGTTTTGTACCGCTTGGCAGCTGTACCATCTGTCACAGACTTGCTGGACCGCTTGACAACGGAACTGGGACTTCTTGTCCAGAGAGCCAGGAACAGTTTGCCTTCATGGGAGGGCAACAGTGGACTTTCTTTTTCTTTTTTTTTTTTTTTTTGAGGTGGAGTCTTGCTCTGTCGCCCAGGCTGGAGTGCAGTGGCACGATCTTAGCTTCTGCAACCTCCACCACCTGGGTTCAAGCAATTCTCCTGTCTCAGCCTCCTGAGTAGCTAGGACTATAGGCACCCGCCACCACGCCCAGCTAATTATTATTATTATTTTTTTGAGACAGTCTCGCTCTGTCACCAGGCTGGAGTGCAGTGGTGCGATCTCGGCTCACTGCAACCTCCACCTCCTGGGTTCAAGCGATTCTCCTGCCCCAGCCTCCCAAGTAGCTGGGACTACAGGCACGTGCCACCATACCCGGTTAATTTTTGTATTTTTAGTAGAGACAGGGTTTCACCATTTGGCCAGGATGGTCTCAATCTCCTGACCTCGTGATCCGCCCACCTTGGCCTCCCAAAGTGCTGGGATTACAGGTGTGAGCCACCATGCCCAGCCAATTTTTGTATTTTTAGTAGAGACGGGGTTTCACCATACTGGCCAGGCTGGTCTCGAACTCCTGACCTTGTGATCTGCCTGCCTCGGTCTCCCAAAGTGCTGAGATTACAGGCATGAGCCACTGCGCTAGGCCCAACAATGGACTTTCATAGTGTTGCTGATGGGCTATTGTATAGCCCCGCCATATGCTGTGGTTTTGTTAATAATGTTCTGTTAACCTCTGATTCTCTTGCAGGTTTAAAAGTGGCAGCACTTCTCTTGCCTGGGACTGGGATGATGAGGCTGAGACAGCCTTTCTGGGTAGTAAACCGAGGGTGCCCATTTACACTAGATGTACATGTAACTACAGATAGTTTTGGCTAGGGACTATATCAGTGCATGAGCGCTTGGAAGCACCAGTAAGCTTTTAGTCCCAGCTATGGAAGAGAGCTGACCTCCAGTGTTCATTAATAGAGAAGCAGTTACTAATAGTGGGATGGGTGTGTTCATGCGTAACCACCACCCCAGACTGGAAAAGCAGTTAGTAACTGCATATTCTGCCCTTCAGGCTTATAAGAGCATGGCAGTACGGGCTACAGTTGTCATGCTGACAACTAACCCAATAGGGGGATGGGTGTGTTCATGGATAACAACCCCTGGACAGAGACAGTGAAGACATCCACTTCAGCGAAGTGCGGCGCCTACTTACTTAGAGCAGCAGAGTATGCTGAATGCAAGTTCCTTAACAGCAGAGTTACAACAGGTTTTGGGACCTGAAGTCCTAATGCAAGATGAGGCCATGGGGCCCGAGGCACCTCTAGACCCTAAGCCTTCACCATTAGGAAGGGCGTCCCCCCATTCCTAATAGGGTATCATGTACAAGTGGGTCCAGCTGGGGTGCTATTGCTGGTGCAGTCCAAGCTAGTACTGACACCATATGGTTTGAAAGCAGGTATGGGCAAAGTAGTTAATAAGCTAAAGTTAAGGTAATGTGAATGGTAATCACCAAGGAGGTGACACCTAAGGTAATCTGCGCCAATAGCTGGACAGTTTATCATAGCTTATGTATGCAAGGGGCCTGCATGCCCAGAAGCTTACGTATGTATTGGGCTTGTGTGCCCAAGGCTTGTGTGTCAGGCTTATGTGTCAAGCCTGTGTATGTATCGGACCTGCGTGCCCAAAGTTTATGTCAGGCCTGTGTGCCAAACCTGTGTATCAAACCTGTGTGTCCAAGGCCTATGTCTCCCTCAGCCTAGAGGGTGGAGTGTAAGGCCGAGGTGGATATCCAAGGCCTGTGTAACTCAGTGAGTTTGGCGCATAGGCGCACACGTCCACTTGTTATATAACCCATTTGTGTAAGTTCATACTTGGCTCTGAGCCACTATTGTCTGCCCTGCTAATGCTGTACAGGGGATCTGGGGACTTGGCTCAGCTCAACATGGCTTGACATGGAGGACGCACTGGTACCCAGAGAAAGAGAGAGAGCCAAAGCTGTCCATTTTACAGATGGACAGGAGGGAGCCAGGACACAGCTTGGCTTGCTCATGGCCAGAGAGAAAAAGAGTTAAGCTGCTGACCCTGAAGACAAGGGAGAGCCGGCTGCACAGGTATGTGGGAACCACCAGGCTAGGCAACCGAGACAGGGTGGACAATGTAAAAGAGCTAGTTTGAGTAAACCATGTAAGACAGCTGCTGCTAAATAGAACCTTATTCACCTGCCTACAGCCCATCAAGTGTTCTTTCTGCTCACCTACCCACTCCCCTTGGACTTTAGCATGGCTGGACCCAGACACCGGGATCTAACAAGTGTTTTTCTAGCAATTGTAATCTATTAATTGAATCTTTCTTTGGAAATCTATTCCAGACCCTTCTGGCCTGCTCCAATCTGTATTCGTTCCTCTCTAGGCCTATACCACAGTCTCATTGGTATCTCCCTTTACCACCATCCTAGTGGTTTACTTTATACCTCTCTTTTGGTTGTACCCTTCATTTTGTGTCATATTTTTCCTCCTTCTTGGTTTGCTTCTTATTTTGGAGGATTCCATCCCTAGTAGCTTCCTAAATTTTAAAAATATTTTGCTTTTTTTTTTTTTAGCGACAGGCTCCTGCTATGTTCCCTGGGCTGGCCTTAAACTCCTGGGCTCAAGGGATCCTCCTGTGTAAGGAACATGGCTGCAATGCAGCAAGGGAGGCATGGGCCAAGATAAACATCCCGCATGACTCAGCAAGTTTGGAGTGCAGGTGCATAACTTTACTTGTTATATAATCACAGCTACATAGCCATAACATGGGAAGGCTCATCACTTGGCTTGGAGCCACTATTGTCTGTAAAAGGTATAACTGCCCTGCTGATGCTGTACAGGCATGCTTGTGCCCAGAGAAAGTGTTAAGCTGCTGACCTGTAGGGAAAGCTGGCTGTGCAGCTGTGTGTGGGAGTGGCAGGAGTCGCAGAGCCGGAAGAGGTAGCCAAGACAGAGACACACAGTGTAAGAGAGCTGCTGAATGAAACCATCTTTCACGTGCCTATGGCCCCTTAAGTGTTCTTTCAGCTATATAAGATGAGGGTATCACCATGTTGCCCAGGCTGGTCTCAAACTCCTGGGCTCAGGCGATCCTCCCACCTTGGCATCTCAAAGTGTTGGCATTACAGGTATGAGCCACCATGCCTGACCTCCATATTGAAGGTAGAACTAACAAGATTTACTGATAGGTAGAAGGTGGTGGGGTGTGAGAAAGAGAGGAATGAAGAGAATTCCAAGTGAGTCTGGTGACTTTTCCGTATTCCAAAGATAAAAAGAAACTCATAACTTTTCATGTTTTCTCATATGCAGCAGTAGACACAAAATGACAGTGGAGCAGGGTTTACTGTTTTAGGGAAAAAGGATAATTTTACACTGGTATGCTTGACTCTCTTTGAAATTGCAATTTAGCTAGGCAGCCAGAGAGATTGGCTAGCTGAGATCCAACTAATTTTAGGCAACTACAACAAACAAGAAGAGAGAGAACTGGGGACAAAAAGAGAAAGACTCAGCACAACAGTCAAATCACATCAGCAAAGTCCCTTAAGCCTCCACTACTTCCCTTGCTTTCTTGTTCCGGCAGGGTCTTAGCTCGTCAGCCAGTTCCATGGCCACTCATCATACTCAGGGTGAAGTCGGCCAGCAGAATGCTGCAGCCTTGGGGTGGGAGACCTAGCTCAGGGGACACTGAATAGCCCAGTAACTGACACAAGTTTTGAGGGAGTGCAAACCATCTATCAACAGGGATTTTTTTTTTTTTTTCCCTTAAGGAAGCACTGTAGCAAAATGACAGATGAATTACAATAAAGAGCTCAAAAAAAGGGCAGGGGTGATACATAAGAAACAGTGATGAGTAGGCCGGGTGTAATCCCAGCACTTTGGGAGGCAGAGGCGGGCAGATCATGAGGTCAGGAGATAGAGAGCATCCTGGCCAACATGGTGAAACCCTGTCTCTACTAAAAATACAAAAATTAGCTGGATGTGGTGGCAAGTGCCTGTAATTCTAGCTACTCGGGAGGCTGAGGCAGGAGAATCACTTGAACCAGGGAGTCGGAGGTTGCAGTGAGCCAATATCATGCCACTGCACTCCAGCCTGGTGACACTGCAAGACTGTCTCAAACAAACAAACAAACAAACAAAAACCAGGCACTGTGGCTCATGCCTGTAATTCCAGCACTTTGGGAGGCTGAGGCAGGCAGATCATGAGGTCAGGAGCCTGAGACCAGCCTGGCCAACATGGCGAAACACCATCTCTACTCTTACTAAAAATACAAGAAATTAGGCGGGCTGTGTGCAAGTGCCTGAATCCCAGGTACTTCGGGGGAGGCTGAGGCAGGAGATTGCGTTGAGCAGGGGAGGGCAGAGGTCTGCAGTGATGCCATTGCATTCCAGCCTAGGTGACAAGAGCAAGACTCTGTCTCAAAAAAAAAAAAAAAAAAAAAAAGGAAAAGAAAAAGAAACTGATAACGTTTACAGCTGTATAGATTAAATAGTTGTTGATAGTGGTTTTTATGTTTAGTGCAATTTGTCAGAAAAGATTCTTAGAAGAGACATAATAAGAAAGATGAATAACAATCTTGAACTAAATCACAACAAAAGTAGAAGTGAGGTATAAGGCAGAGGAGAAAGAAAATCTTGCTAAAGATTTTCTGTAGCAAGCAAAATTATAGGGGAGCAAAATTATAGATACCGTTTCTTGATGGTCATTAAAAATATTGGGCAGAGTGTGTTGGCTCACGCCTATAATCCCAGCACTTTGGGAGGTGGAGGCAGGAGGATCACTTGAGCCCAGGAGTTCGAGACCAGCCTGGGCAACACGGCGAAACTGTCACTACAAAAAATACAAACATTAGCTGGGTGTGGTGACATGTGCCTGTAGTCCCAGCTACTAGGGAGGCTGAGGTAGAAGGATCACCTGTGCCCAGGAGGCAGAGGTTGCAGTGCGCTGTGATCGTGCCACTGTACTCCAGCCTAAGTGACAGAGCCTGATCCTGTCTCAAAAAAAAAAAAAAAAAAAAAAAAAAAAAAAAGAAAGAAAGAAAAGAAAAGAAAAAAAGTAAAAAAAAAGAGAAGAAACCAGTGACTCATAACATAATTGTTAACAATTTATAGGTAACCAATTGTAAAAGAGAAACAGAATTAAGACAGAAAATGCACACCCAAATGACCACAGGGGCCGGAAGGGTAATGCAGAAGTGGATATTTTTACTTTCGTTTCTTGAAATACGGCTCTTTTGGGTCTTCAATAAAAGTAATAGAGTCATGGAAACAGATATTCTACCATAAAAAAAAAAAAATAGTGCAAGGAGAGATCATAAATATAAACTAAAATTCTCTCCACTTTGGAAAAATAACACAGAATGGGGGACACTGTGGTGAACCAGAGGGTACATACCCCATCTGGAAGGGCCAGCCACCACTCAGTGATGTGAGATTAGGGGACCTCACATTATCGTGCCTCTAATTTTTAAAGTGTGGATACACAACTGAATTTCTACATGAAAGATCCAGATTTTAAAACATTGGATGAGCCAGGCATGGTGGTGCACGCCTATAGTCCCAGCTACTCAGGAAGCCAAGGTGGGAAGGATCCTTTGAGCTTAGGAGTCAGAGGTTGCAGTGAGCTATGATCACGTAGTAAATTCTCCCAAAGTCAAAGTCATGTTGAGAAAAGAAAACAATCCCAGCTATTTACAATTTACGTAAGATATACCTAAAACAACATGACTAAAAGAGTTTGATAATACTGGGAAGTGTTTCCATCAAAGCAAATGCTAACATAAAGAAGGCTATTGTGACTAATATGATAAGGAAATGTATTGGTTCATATAACTAGAAGGTTAAAGTTAAGGAAGGGTTTATGGTTATTTATTTCAGTAGCTCAATAATTTCATCAAGGACCCAATTTATTAGGTCCATCTGATTTGCCATCTACAATATTATATTCATCCTAAAGTTGGCTTTCTTTTATTTTTTTGGAGACAGGGTCTTGCTGTGTCGCCCAGGCTGGAATGCAGGGGTGCAATCACAGCTTGCTGCAGCCTTGACCTCCCAGGCTCAAGCGATCCTCTTACCTCAGCCTCCTGAGTAGCTGCCACCACAGGCGTGTGCCACTATGTCCAGCTAATTTTTGTATTTTTTGTGGAGACAAGGTTTCCCCATGTTTCCCAGACTGATTTCAAACTCCTGGGCTCAAGCTATCTGCCTGCCATAGCCTTCCCAAGTGCTGGGATTACAGGAATTAGCCACCACACCCAGCCACTTTCTTTCTTAAGACTCATCAAGTACACTAGTGAGGGCTTTATTTATAATGAGATGGCTGCCAGCCACACTCTGAACATAGGTTTTCATGGTTATGGGTAGTAGAAGAGAGCTATTTACCCAACTGTTTATAAGTCTGTCCCTGGGTCTAACTGGGACAATTTAGTAACATATCTATTCTTGAACCAGCAAAGTTCACAGGGAAATGCCACGTGCTGATTGGCTTAGGTTTGGATTCCCAAACTAATCTTGTATTAGTTATCTATCGCCACACAACAAATTACCTCAAAACTTAGTGGCTTATGGCTGAGCATGGTGGCTCACGCCCATAATGTCAGCATTTTGAGAGGCCAAGGCAGGTGGATCACTTGAGGTCAGGAGTTCAAGATCAGCCTGACCAACATGATTTAACTATATCTCTACTAAAAATACACAACTTAGCTGGGCATGGTGGTGCACTCCTGTAGTCCCAGCTACTTGGGAGGCTGAGTTGGGAGAACTGCTTGAGCCAGGTAGGTGGAGGTTTTAGTGAGCAGAGATTGCACCACTGAACTCCAGCCCGGGCAATGGAATGAGACTCTATCTCAAAAAATAAAAACAAACAAACAAAAAAAACAAAAAAACTTAGTGGCTTAAAACAACAACAAACATTTATTATCTCTCAAAGTTTCTGTGGTCAGGAACAGATTAGCTGAGCAGTTCAGGATCACTCATGAGGATGTAATAAAGATGTCATCTGAAGGCTTGACTGAGGCTGGAGTATCCACTGTCAAAGTGGCTAACTCTGGCCAGGCACAGTGGCTTATGCCTGTAAGCCTGTAATCTCAGCACATTGGGAGGCTGAGGCGGGCGGATTGCTTGAGTCTAGGCGTCTGAGACCAGCAACATGGCAAAACCCTGTTTCTACAAAAAATGCAAAAACTAGCTAGATGTGGTGATGTGCACCTGTCCCGGCTACTTGGAAGGCTGGGTTGAGAGGATCACCTGAGCCTGGGAGGTGGAAGTTGCAGTGAGTGGAGATCATGCCATTGCACTCCAGCCTGGGTGACAGAACCCAGGTGACCAAACAAACAAAACAACCCAAAGTGGTTCACTCACATGGCTGATGCCCTAGTTCTTCTTCACAGGGTCCTCTCCTCAAGGTTGCTTGGGTGGCCTCACAATATTGTGGCTGCCTTCCCCCAGAGCGAGTGATTCAAGAAAGAGGGTACTGAATGGCAGCTATGTCCTTGGAAGTCACACAGCATCACTTCCACCATATTCTATTTGTTAGGTGTCAGTCACAGTAAAGAAAGGGAACCTCTCTTTCCCAATAGTTTCAACTAAAGTTCCAGAATTGATTTCCATTAGCCTTGCCAGGTTCATCATCACTCTGGCCAAGCCTGGGTCTTGGCTAGTCTCTGGAGCTCAGAGGTGGGCTCAGTCCCATCTGAAACACATTGACAGAAAGTGGAAGAGAGATAGTTCCTCAAAGGGAAATCAGGTGGTGTTACCAGAAGAGAGAATAGATACTAGATGAGCAAAAATAAAAGATGTCCTCTATAATGCCTCAATGTGACTGGAAATCTTTACAGTAATTGTGCATTACTTCATGAAAAAATTTAAGAATACAAAAAATTAAAGATATTAATAGTGATTACCTCTGCATGGCATTTTCCTTTTAGTTTGCTATTTATTCCAAATTTCCGTTCATGAGTATGTATTACTTTTATAATCAGAAAATAAAAATAACTATTATTTTCTAAAAGGTAAAATTCACCACCATGAAAGTGGAAACAGGATACAGTACTTCTGGCCAGGTGTGGTGGCTCATGTCTGTAATCCTAACACTTTGGGAGGCCAAGGCAGGCAGATCACCTGAGGTCAGGAGCTCGAGACCACCCTGGCCAACATGATGAAACACTGTCTCTACTAAAAATACAAAAATTAGACCGGGCATGGTGGCTCACGCCTGTAATCCCAGCACTTTGTGAGGCCAAGGCGGGCAGACCATGAGGTGAGGAGATCGAGACCATCCTGGCTAACATGGTGAAACCATGTCTCTACCAAAAATACAAAAACTCAGCCAGGCATGGTGGCACGCACCTGTGGTCCCAGCTACTCGGGAGGCTGAGGCAGGAGAATTGCTTGAACCCGGGAAGCAGAAGTTGCAGTGAGCAGAGATCACGCCACTGCTCTCCAGCCTGGTTGACAGAGCAAGACTCTGTCTCAAAAACACAAAACAAAATGAAAACAAAAATTGGCTGGGCATGGTAGTGTGCACCTGTAATCCCAGCTACTCAGGAGGCTGAAGCAAGGAGAATCACTTGAACCTGGGAGGCGGAGGTTGCAGTGAGCCAAGATTGCACCACTGCACTCCAGCCTGGGTGACAGTGTGAGACTCTGTCTGAAAAAAAAAAAAAAAAGGGGGATACAGTACTTCTAATCCCAGCATTTTGGGAGGCTGAGGCAGGAGGATCACTTGAGGTCTGGAGTTCCAGGCTGCAATGAGTTTTTTTGTTTTGTTTTGTTTTTTTCTTGAGACAGGGTCTCCCTCTGTCACCAAGGCTAGAGGGCAAAGGCACAATCTTGGTTCACTGCAACCTTTGCCTTCTGGGCTCAAGTGTTCCTCCCATCTCAGCCTCCCGAGTAGCTGGGACTACAGGCATATGCCACCACACCTGGCTAATTTTTTTTGGTATTTTTTGTAGAGATGGGGTTTTGCCGTATTGCCCAGGCTGGTCTCGAACTCCTGAGTTCAAGCGATCCGCCTGCCTTGGTCTCTCAAAGTGCTGGGATTACAGGCGTGAGCCACCATGCCTGGCCTTGAAGTGAGCTTTGATAGAGCCATTGCAATCTAGCATGGGCGATAGAGCAAGATCCTCTCTCTTTAAAAAAAGAAAACAAAATCCATTTAGCCAAAGTCAAAGACTTTTCTTTCCAGGGAAAAGAAAGAAAGCAAGAATATACAATGAGTGGAAAGTGTAAACCATGATGGCTGAAAGTATAAGCATGATGGCTGAAGCAAAATCAGATATACCAATTATTAATATATGAGTTTAATTCTTATATTAAAGGGCAACAACTGTCAGATTTAGCATTTACCAAAAAAAGATACATTACAACTATATGCTGTTTTGACCAGAAAAATGAGTGAAATTGTTGAGAGTAGAAACAGTTCTACTCTCAACAAATAGAAGTCAAAATTTCACAATATTGTCTTTCTGGGAACAAAGCATGTCCCTCCTTTCATTAAAATCCTCTTTTACCTCCACCTGTTGTCTTGTAGCTTTTTCACACAGGTCCACTGCATTTTTTGTTGACTTTATTCTTCCATATTTTATGTTTTTATTGCTCTTATAATCTTTCCTTCCATTATAGTTTTAACTTATCTATATGTTTTATATATATTGTATATATACTGTGTCCTTATATATGGATGTATTTGTATATAGGAAAATTACTGCCACTACTGGAAGAAATATAAATGAGTACAACATACTAAGATAAAATTTCGTCAAAATGATTCTATCTTTCCATATAATTAGATCTATAGGAAGAAACGTAAGAGTATCAATTGTTGAAAATAATTGCTAAGGCTGGGCATGGTGGCGGTGGCTCACGCCTGTAATCGTAGCACTTTGGGAGGCTGAGGCGGGCGGATCACCTGAGGTCAGGAGTTCCAGACAAACCTGGCCAACATGGTGAAACCCCGTCTCTACTAAAAATAAAAATTAGGTGGGGTGGTGGTGCACGCCTGTAATCCCAGCTTCTCAAGAGGTTGAGGCAGGAGAATAACTTGAACCTCAGAGATGGAGGTTGCAGTGAGTCAAGATCGTGCCATTGCTCTCCAGCCTGGGTGACAGAGCAAGGCTCCATCTAACAACAACAACAAAAAAAGACAGAAAGAAAAAAGAAAAGACAATTGCTAAATATACGAGATTCTGTAGCAGGGCACGGTGGCTCACGCCTGTAATCCCAGCACTTTGGCAGGCTGAGGCGGGTAGATCACTTGAGGTCAGAAGTTCAGAACCAGCCTGACCAACATGGCAAAACTCTATCTCTACTAAAAAATACAAAATTAGCCGGGCATAGTGGTGCACACCTGTAATTCCAGCTACTTGGGAGGCCGAGGCAGGAGAATTGCTTGAACCCGGGAGGTAGAGGTTGCTGAGATTGTGCCATTGCACTCCAGGCTGGGCAACAAGAGTGAAACTCTGTCTCAAAAACAAAACAAAACAAAATAAAACAACACTATCATATCTTTACTTGCAGATAATTTTCTGGGAAGAAAAACAAAAACCCAACAATCTATTACATCTTTGACACTGTAAGTCCATGTGGTGAATTAAGATATTTGCAGTTTTTGCTTGCCAGACATTCCTGACCCCATCTTTTGGTAACATCCCCTGATTGTTTTCTTAGGTTATTACCCTTTTTCTAGTTGATGTAGTTTTGGTGAACAATTACATTGACCTGTCCTCTGGCCAAAGGTGGACATGTGACCAAGAGAGCCAATCAGCCTTTCTATCCCTGGAATTTTAATTTTGAGTCATGTGATCTAAGGACCAAAAAATGCTTAGAGCTGTTTCATCCTGCTAGTGATCAGCATCTGCGAGCTGGCCAATGTGTGCCCATCACTGCTGTGCTTTCCTCCTTCTGATCATAGAGCTTCTTGAGAGGCAGATTTCTCTCTCCTTTCTCCAGGGCACCTTGGAATTGTCAACCCCTGTGACAGGCTGCCAGTGGCCAGTTTGGGAGGCTGCCTAAAGTTCCTAAACACACAGAAATCATTCTGTTTTTCTGAGCAACTCTTGAGTTACCCAAAACACTTCGCAGATGCTAGTTACTACCAGATAATTCAAGAGCATCATTGTATGGCTCCCATATCATGCTGGGGGGCCGGGAGAGGTTGTCTAAGGCCTATCAGCCTGGGCATATCAGGCAGCTGTTCCACTTTGGGTTCCTACTGCCTTTCTCAAATCTTCCTGTGAAAGTAGGTCCTATGTACTCAGATACCACAGATCTTTAATTTTTGATTCCTACTCTGGGATCCATAGGGTGGAGGTAGTGGTGGGGTGGTGAGGGGACAGGGTGCAGGGTACTTTCTACATAATAAGATTCCTATGCTTTCTACTTTGGGCTTTCTCTCTTTTTCCTTTCTCCTCTCCAGGGAAACTGGCTGGTCTAAGGGATGCAGAAGCTCTATTCATCAAGTTGCTCCCAAATCTACTGCTGTGTCTATGCATATTAGCTCTTTCTATTTCCCTGCAGGGGCTAGACTTTTAAACAAAAGGCTCCTGTTTCTCTCTTCTGTGCCCTCTCACTTAAAACAAGTAAACATAGAACCACAACAGCTGCTGCCTCAATGCGGGGGAGGGGTTGCAGAGTAACTTCAGTTCACATATTAAAACAGTTATGTTAGTTGGGCATGGTGGTACACGCCTGTGGTCCCAGCTCCTCAGGAGGCTGAAGTGGGAGGATCACCTGAGCCCAGGGAGGTTGAGGCTACAGCGGGCTGTGATTGTGCCACTGTGCTCCAGCCTGGGCAACAGAGTGAGACCCTGTCTCAAAAACAAACAAACATACAAACTGATATCTTACCACATAAACAAACTGTATAAACATCTTCATACATAATCTCTTTGAAGATGGGAGAAAACATTTATAAAACCAGTTGGAATTGAACATTTTAAAGGCTCCTAATATGTTTGCCTAAACATTTTCTAATGTAACTTTAGTGTCTTCAATTCTAAACTTAATATGCTTTTCTTATTAGGCTAGCTCACCCTTCTGTGGATTTTATGAGACAAAATTTTTAAAGTGTATTTTAATTAATTAGAGAGAGCATTTTGCTCTGTCACCCTGGCTGAAGTGCTGTTGGGCAATCATCACTCACAAGTGCAGTCTTGACCTCCCGGGCTTAAGCGATCCTCTCACCTCAGCCTCCCAAGTAGCTGGGATCAAAAGCATGCACTACCACAACTGGCTACTTTTTTAAAGTTTTTAAAAAATTTTGTAGAGACAGGGTCTCACTATGTTGCCCAGGCTGGTCTTCAACTCCTGGGTTCAAGTGATCAGGAGCCACCACCCAGCCTTTTTTTTAAGAGACAGAGTCTCTGTTGCCCAGTTGCCCAGGCTAGCTAGCTCACTGCTGCCCTGAACTTCTGGGCTCAAGTGATCCTCTCTCATTGGCCTCCCAAAGTGCTGGGATTACAGGCATGAGCCACTGCACCTGGCTACAAAAATATTTTAATACCATTTTACACCCATTAGAATGACTATTGTTTTATTTATTTTATTTTAATTTATTTTTATTTATTTATTTTTGAGACAGAGTCTTGCTCTGTTGTCCAGGCTGGAGTGCAGTGGCCTGATCTCAGCCTACTGCAACCTCTGCCTCCTGGGTTCCAGCAATTCCCCTGCCTCAGCCTCCTGAGTAGCTGGGATTACAGGCATGCACCAACATGCCTGGCTAATTTTTTAATTTTTAGTAGAGACAGGGTTTCACCATGTTGGGCAGGCTGGTTTTGAACTCCTGACCTCAAGTGATCCACCTGCCTCAGCCTCCCAAAGTGCTGGGATTACAGGCATGAGCCATGGACCCAACCTTTTTTTTTTTTTTTTTTTTATACGGAGTCTCACTCTATTGCCAGGCTGGTATGATCTTGGCTCACTGTAACCTCCACCTCCAGGGATCAAGAGATTCTCCTGTCTCAGCCTCCCAACAGCTGGGATTACAGGCGCTTGCCACCACACTCAGCTAATTTTTGTATTTTTAGTAGAGACAAGGTTTCACCACGTTGGCCAGGCAGGTCTCGAACTTCTGACCTCAAGTGATCCACCTGCCCTGGCCTCCCAAAGTGATGGGATTACAGAGCGAGCCATCATTCCCAGCCAGAATGACTATTATTTTAAAAAAGGAAAATAACAAGTGTTGGTGATAATGCTGAGAAACTGGAACCCTTGTACATTGCTAGGGG
This sequence comes from Rhinopithecus bieti, assembly GCF_001698545.2. Lineage (NCBI taxonomy): Eukaryota > Metazoa > Chordata > Mammalia > Primates > Cercopithecidae > Rhinopithecus > Rhinopithecus bieti. The sequence goes on from NW_016805006.1 coordinate 1,453,315, forward strand.
GAATATAAAATGGTGCACATGCTGTGGAAAACAGTTGCCAGTTCCTCAAAAAATTAAAACATAGAATTACCATATGGTCCAGCAATTCTACTCCTGGATATATTCCCCAAACAATTAAAAACAGCGACACAAACGAGTACTGTACACTGATGTTCACTGCAGCATTATTCACATTTGCCAAAAGGCAAAAATAACCCAAATGTCCATTGACCAATGAATGAATGAATAAATGAAATGTGGTATGTACATACAATGGAATATTAAGCCTTAAAAAGGAATGCAATTCTGATACATGTTACAGCATGGATGAACTTGAAACATTATGCTAAGTGAAATAAGCCAGACACAAAAGGACAAATATTGTATAATTCCACTACAATAGATATCTAAAATAGGCAAATTCAGAGACAGACAGTCAAAAGGTGGCTGCCAGGGCCTGACTGTGGGGACAGGAGAATAAGGCTTTTTGTTTGGGATGATGAAAATTTTCTGGAAATAGATAGCGGTGATGGTTGCACAACATTGTAAATATACTTAATGGCAATGAATTGTACATTTAAAAATGGTTAAAATGGGTTGGATGTGGTGGCTCATACCTATAATTTCAGCACTTTGGGAGGCCGAGGTGGGTGGATCACTTGAGGCCAGGAGTGGATCACTTTGAGACCAACCTGGCCAACATGACGAAACCCCATCTCTACTAAAACTACAAAAATTATCCAGGTGCAGTGGCGCACACCTGTAGACCTAGCTACTCAGGAGGCTGAGGCACAAGAATTGCTTGAGCCTGGAAGGCAGAGGTTGCAGTGAGCCATGATTGTACCACTGCATTCTAGCCTGGGTGACAGAGCAAGACTATCTCAAAAAAAAAAAAAAAATTAAAATGGTACATTTTATGTTATAGCACAATTTTTTTTAAAAAAGGAAGAACGTTTTCTTTTTTTCTTTCTTTCTTTCTTTTTTTTTTTTTTAGAGATGGGGTCTTGCTATGTTACTCAGGCCAGAGTACAGTGGCTATTCACAGGTGTGATCACAACTCACTGGAGCCTCAAACTCCTGGGCTCAAGTGATCCTCCTGCCTCAGCTTCCTGAGTGGCCGGGATTATTGTTGTGCACCACCACACCCAGCATGAAAAAATATTTTAAAGTGTATGTTTTTGCTACTTTGGGTTTTAAAGAAAGTAAATGTTTTGCAATGCAGCAAACACCTACATAAACACCTATGTACAAAATGTGCTTTTCCCCCCTAGAGAAAAATAGGAAGGATCTTTCCTTTTCATCCAGTTATTAAATACTCATCCTATATCTGCACTATGTTTGGTACCTGAAATATATATTTATGTTTCTGTCCTCAAGATGCTTATGAGGGTCAGGCACGGTGGCTCACGCCTGTAATCCCAGAACTTTGGGAGGCCAAGGCAGGCAGATCACTGAGATCAGGAGTTCAAGACCAGCCTAGCAAACATGGAGAAACCCCATCTCCACTAAAAATACAAAAATTTGCTGGGCGTGGTGGCACACGCCTGCAATCCCAGCTACTCAGAAGGCTGAGGCAGGAAAATTGCTTGAACCTGGGAGGCGGAGATTGCAGTGAGCCAAGATTGTGCCACTGCACTCCATCCTGGGGGACAGAGCCAGGCTCCATCTCAAAAAAAAAAAAAAAAAAAAATTAAGGACCAGTTTGGGAGGTAAGGCACCCATATACAGCAGTCCCTCCTTTTCTGTGGTGGATACATTCCAAGACTCCCAGTGGATGCCTGAAACCTCAGACAGCATTAAACCCTATATATAGCATATTTGTAAATATACAGTAATGGGTGTATACAGTGTAGATATACTGTACAAAAAGATGATTCATGTCCTGGGCAGGACAGAGCAGAATGGAGTGGGACCATGTGAGATTTTTTTCACACTACTCAGAATGATGGGCAATTTAAAACTTATGAATTTATTTCTGGAATTTTCCATTTAATACTTTTGGACCCCAGTTGACTGTGAGTAACTGAAACTGCAGAAAGTGAAATAGCAGATAAGGGGCGACTACTGTATATTACACTATAATATAAATTATAACAAATCATTCTAAGAGATCTTAGGGGGCAGATTATAATGTGATCTCTTTTTCTTTTCTCTTGAATTACACATTTGTCTTAGTCCATTTCTGTTGCTACAACTGAATATCTGAGATGGGGTAATTTATAAGAAAAATAAATTTACTTCATACAGCTCTGGAGGCTGGGAAGTCTAAGGTTGAAGGCTACATCTGGCGAGGGTCTTCTTGCTGGTGGGGGCTCTCTGCAGAGTCCTGAGGCAGCACAGGGCATCACATGGCTAGGGAGCTCAGGAGAGAGAGTCAAGCTGGCTTTTTTTTTTTTTTTTTTT
>NW_016805006.1:1457376-1460785 GCF_001698545.2 Rhinopithecus bieti
TTTTAACTAAAATGTTTGGTGGGAGGTTGGAGGTATATGGGATCACTTAGGATAATGGTATTTCTACCAGATGGCTCAAGAGTTATCATTATTATATGACTATGTTATATTGCCTATAGTTTTCCCTGTTCCTATTTTTTCTTTTCTTTTCTTTTTTTTTTTGTAAGACAGGGTCTCACTCTGCTACTCAGGCTGGAGTACAGTGGCACAATTATGGCTCAGTGGAGCCTTGAACTCCTGGGCCAAGCAATCCTCCTGCCTCAGCCTTCCAAGTAGCTGAGACTACAGGTGCACACTACCATGCCTGTCTAATTTTATTTTTCTTTTGTAGAGATAGGGTATCACTATGTCGGCCAGGCTCATTTTGAACTCCTTTTACATTTTTTTCCTGATCCATGATCTTTGCTATTTTCTATCTCATTAAAGAAGTCGGCCGGGCGCAGTGGCTCAAGCCTGTAATCCCAGCACTTTGGGAGGCCGAGACGGGTGGATCATGAGGTCAGGAGATTGAGACCATCCTGGCTAACATGGTGAAACCCCGTCTCTACTAAAAACTACAAAAAACTAGCTGGGCGAGGTGGCGGGTGCCTGTAGTCCCAGCTACTTGGGAGGCTGAGGCAGGAGAATGGCATAAATCCAGGAGGTGGAGCTTGCAGTGAGCTGAGATCCGGCCACGGCACTCCAACCTGGGCGACAGAGCGAGACTCCATCTCAAAAAAAAAAAAAAAAAAGTCATATCACCATCACAAATAAAGAACTACAATTTTTTGTTGTTGTTGTTTTGGAGACAAGGACTCACTGTGTCACCCAGGCTGGAGTGCAGTGGCGTGGTTTTGGCTCATGGCAATCTCTGCCTCCCAGTTTCAAGGGATTCTCCCCTCAGCCTCCTGAATGGCTGGGACCACAGGTGCATGCCACCATGCCTGGATAATTTTAAAAAATTTTCATAGAAACAGGGTTTCAACATGTTGCCCAGGCTGGTCTCAAACTCCTGAGCTCAAGCAATCCAGCCACCTCAGCCTCCCAAAGTGTTGAGATTACAGGTGTGGGCTGCCACAGCCAGTCAAGAACCACAACTTTTATTCACAAACTTCTATGTATTTTATACATTCTGATAATTAGAAAAGATTCCAGAAAATTTTACTAGGTGCAATGTCAAGGTGAAAATGAACCCACGTTAAAAAAAGAAAGAAAGAAAATGAACGCACTTAGAATTGCCCAAGTAAATCTGTTCCAGTATTATTTTCCTATGAGTTTCATTGCAACTAAAAATACTTGAGCATTGACCTATATTGGAACTGTTACCGCATTATTACAACCCAAATCAAGTCATTATCTCCCCCTCCGTGTTCCCATAAAATTTTGTGCAAACCTTACCACAGACTTTTCACAATGAATTATCATCGGTTACATGTCTGTCTTTCCACATATATGATCCTTAAGCCTTTATTCTACACATTAAACCAGCCTTTGCAGCACACATCCAGAACTACTCAGTCCTTCTATGCTGGGTTTCTACTTCAGATTGTCAAGTAGGCAGATTGTATGTGCACAATCTGACCTCTCAGGCTCAAGCAATCCTCCTGGCTTCAGCCTCAGGTGGGCTTCTTCAAAATAAGGACTGGCCTAATCAGAGGTTATACCGTGTTTTGCTTCTTAGAGCCAAATAGGGATGATGTTTTTCGGGTTTTTTTGTTTTTTTGGAGATGGAGTCTTGTTCTGCCGCCTAGGCTGGAGTGCAATGACACAATCTCAGTTCACTGCAACCTCCGACTCCTGAGTTCAAGCGATTCTCCTGTCTCAGCCTCCCAAGTAGCTGGGATTACAGGGGTGCACGACCATACCCAGTTAATTTTTGTATTTTTAGTAGAGCCAGGGTTTCGCCATGTTGGCCAGGCTGGCCTCAAACTTCTGGCCCCAAGTGATCCAACCTCCTTGGACTCCCAAAGTGCTGGGATTACAGGCGTGAGTCACAGTGCCCGGCCTGTTTTGTTTTTTTTTTTTTTTTTCTGAGGCAGGTCTTGTTCCATCACCCAGGCTGCAGTGCAGTGGTGCAATCACAGCTCGCTATAGCCTTGAACTGCCAGGCTCAGGTGATCCTCCCATCTCAGTCTCCTAAGTAGCTGAGACTACAGGTACGCCACCATGCCCAGTAAATTTTTGTATTTTTTTGTAGAGATGGGGGGTTTCACCATTTTGCCCAGGCTGGTCTCGAACTCTGGAGCTCAAGCAATAACACTTTCCTCTGCCTCCCAAAGTGGTGCAATTACAGGTGTGTGCCACGGCGGCCGGCAGGGATAGGATTTTTTTGAGACAGATTCACTCTCTGTTGTCCAGGCTGGAAAGAAATGGTGTGAACACTGCAGCTCTGATCTCCCGGGCTCAAGCAATCCTCCTGCATCAGCCTCGGCAAACTAGCTGGATGCGCCCCACCATACTTGCGTAATGTTTTTAAAAAATTTTTGTAGAGATTGTGTCTTGCCATGTTGCCCAGGCTGGTCTCCAACCCTTTGGCTCAAGTGATCCTCCTGCCTCAGCCTCCCAAAATGCTGGGATTACAGGTGTGAGCCACCACACCCAGCAGGGAGATGTTTATGTTAGTGGCAACAGTAAAGATCAAGAACAAGGGAACAGCCTAGCAGGTAGCAATTTGGATTAATTTTGGCCATAGGATCTATGTCTAACAAGCAGGGTGAGTTTAAAAGGGCCAAGACAAGATGGATGGTAACTATGAACATGTTCAGAAAACTCTTTAGTTTTCTGCAAATACGGGTGATGAGGGATGATGATAATTAGGCTGGATTTAGGCCAGGTGTGGTGTTTCACACCTGTCATCCCAAGACTTTGGGAGGCTGGCGGATTGAGACTAGGAGTTTGAAATCAATCTGGGAAACACGGCAAAACCTTGTGCCTACAAATATATATATTTAGCTGGGCGAGTGTCGTATGCCTGTAGTCCCAGCTACTCAGGAGGCTGAGGTGGGAGGATCACTTGAGCCCAGGAGATCAAGGCTGCAGTGAGCTGTGATGGGGCCACTACACTCCAGTCTGGGAAACAGAGCAAGACCTTGTTTCAAGACAAGCAAACAAAAAAGAATTAGGCTGGACTTCTTATCTACATTGTTTTCTCAGGTGACCAGAACTTGTTGACAAAGACTTGCTTTGATTTTTGGTAGTTTCAAGTTACATGGGTCATTACAAAATGACCTAGTCATTTAGCTTATATGATGTGTGGTGCCATGGGTATGCCACAACAAGACCTTATTTATTTGATGGGCAATGAATACGTGCATTTTAGACTTGGAGGGCTCTCCAAAAGACTTCAGATTTAGGACAAAAATCATTGTCTCTATCTTGACACTGTGACTAGGCAGTTCACTTTTTTTTTTTTTTTTTTTTTTTTTTTTTT
>NW_016805006.1:1460932-1467286 GCF_001698545.2 Rhinopithecus bieti
GTTGAGACACTCTCACTCTGTCGCCCAGGCTGGAGTGCAGTGGCACAATCTTGGCTCACTGCAAGCTCCGCCTCCTGGGTTCACGCCATTCTCCTGCCTCAGCCTCCCGAGTAGCTGGGACTACAGGCACCTGCCACCATGCCCAGCTAATTATTTTGTATTTTTAGTAGAGATGGGGGTTTCACTGTGTTAGCCAGGATGTTCTTGATCTCCTGACCTCGTGATCTGCCCACCTAGGCCTCCCAAAGTGCTGGGATTACAGGCATGAGCCACTGTGCCCAGTCCAGTTCACTCTTTAAAGTGTAGCACAGTCAGAGTCTGTAAACTATGAAAGTTCTCTAGTATAGGCTACGAATCCTATCATTTTCTTTTTTTCTTTTTTGAGATGGAGTCTCACTCTGTTACCCAGGCTGGAGTGCAGTGGTGCAATCTCGACTCACTGCAACCTCTGCCTCCCAGGTTCAAGTAATGCTTGTCCCTCAGACTCCCAAGGACCTGGGATTACAGGCATGCGCCACCATGACCAGCTAATTTTTGTACTTTTAGTAGAGACAGGGTCTCACCATGTTGGCCAAGCTGGTCTCGAACTCCTGACCTTGAATGATCCACCCGCCTCAGCCTCCCAAAGTGCTGGGATCACAGGCGTAAGCCACTGCACCCAGCTTGAATTTTCATTTTCATGAATGTATCCACATGTGTAGTGACACGTATCCTTGAAAAGGAATAGGTTCATTATGGAGTCTAAGATAATGAGTTCCTGGGAACTTTAGAGGATTGGGATGGGGTGTTCCAGTTATCTATTTTGGCATAACAGACCACCCACAACATTAGCGATATAAATGAACAACCATTTTATTATGCTTTTGTGAGCAAGGAATTCAGAGTACAGCAGGGATGCTTGTTTCAGCTCCATGATGCTGGGCCCTCATCTAGTAAGACTGAAGGTATAGGGTCTCCCAGTTTCCCCCACTTTCTGTGTCCTGACCAAAAATCAGAGCGCCTGGACAGCTCTGTGACTCTTCAAACTGGGGCCTTGAACATCCCCAGGCCCTGATAAAGGTATTTAGGTTTACTACAAAGAAACCAGCCCCAGCACTGAGTCAAATTCCTTAAACCCTCATGTAAACTCTCTGCTTTGACTCCTTTGCTGCAAACATACCCAGGTAGAACGTTCTTTTTCTCTCGCCCTCTGTCAGGATATGAGGCAGCCCTCTGCATCTTAGTTCCACTAATACATGCTTGGGACTGATCAGCCTGGCATTTTGTGCTTCTTTCTTGTGAATCCCAACCAGCCTCATCTTGAGATGGTTTGGGGCACATCTTGAGATGGTTTGGAGCACAAAGATGGTTTGCCTCCACTTTTGGGGTGACCCAAGCTACAGGTTCAGTGGGATAAAATAAAGGGTGATTCAAATATCTTACAGTTGGAATCGTCTGAAGGTTCTTCACCTAAACATCTGGTAGCTGGGCTGGGATGACTCAAGGGCTGTACTCTGGGGCTGTAGACCAGAGTGCTTACGTGTAGCCTTCCAGGAGGCTTGGGCTTTGTCAGGGTATGTATGAGAAGAAAAACAAACTCAGTTTCTCCTACTATACCCTCATAACATGCCCGTGACACCAGCTGTGTGGACTTTTTCCCTCTACATATCAAGCAATCAATCAATTCTGCAGCAGACACCAGCTGAGTATCCTCTAGTTCAATTCAGACACTATCTACTTGGAGAAAGCATCAGATCCCACAGGTTGAGGGCTGAGTCCCACAAGACTGCCCCCAACTTTTGATGCCAACAAATGCCAATTGCAAGCCCCAGGCTGTTTTACTTGTGCTTCTGACAGACTGGCTACAAATCAGGGTTCTCATGTCGCTCTTCTTGGGTTTGATTAATTTGCTAGGAGGAACACTTACTTACATTTACCAGTTTATTATAAATGAATTTTTTTTTTTAAACTGAGACAGTCTCACTCTTGTTACCCAGGTTGGAGTACAGTGGCACGATCTTGGTTCACTACAACCTCTGCCTCCCTGGTTCAAGCGATTCTCCTATCTCAGCCTCCCAAGTAGCTGGGATTACAGGCGCCTGCCACCATGCCCAGCTAATTTTTGTACTTTTTTTAGTAGAGATTGGGTTTCACCATGTTGGTCAGGCTGGTCTCAAACTCCTGACCTCAAGTGATCCACCCGCCTCGGCCTCCCAAATTGCTAGGAATACAGGCATGAGTCACCGTGCTTGGCCAGGATATTTTAAAGGATACATAGTGTAAAAGAAAATAAAAACAGGACCCTCTAAATTTATTATGCCACGTAAGAAGTTAAGCCCTGGACACCAAGTCAAATAGCATGTTTGCAAGTTCTAGTTCTTACAGATTAACTCGCTTCCTCATTGTTCTTGTTTTATAAATGACTAAGGGAGACCACAGTTCCTCCCCTTCCAATCACTCAACTTTGTTGTAGATTAACTGCCTCCTTTATTGTTGTGTACCTAACTCAGACCAGAGGGCACAAAAGACCCCATGACTGCTACATCTTCAGTGTGTAATGTTAAATATACCTTTCCTGAAAGAAAAAGACCACCTGACTAATCAGATTGTTGTAACTATGCATTAAGCCTTACATACAGCTGGATGCAGTGGTTGGTGCCTATAATCCCAGATACTCAGGAGGCTGAGGCGGGAAGATCCCTTGAGCACAGCAGTTAGAAGCTGCAATGAGCTATGATTGTACCACTAGACTACAGCCTACACAACAAATAAGACCCCAGAGAGAGAGATGTTGAAATTCTGTTAAGCTTCCCCAGTCTCTGTCTATATAAACAATCCAAATTTCACATTCACAGAACACTGACTTCCATCCTTCGGAATCTGTTATTTCCCAGGAGGCTGTCCTCAAACTGTGCTTGAATAAACTCTCTTTAAACCAGACTCTGGCTGGGTAAGGTGGGTCACATCTGTAATCCCAGTGCTTTGGGAGGTCAAAGTGGGAGGATTGCTTGAGAACTCCAGCCTGGACGACACAGCAAGACCCTGTCTCAATAAATAAATAAATAAGCTATAGATTCTCACCCTTTTGACTATTTTAGGTTGACAAAACGAACAGCCAGATTAAGAGATACATAGGGTGAGGAAGCCTGGAAGGGTCCCAAGTGTAAAAACTTCCATCCTCATCAAGTTGGGGTGAACCGCCTTTTAGGCATGTAGATGTATTTTCTTCAACTTCTTGGAAGCCCCCTGCACTCAATCCTTCTGGTTTTTATGGAGGCCTCATTACACAGTCACGACTGATTAAGTCATTGGTCATTGGTGGCCTTCAGTCTCTCTTTCCTCCCTGGAGGTGGAGGGTGGGGCTATGAGTTCCAACCCTCTGAGCACTTGGTTCACGTTTGGTTTATATGTCACCTTTTAACCAATGGCCTCTTTGGCTATTATATCCAAAATTGCTGCTTTCCCTTCAAAGTTAACCTGTATCTGGTGATACCCCTTCACTTATTCCCCACTTCACCCAGTAACAATCTTGTCTGGGCACTTCTTCAGAATATCTGCAAGCTTTAGGGCAGGAGAGTACTCTGATTTGATCTGACTGATGACTTAGAAAGAAAACTGACATGTAGTGTGAGACTGTTTTGGAATTATAGGCTGTAAATCTGGATTATTCTTTAGAATTGCTTCCCTATCATTCTCCCATTTTAAATAAGCATCCCTTGATGTGGAATTTCTTATAGAGCATCATCTTTCCACGCAAGGAAAACAATTTTTACATACTCTCTTCAAATGAAAAATTTATATACTTGGCAAGCAGCAACCCCATCCAGTGGTTATCAAGGGACTTTCCAAAAACCACCTCGTTAATATAAGCTCAGGTGTGGTTGCAAGGGGCTTGTTATAAATAACACAAAACTGTCTTTCATCTTTGTCCCGGGAGCTGTTTCTGAGCTGTTTCAGAAACCAAGGACAACAGGTCAAATATTTTCACAAAAGATACTCGTATTGCTCTAGTCACTGAGGAAATTACAAGGGTTACAGGAGCTATGAGTTAGGAACCATGGGGGAAAACCAAAAAATACATATCATATCATACAGGACATGGTGGCCTCAGAGTAGTTGATTTTCTTATATGGTAGCTTAGGAATCCAAGACTATTTATTATAGATAACAAGGTGACCTCTGAATGTCCTTTTCTTTCTTTTTTTTTGAGATGGAGTCTTGCTCTGTCACCCAGGCTGGAGTGCAGTGGCGCAATCTCGGCTCACTGCAAGCTCCGCCTCCCGGGCTCACACCATTCTCCTGCCTCAGCCTCCTGAGTAGCTAGGACTACAGGTGCCTGTCACCACGACCAGCTAATTTTTTTTTTTGTATTTTTAGTAGAGACGGGGTTTCATGTGTTAGCCAGGATGGTCTCGATCTCCTGAATTCTGGATCCGCCCGCCTCAGCCTCCCAAAGTGCTGGCATTACAGGCATGAGCCACTGTGCCCAGCCAAATGTCCTTTTCTGATCTAGCCTCAGAAGGCATGCAGCATCACTTTCAATGTACTCCCTTGGTTCGAGCAGTCACAATCCACCCAGATTGAAGGGGAAGGTATTTAGATCTCATCTCAGTGAAGGGATCCTTAAGGAAATTTTGACTTAAAAAGTTATCACAATGGGGCCAGGCACAGTGGCTCATGCCTATATAATCCTAGCTCTCTGGGAGGCTGAGCAGGGTGTATCACCTGAAGTCAGGAGTTCGAGACCAGCCTGCTCAACATGGTGAAACGTCATCTCTACTAAAAATACAAAAATTAGCCGAGCTTGGTGGTGCATGCCTGGAATCCCAGCTACTTGGGAGGCTGAAGCACAAGAACAGCTTGAACCTGGAAAGTGGAGGTTGGAATGAGCTGAGATCAGGCCACTGCACTCCACCCTGGGTAACAGAGCGAGACTCTGTCTCAAAAAACAAAAACCAAAACAAAAATCATTGTCACAATGTGCATCACAGTCTCTTAGGATTCTCAGAAATCTATTTGGACAAGACTCATGTCTCAGATATCTCTGTCTGGTGCAAGGCCTCCTGGCAAATTTGAAGGTACCAAAAGTCAAGGGTTAAAGGGGATCTGGTGGACTGTAGGGGTAATTTTGTGATAATATGGTCCTGTGTCTAAAATGGTATAGGTAGCCACAACAGTTTAGGCCTCTTTTGTATTCTACCCTTTTCTCTTTTACCCTTCTGGAGCTGGGAGAGCATGATTCTGGATCTTCTTCTGGTTCTCTGTGCTGGTCATAGATTATTGTCATCTTCTTTCTGACGCACAAATCTGATCTGTTTACTTGCCTGTTTACAATGCCTTAAGGATTGCCTATCAGCTCCGAGATAAAGTCCAAGGCCATTAGCATCACATATATGCCCCTTTATGTTCTGTCTCTGATCACCAGAAACTCAGATTCTATGTTCTAATCCAAAACATGGAAAGCAGCATAGTATAATTACTGAGTCCAAATCACCACTCTGGTAAGCTTCTGGGCTTTCATTAATTTTCTGGGGTGCAAGGGAGGACCTTTCTTCCCTTAGTCCACAACAAAATGGCCTAGTTTCTACTGGTTTCTCTAGTCAGCCAGTTCTGGAGGGCCCAAGCCTGAAAATGGATTCTAATTCTAGAGCCTATGCTTCCTTTTGACCTTTGACCCTTAGTATAGATGCCAGCCTATTGCTCCTGACTCCTCTAACCCTCATGGTGAATCGTTTTTCAGGGATCTTATCCCTTTTTTTTTTTTTTTTTTTTTTTTGAGACGGAGTCTCGCTCTGCCGCCCAGGCTGGAGTGCAGTGGCCGGGTCTCAGCTCACTGCAAGCTCCACCTCCTGGGTTTACGCCTTCTCCTGCCTCAGCCTCCCAAGCAGCTGGGACTACAGGTGCCCGCCACCTCACCCGGCTAGTTTTTTGTATTTTTTAGTAGAGACGGGGTTTCACCATGTTAGCCAGGATGGTCTCGATCTCCTGACCTCGTGATCCGCCCGTCTCGGCCTCCCAAAGTGCTGGGATTACAGGCTTGAGCCACCGCGCCCGGCCCGATCTTATCCTTTTTGAGATAGGGTCTGGCTCTGTCGCCCAGGCTGGAGTGCAGTGGTGCTGTCTTGGCTGACTGCAACCTCCACCTTCCAGGCTCAAGCGATTCTCCCTCCTCAGCCTCCTAAGTAGCTAGGACTATAGCTGCATGCCATCATGCCTGGCTAATATTTGTATTTTTTTTTTTTTTTTAGAGACAAGGTTTCACCATGTTGCCCAGGCTCATCTCAAACTCCTGAGCTCAAGCAATCCGCCCACCTCAGCTTCCCAAAGTGCTGGGATTACAGGCATGAGCCACCGTACCCGGCTCCTTATCCTTAA
>NW_016805006.1:1467544-1490972 GCF_001698545.2 Rhinopithecus bieti
GAGGTTGCAGTGAGCTGAGAAAAAGCCACTGTACTCCTGCCTGATAACACAGTGAGCCTCAGTCTATTAAAAAAAAAAAAAAAAAAAATATATATATATATATAAAACTCTTCTGGAGCTGGGAGAGCATGATTCTGGATGTTCTGGTTCTCTGTGCTGGTCATAGATTATTGCCATCTTCTTTCTGACACACAAATCTGATCTGTTTACATATATATATGTAATATATATGTAAATTATATTACATATAATATATATTTTAGACGGAATCTCCCTCTGGAGTCTCACAGGCTGGATTGCAGTGGCACCATCTTGGCTCACTGCAACCTCTGCTTCCCAGGTTCAAGCCATTCCCCTGTCTCAGCCTCCCAAGTAGCTGGGATTACAGACATGAGCCACTGTGCCTGGCCCAAAAAAAGATATAAATTTTTAATTTTTGTGGGTACATAGTAGATATATACATTTATGGCGTACATGAGATATTTGATACAGGCATGCAATGTGAAACAATCACATCATGGAGAATGGGGTATTCATCTCCTCAAGCATTTATCCTTTGTGTTACAAACAATCCAATTATGATCTTTTGGTTATTTAAAAAAAATGTACAATTGTTATTATTGACCACAGTCACCCTGTTGTGCTATCAAATAGTAGCCTTTATTCATTCTATTTTTTGGTAGCCTTTAACCATCCCCATCTCCCTCTCAACCCCCCACTACCCTTCCCGGCCTCTGGTAGCTATGAACTCTATGACCATGAGTTCAATTGTTTTGATTTTTAGATCTGACAAATAAGTAAGAACATGTAATGTTTGTCCTTCTGTGCCTGGCTTATTTCACTTAACATAATGATTTCCTGTTCCATCCATGTTGATGAAAATGACAGGATCTTTCTTTCTTTTGAGACGGAGTCTTGCTCTGTCACTAGGCTAGGGTGCAGTGGTGCAATCTCAACTCACTGCAACCTCTGAATCCCATGTTCAAGTGATTCTCCTGCCTCAGCCTCCCAAATAGGAGACTAGAGGCGTGCACCACCACGCCCAGCTAATTTTTGTATTTTTAGTAGAGATGGGGTTTCACCATGTTGGCCAGGATGGTCTCAATCTCTTGACCTCGTGATCTGCCTGCCTCGGCCTCCCAAAGTGCTGGGATTACAGGTGTGAGCCACCGCGCCTGGCCTGGATCTTTTTTGTTTTAAGGCTAAATAGTACTCCATTGTGTATATGTACCACATTTTCTTTATCCATTCATCTGCTGATGAATGCTTAGGTTGCTTCTAAATCTTAGCTATTGTGAACCAAGCTGCAACAAACATGGGAGTGCAGGTATCTCTTTGAAATACTGATTCCCATTCTTTGGGGTCTATACCCAGCAATGGGATTGCTGGATCACACAGTAGCTCTAGTTGTAGTTTTTTGAGGAACCTCCAAACCATTCTCCATAGTTGTTGTACTAATTTACATTCCCACCAACAGTGTATGAGGGTTCCCTTTTCTCTATATCCTCGCCAGCGTTTGTTATTGTCTGTCTTTTGGATAGAAGCCATTTTAACTGGAGTGAGATGATATCCCATTGACTACTCCTGCTCTTTTTTTGGTTTCCATTGGCATGGAATATCTTTTTCCAACTCTTTACTTTTAGTTTATGTGCGTCTTTATAGGTGTAGTGTGTTTCTTGTAGGCAACAGATCAATGGGTCTTGTTTTTTCACCCATTCAGCCACTCTACATCTTTTTATTGAAGAGTTTAGTCCATTTACATTTGATATTACTATTGATAAGAACTTATTCCTGTCACTTTGTTTTCTAATTGTTTTGTAGTCTTATTTCCTCCCTGTGTTTTCCTCTAGTGAAAGTGATTTCCTCTGACAATATTATTTAGTTACTTGCTTTTTATTTTTTGTGTATCCATTGCTTGCTTTTTGGTGTGAGGCTACCATGAGGCTTGCAAATACTATCTTATAACCCATTATTATAATCTGATAAAATTTAACACCATTTACATAAACAAACAAGCAAAAAAAAAAAACTAATAAAACTCTGTTTTAACTTCATCCCCTTTTTTTAACTTTTGTTATTTCTATCTTATTATATAGTCTATGTCTTTTAAAGTTGTCACAGTTACTATTTTTGATTGGTCCATCATTTAGTCTTTCTACGCCACAGTTTCTATACCACAGTTATAGTGTTATAATGTTCTGTGTTTTTCTGTTTATGTACTATTACCAGTGATTTTGTACCTTCAGATGATTTGTTGCTCATTAGTATCTTTTTCTTTCTCATTGAAGTACTCCCTTTAGCATTTCTTGAAGGACAAGTCTGATTTGAAATTCCTCAGCTTTTGCCAGGGAAACCTTTATTTATCCACAACCTTTGGGAGTTTGATTATTAAATGCTTTGAGATAGTCTTCTTTGGCTTAAATCTGTTTGGTGTTCTATAACCTTCTTGTACTTGGATATTGGTATCTTTCTCTAAGTTTGGGAAGTTCTCAGTTATTATCCCTTTGAATACACTTTCTACCCAATCTCTTTCTCTACCTCCTCTGTAAGGTCAATAACTCTTAGATTTGCCCTTTTGAGGCTGTTTTCTAGATCCTGTAGGCCTGCTTCATTATTTTTAATTCCTTTTTCTTTTGTCTCCTCTGATCATGTATTTTCAAATAGCCTGTCTTCAAGCTCACTAATTCTTTCTTCTGCTTGAACAGTTCTGCTACTAAAAGACTCGAGGCTGGGTGTGGTGGCTCACACCTATAATCCCAGAACTTTGAGAGGCTGAAGCAGATAGATCACTTGAGCCCAGGAGTTCAAGACCAGCCTGGGAAACATAGCAAAAACTCTATCTCTACAAAAAAATACAAGCCGAGCATGGTGGTACACACCTGTAGTCTCAGCTACTCAGGGAACTGAGGCAGGAAGATTGCTTGAGCCTGTGAGACTGAGGCTGTAGTGAGCTGATATCTTGCCACTGTACTCCAGCCTGGGTAACAGAGTGTGGCCTTGCCTCAAAAAAAAAAAAAAAAAAAAAGATTCAGATGCATTCTTCAGTATGCTAATTACATTTTTCAGCTCCAGAATTTCTGCTTCTTTTTAATTATTTCAATTTATTTGTTAAATTTATCCAATAGAATTCTGAATTCCTCCTTTCTGTTATCTTGAATTTCTTTGAGTTTCTTCAACATGGCTATTTTGAATTCTCTGTCTGAAAGGTCTCATAGTTCTGTTTCTCTAGGACTGGTCTCTGGTGGTTTCTTTCTTTTTTCTTTTTTTGACACAGAGTTTCACTCTCGTTGCCCAGGGTGGAGCACAATGGCATGATCTCGGCTCACCGCAACCTCCACCTCCCAGGTTTACACAATTCTCCTGCCTCAGCTTCCCGAGTAGCTAGGATTACAGGCATGCACCACCACACCCAGCAAATTTTGTATTTTTAGTAGAGACAGGGTTTCTCCATGTTGAGACTGGTCTCAAACTCCTGACCTCGGGTGATCCGCCCACCTCGACCTCCCAAACTGCTGGGATTACAGGTGTGAGCCACCGCACCCGGCCGGTTTCTTTAGTTTATTTGGTGAGGTCATGTTTTCCTGGATGGTGCTGATGCTATAGATGTTCTTCAGTGTCTGGGCATTGAAGAGTTGGATATTATCAGTCTTCACTGTATGGGCTTGTTTGTACTCGTCCTTCTTGGGAAGGCTTTCCAGATATTTCAAAGGACTTCACTACTGTGATCTAAGCTGTATCTGCTTTAGAGGCACCCCAAGCCCAGTAATGCTGTGGTTCTTGCAGACTTGTAGAGGTACCACCTTGGTGTTCTTGGGTAAGATCTAAGGAAAATCCCTGGATTACAGGCAGAAACTCTTGTTCTCTTCCCTTACATTCCTTAAACACACAAAGTCTCTCTCTCTCTGTGCTGAGCTGCCTGGAGCTGTGGGAGGAATTACCCCAAACCCAGTAACACCGTAGTTCTTTGAAGTTCTTACAGACTCTTAGAGGTACCACCTTGATGGTCAAGGACAGCATCTGGGAGAAATTCTCTGGATTACTGGGCAGAGACTCTTGTTCTCTTACCTTACTTTCTCCCAAACAAATGGAATTTCTCTCTCTGTTCTGAGCCACATAAAGTTGGGAGTGGAGTGACAGAAGTACCCCTGTGGCCACCACCACTATGACTGGATTGGGTTAGAGATGAAGCCAGCATAGCATTGGGTCTCACCCAAGACCTGCTGTAACCACTCCCTGGCTACTGCCTATGTTCACTGAAGGCCCTGGGGCTCTACAATTAGCAGGTGGCAAAGCTATCCAGGCATGTGTCCTTCCCTTCAGGGTGGCGAGTTCCCCCAGGCCCTGGGTAGGTCCAGAGGTACACTCCAGGAGTCATGGACTAGAGTAAAAAATCTCAGAAGTCTACATGGTGTTCTATTGTACTGCAGCTGAGCTGGCTCTCAAACCATAAGACACAGTCCTTCCTACTCTTCCCTTTTCTTTCCAAAGGGAGACTAGCCTCACTCTGTAGCCACCACCACCACAGGCCACGGGGAGTACTGCCATGCTACCATCGATGTTTCTTTAAGGCCCAGGGGCTCTCAAGTTAGTGTGTGGTGAATGCTGTCTGGCCAGAGACTCACCCGTCAGGGCAGTGGGCTCTATTCTGGACCAGGGCAGGTCAGAAATGCCATTTAGGAGTCAGTCCTGGAATCAGGAACCAACCCCAAGGGCCCACTTGGTGCTCTACCCCTCTATGGCCATACCCCTCTATGGCCATGCTGGCACCTGAAGCCAACAAGTCTCAGAGGCTCACCCAAGGTCCTCAACGTAGTACCTGGGTATATCTGCTGGTTATTTAGGGCCCAAGGGCTCTTCAGTTAGAAGGTGATGAATACTGCCAGGACTAAGTCCTTCTCAGGGGCCCTTATCCTTTCTGGCAGTTTATCTGCTCTTGGTCAGGACCTCCTAGTCCGTCATACACATCTGAATAACTTTCAATCTGAAAGCAGTGAAGAAGGGATTAAGAGGCCCTTTTATCCAGAGTCCCCTTTGTGACTATATACATTTTTTAATGTCTAACTCAGTGATATATGGTTTGGCTCTGTGTCCCCACCCAAATCTCATCTTGAATTGTACTCTGATCATTCCCACGTGTTGTGGTAGCGACCCAGTGGGAGATCACTGAATCATGGGGGTGGTTTCTCCTATACTGTTTTGTGGTAGTAAGTCTCATGAGATCTGCCAGTTTTATAAGGAGAAACCCCTTTCACTTGTCTCTCTTTGCCTGCTACCATCCATATATGATGTGTACTTCCTCCTCCTTGCCTTCTGCCATGATTGTGAGGCCTCCTCAGCTGTGTGGAACTGTTAGCCCAATAAATCTCTTTCTTTTGTAAAGTGCCCAGTCTCAGGTATGTCTTTATCAGCAGCGTGTAAATGGACTAATATACTCAGCATCTAAGGTCCATATAGCAATCAATATGTGTGTCTGACACACCTTTACCTGTTTACAGGACCTTAGTACAGATCCTGATTTAGCCAAAATGTCCAAGAACATGTGCATTCAATTTCAGGGGATTCATGGATCCCTTCAGGTAGGATTGCTAGATAAAATCAGATGTCCAGTTAAATGTGAATTTCAGATGAACAACAAAGTTTTTTGTTGTTGTTGTTTTTTGAGACAGGGTCTCGTTCTGTCACCCAGGCTGGAGTGTAGTGCCGTGATCATGGCTCACTGCAGCCTCAACATCCTGGGCTCAAGTAATCCTCCTGCCTCAGCCTCCTGAGTAGCTAGGACTACAGGTGCACGCCACCACACGTGGCTATTTTAAATTTTTTGTAGAGATGGGGGTCTTGCTATGTTGCCCAGGCTGGTTACAAATAAGTTTTTAGTATAAGTATGTTCCCTGCAATATTTGCAGAGATAATAGACAATTATTCTTTTATGTGGGGCAGGGATCCTGAGCTTCAAAAGCGCCAGTGTCTACTTAGTGATGAAGAGATTTGCTGAATGAACTAATACACTTGAGTGACTCCAAAGGCATGAGCAAAACTATTGCATGGAACATACTTACATTTCAAAACCATTTGTTGGTTATATGACATTAAGATGTGACTGGGCATTTGTAATTTTTTACTTGCTAAATCTGCCAATCTGATCTTGAGACCATCCACAGCTTTACTAGGTTCATAGATTATAGAACAAGAATTTATATAGACTGAAGAAGATTAAGAGTGTTTCTTTATTTTTTTGTGGAATTATTTAATCACTTAACACTGAAGTAGCAGGTGAAGGGTAAACTGAAAGAACTCTTTCCACTTCTTTTAGCTCTAAATATTCACCAGGACATTATTATTATTGCTGTTTTCAGGACTCACATCGTTATAGAGTGACTATGAGTTTGATAGTGTCACCAACCATTATGGCCAATAATTTCCATGTTAAATTCCTAGAACAGAAAGATGTTGCATCAAATTCTTGAAATCGCA
Source organism: Rhinopithecus bieti (assembly GCF_001698545.2). Lineage (NCBI taxonomy): Eukaryota > Metazoa > Chordata > Mammalia > Primates > Cercopithecidae > Rhinopithecus > Rhinopithecus bieti. The sequence goes on from NW_016805006.1 coordinate 1,474,016, forward strand.
GACTTAGGAAATTAAGTTACATAAACAGCAGATGTTCAGGCTGAGGAAGGAAAGAAGCTGATACAAGTACTCCCAATTATTCAACAATCCCTTGAAGCCACCACTGTAACTAAGGGAATTGAAACACCATTAAGTCCTATCACGGCCACCACTTAGCCTTTTTTCTCTTACTATTATTTGTAATTCCATAATCAAGCTAGTTTTCCTACTAAGTTCTAGGGCAGGAGTTTTCTTTTTTCGGAAATTTTATTTGGATAAAGAAATATGGTCAAAAAGTTAAAACGGTGCAAATGGTTATACAAAGAAAAACAAGTCTCTCTTCTATCGTTACCCCTAGTTCCTGGACCGCGGGTTCTTAACTTGGGTTAGGAACTGCAGTCTAAGGATTTCTAAAGTAATGTGAATTTTCTCAGTGCATAATTTTCAATGTACAGATAATTTTGCTCGTTTGTGGGGAGAGGATCCAAACTTTTACCTGAGCCTTAAAAGGGTCCGTGATGCAGAGAACCTGCTGAAGTAACCGATGCGCCCGAGTGACTCGGAATGGGGAGTGCAGATATCCTGTAATAATTTGTCCCCGTGTGAAAAGTCTACCCCTATCCACACCACTCCACTTCACTCCGAGGCCGCTTGGAAAGGACGCCCCCCGTGGGAGGAATCCAGCTCTTCCTAAGTTTTCCGCCTGCCGCATTCCTCCCCTCCGGCGCGTCGGCGTGCTCTTACGTCATGACGCCGCACACGCAGCCCCGCCCCTGCAGAGATCGGCGCTGGGACGGAACCCGGGTTCCTCTCAAACCCGGAATGTGAGGCTTTGGCCTGGGTGGCCCCTGTTTTGTGCCCCACTTTTTACTCGGGCCTGCGTCCGCTGCCGCCGTCCCTCACTTTGCCCTCGGAGAAGGCAGGGCGGCCGTGCCTCCTGCCGTGCGCCCGCGTGGGTGCCACCGCCCCTCCGAATCCTCCGGGGCCGCAGAGGGGTTCGCTACGGAGGGAGGTGCGGGCCTTCGGGAGGAGGAGGCGGAGGAGGCGGAGGAGGAGGGAAGGAAGATGGCGGCCGTGGAACTAGAGTGGATCCCGGAGACTCTCTATAACACCGCCATCTCCGCTGTCGTGGACAACTACATCCGCTCCCGCCGAGACATCCGCTCCTTGCCCGAGAACATCCAGTTTGATGTTTACTACAAGGTATGCGCCGTGGGCCTGCTCTCTGCTCTCCTCCAGCAACCCCGGGGCCGCACCCCCTTCCACGTCTGCGAACCCCCGCAGTTAACCCCTCACCCCTCGCAGCACGCTTGCCTCCCGAAACGTCTGGTGTGGTGTCCGCGTTGCCAATGGAGAAGCACCCTATCTCCCCATGCCGTCTCTTAAGCTTTGGGGCATTGAAATCTTCCTAAGGAGTCTTGTCCCCTTTTGGTGTTCCCTTCTACACAGTGGCCCTCTTGGGTAGGCCTTTTGCGTGGACTTCCTCTGTCGCGCCCCTGTCCCACCTAGTCCTTTCCTTCTAGCCAGTATCTTCAGGATAATTTTCCACCCTCTCCTTCCAGTTAAGTGTCAGCATCAGCTGGACTTTTTTCCGTGCTCCTCCCCCGACCCCTTCCTACTTTCTCATCTCGCCGCGTTCCTTACCCGAGTGTTTTGGTGTTTCTGCTTTGTGTTCCTTCGTTTCTCCTTTCCCAATTGGGAAGGAGTTAGGGATTTTTGGAAATGATCTCTGTGTTTTATTTGCATATTCTTTAAAGCTTTGCTTTTTTGTGGGAGAAGAGGGGCTCTGTACTTGAAGTTGAATTAGGGATTTTGTGAAAATGGGAGTGCTGATCAACTGTTTGAAAAGGACAGGGAGAGATCTTTACTGAAAGAGAAAAATGCTTTAGATGGTGTTCCTGTATTTGAAAGTTGCAATCTTGCAGCATTCTTAAATCGCTCCACCTCAAAAATCTGAACAGAAAGTCTCGCAAACCACTCTCCAAGGAGTTTCAAGGGTAAGTGTCCTTAGTTGTGGACTATTTTTGCTGTGTTTTGAGAGTGTAGAGAACTTTATGCACTCAGAGCCTGCCTTTTTCTCTCCCCCACATTTGAATGTGAACACTGGATTTATTATTCAGCCCTCCTTGTCTTGAATCTGCGTCGATAACTCCTAGGTAGAATGTAATTTGTTTTTTAGACCTTAAATACTTCCTCTTGATCTGTAAGTTGGCTGGAACAGTGTAAACTGACATTTTAACAAATGTGTATGTTCTTATGTATGTACGGTGTTTTATGGCAATTGTTTTATGGGGAAGATTGTCTGCTTTCTCCAACCCTAGAATTTTTTTTTTTTTCCAGAATTAGCAGTTCTACTAAATCCAGCTGCTTTGCACCAGTTCTAACAATTAAAGTGGGGTTTCCCCCCTGAATATTTGGAGAAGATTCATTTAGGTCATGCATATTATTATTTTGGATTTAGAGAAAAAGCTCCCTTTATTCCTAATCCCTTTGATACATTGATTTACTTTTGTGTATATCTAAGGAAGTTTTGTTCATTTAAGATACATTCCTCCCCAGGAAGGACCAATTAGATGTATCTTTCTCAGCCTGGGAAACTGCAGCTTTGTGTGTGCTCTGTCCATTTTATTAAATTATATGTAATCTTGTACCGCATATGTAATCTCGCAGAGGAAATCATTAGGAATGTAATCAAAGTATATTTACTAGTTGAATTCGCTCAGAATACTTGAATATTTTCTAGTAACTTTCACTTCTAATTGAAGCTTTTCATTTGAAGATTATTAGTATGAACAGATGGTGGTTTTGTCAGAATTTCTGTTTCACATAGTTCACAGTTTTAATCTTGCTCCTTTTTGGTACACTTTTACTTCTTATTGAGAGTATGGCATTGTACTAAGATGAGGGAAGTGTTAAATATGTGCCTGTAACTGTGTTAAGTAGTTTTATGTGTTACCTTGTTTAATCTTCAGAATTAAACTGTGAAGTAGAGTACAGTATAACCCTGCTTTATTGGTGAGAAAGTTAAGTAATTAAAGTCTCCAACCTCATGTTTAGTTTCTGAGTTCTTTGCTTTTTGACTTAGCTATCTATCTTAAGATAGTGGATTATTTTAATGAAAGGTATTATAACACTAATTTTTTTATTAGCCTCTATAGAAGTAGAATGAAAGTCAGTCCCAGGACTCTATTCTAGTCTTCAGTGGAGATAAAAGAATAAATTATTCTTTTTATTAAAATAAAAAAATTGATGGGGTCTTGCTATTTTGCCCAGTCTGGTCTTGAACTTCTGGGCTCAAGCTATGCTCCTGCCTCAGTCTACTGATTAGCTAAGACTACAGGCATATGCCACTGCACCTGGCTTTTCTTCCTTTTGAACACTGTATTAGCATATACATGTAAGAAACTTTTTTTGTGGAGACAGGATCTTACTCTGTTGCCCAGGCTGGAGTGCAGTGGTGATCATAGCTCACTGCAGCCTTGAACCCCTGGGCTTAAGCGGTCTTTCCATCTCAGCCTCCTGAGTAGCTGGGACTACAGGTGCATGCCACCCATGCCTAGCTAATTTTTTGTATAGATGAGGTCTTGATATATTGCCCAGGCTGGAGAAACTTTTTAAAGCAATATAATTGCACACATAAATATAAGATACTCATCCCCTGCCCAACTTGTGAAAATTTTAGGAAGCTTACTGTTTACGATTTCCAGTTTTCTGCACTTTAAAGCCAAGGAGAATTTCATAATTACATCTCTCTTGCAGTCCAAATTTCCATCAGTAGGCATAGTCATAGACAAAATGGTAGTATTTGTGGAATCGTAAATTTCCCTATTCTGCTTGTTTGGTGTAGTACAGTATGACTGTGTTAATTTTTGTAATAGCTTCAGATAAAGGCACAATCATAAAACATTAGGAGATGGGGTTATGAAATGAGTGGAAGGTAAAGAAGTAGGAATATTGACTGCTCCATAAGCAGGGAAGGGAGAGAATAGAAAGGGTAAAATATGAATTTTTTTTTTTTAAAGAATGGAAGACATTAGAATATATTTGTTGGCTGAATGGCAGAAACCAAGAGAGTGAGGTTAAATATCCAAGTGAGGTGGGAAATAAGTTTTGGAACAAGGTCCCTGAGCAGGAACATGAGTTGATGATTCTTGCCTGTTTTTGGTCTTTCCTCCTTCACTGTGCATAAATTAAGGTATTATCCTTATATTGGAGTTGGGGAGAGAAATCTTCTAAGATCAGAACGAAAGAATTAAAGATATAAAGGCGCAGGGCTCACACCCACAATTCCAACACTTTGGGAAGCTGAAGCAGGAGGATCGCTTGAGCGCAGGAGTTCGAGACCAGCCTAGGCAACATAAGTGAGACCCTCGTCTCTACAAAAGGTAGAAAAAATTATCCAGGCATGGTGGTGCCTGCCTGTCATCCCAGCTACTCGGGAGGCTGAGGTGGGAGGATTGCTTGAGACCGGGAGGTCAGAGCCTGCAGTGAGCTGTTATTGTGCCACTGCACTCCAGCCTGGGCAACAGAGGGAGATCCTATCTCAAAACAAAACAAGTCATTAATATAGGTAAGTTTGTAAGAACGATTGTCACGAATGAGGAGGTGAGTTCATTTGCTGAGGGTAAGTGATAGGAGTGGTAGCTTTTATGTAGGAAGTCTAAACAGAAGTTGGGAATGTCTAGTGAGGTGTATGAGAAGGAAAGATGACTAAAAATATGTAAAAGAATTGACAGTTCAATAAAAATCAGAACCCTACGAAATACAGTCATGTGTTGCTTAATGACAGGGATATGTTCTGAGAAATGCATTAGGTGATTTCATGCTTGTGGGAACATCAGAGAGTATACTTATATAAGCCTAGATGGTATAGTCTACTACACACCTAGGTTATATGATAGCCTATTGCTTTTAGGCTACAAACTCGTACAGCATGTTACTTTACTGAGTACTGTAGGCAGTTGTAAGACGATAGTAAGTACTTGTGTATCTAAACCAGGGGTGTCCAATCTTTTGGCTTCCCTGGACCGCATTGGAAGAAGATAAATTGTCTTGGGCCACACATAAAATACACTAACGATACCTGATAAGCTGAGGAAAAAAAATCTTATAATGTTTTAAGAAAGTTAACGCATTTCTGTTGGGTTGCATTCAAAGATGTCCTGGGGACCAGGTGCAGTGGCTCATGCCTGTAATCTCAGCTCTTAGGGAGACAGAGATGGGAGGATAGCTTGAACACAGGAGTTCGAGGCCTCCCTGGGTGATAAAGTGAGACTCCATTCTTCACAAAAAGAAAAAAAAAAGTAACTCAAAGCTGACCTGGGCCACATGCGGCCCACTGGCTGTGCATTGGGCAAGCTTCATCTAAACATAGAAAAGGTACAATACAAATACAGTATAAAAGATAAGAAATGGTACACCTGTATAGGGCACTTACCGTGAATGGAACTTTTAGGACTAGAAGTTGCTCTGGTAAGTCAGTGAGTGAGTAGTGAGTGAATGTGAAGGCCTAAGACATCACTGTACACTACTATAGACGTTATAAACAGTGTATACTTAGTCTACTCTAAATTAATGTTAAAAAAATAAAGTAATTGGACTACAGTGTCACTAGGCAATAGGAACTTTTCAGCTCTATTATAATCTTATGGGGCCACCTTTGTGTCTGCAGTTGGTTGTTTACTGAAACTTTATGTGGCATGTGATTGCAATGGCTTGGATTCTGAAGTTTTCTCTCCAAGGGCGTGCAACCATTTTGGTATAAAAGCGGATAAGATGAAGTGAAAGAATTGTAAGTCAGATGGAGTGATATATGCCTGTAGTCCCATCGTAGCTACCCAGGAATCTGAGGCAGGAAGATGATTTGAGTCCAGAAGTTGAAGGTTGTAGTGTGCTAGCTGTGGTTGTGCCTGTGAATACTGCACTCCAGCCTGGGCAGCAAAATCGTCTCTTAAAAGAAAATTCTAGAACTCTATACAGAGTGAAAGGAAATAGAGACGGGGCTAGGTTCTTATTCTAAAAAATGAAGTTTATGGCCAGGCATGGTAGCTCATACCTGTAATCCCAACAGTTTGGGAGGCCGAGCTGGGAGGGTCTCTTGAGTCCAGGAGTTCAAGACTGGCCAGGGCTATGTAGTGAGACTCCATCTCTAAAAAAAAAAAGAATGAAGTTTATGATCTTTTTATTTTAACTACTGAAGGTCTATTTTGTGTTTTTTCCAAATACAAAGTCTGCCATAGAGTTAAGCTTTGTCTGGGTGAAGTGTTTCAGTAGTGTGTTCTATGTATAGTTTTCACTGTCTTAATGTTTTTTTTTTTTTTTTTTTTTGAAACAGTCTTGCTCTGTTGCCTGGGCTGAAGTGCATAGGCACAATCTCAGCTCACTGCAACCTCTGCCTCCCGGTTTCAAGTGATTCTCCCTCCTCAGCCTACCAAGTAGCTGGGATTACAGGTGCCTGCCATCACGCCCAGCTGATTTTTGCATTTTTAGTAGAGATGGGGTTTTACCTTGTTGGCCAGGCTGATCTTAAACTCCTGACCTCAGGTGATCTGCCCACCTTGGCATCCCAAAGTGCTGGGATTACAGGAGTGAGCCACTGCACCCAGCCTCCCTAATGATTTTTTTAAAAAATTAAAGTATTATGCTGAAAAGAAAAAAAGGAAATAAAAATAAATACCATGCTGAAAACCATACTAATTAGGTTTTGATTTAGGATCAGAGTTAATTTTTTACTTTTCTCTATATATTTCAGTTGTACAGCTATATACAGCCTGAACCAACATTCAGTTTTCTGAGAATTTAAAAAAATTCACTGATGGCCAGGCATGGTGGCTCATGTCTGTAATCTCAGCACTTTGGGGGCCATGGTGGGAGGATTTTGCTTGAGTCCAGGAGTTTGAGACCAGCGTGGGCAACATAGTGAGATCCCATCTCTAAAAAAAAAGAAAAAATTAGCCATGTGTGGTGTTGCATGCCTATAGTCGCAGCTACTCAGCAGGCTGAGGCAGGAAGATTGCTTGAGCCCAGGAGGCTGAGGTTGCAGTGAACTGTCATTGCACCACCATACTCCAACCTGGGTGACAGGATGAGACCTTGTCTCAAAAAAAAAAAAAATTAAATTTGGCTACTAAAATTATAAAAGTGTCAGAATAAATTATTGGGTCAATATTTTGCAATGGGAAATGACCAGAATTTCTTCTTTTTTTTTTTTTTTTTTTTTTTGAGACAGAGTCTGGCTCTGTCGCCCAGGCTGGAGTGCAGTGGCCGGATCTCAGCTCACTGCAAGCTCCGCCTCCCGGGTTCACGCCATTCTCCTGCCTCAGCCTCCCAAATAGCTGGGACTACAGGCGCCTGCCACCACGCCCGGCTAATTTTTTGTGTTTTTAGTAGAGACGGGGTTTCACCGTGTTGGCCAGGATGGTCTCGATCTCCTGACCTCATGATCCGCCCGTCTCGGCCTCCCAAAGTGCTGGGATTACAGGCGTGAGCCACCGCACCTGGCCCTCCAGAATTTCTTCTTTAAAGAAATTGTTTTTCTTTTTTAAGACACAAGGCCTCCCTGTGTCTCCCAGGCTGTAGTGCAGTGGCATAATCATAGCTCACTGCAGCCTTTGAACTCCTGGCCCCAAGTGATCCTCCTGCCTCATCCTCCGTGCATGCTGCCACACCTGGTTAATTAAAAAAAAATTTCTCCTTCCTGTAGGAGATAACAACAAAAAAAACCTCAATTTTTTTTTTTTTTTTTTGTAGAGACTGACTGTATCTCACTTTGTTGCCCAAGCTGGTCTTGAACCTTAGCCTCAGGCAGTCTTCCCACCTCAGCCCCGCAAAGTGCTGGGATTACAGGTGTGAGTCACTGTGCCCAGCCTAAAAAAGTATTTTTAAGGTAATGTACAAATTATGAAAATGTCAAACACTATAAAAGTAAGTGACCAGGAGCAGTGGCTCATGCCTGTAATCCCAGCACTTTGGGAGACCAAGGCGGGAGGAGGATTGCTTGATCACAAGAGTTCGAGACCAGCCTTGTCAACATAGGGAGACACTGTCTTTACCAGAAAAAAAAAAAAAAATTATTCAGGCAGGGTGGTACATGCCTGTGGTCCCAGTTGCTTGGGAGTCTGAGGTGGAAGGATCATTTGAAGCTTGGGAAGTCAAGGCCGCTCAATGAGCTGTGATTGTGCCACTGCACACTAGCCTGGGCAACACAGCGAGAACTTCTCTCAAAGGAAAAAAAGTAATGCAAAAATAATTTTAAAATCTATCTTTACCTCTTGTCTTATCTTGCCAACACTGTAATGCCATCTTGGCATGAAGAAGGCATTTCTAAGAATGAAACCAGAACCCAGAAGGAGAAAAAAGAAATTGATGTGTTGGAATGCATTAGAAAGTAGAGCCAGGACCGGTGGCTCACTCCTGTAATCTGAGAACTTTGAGAGGCCAAGGTGGGAGGATGGCTTGAGCCTAAGAGTTTTAGACCTGCCTGGGCAACATAGGGAGACCCCGTCTCTACAAAAAAATTAAAAATTATTCAGGCATGGTGGCACATGCCTGTGGTCCAAGCTGCTCAGTCGGATCGCTTGGGCCTGGGATGTTCGAGGCTGCAGTGAGTGGTTATCATGACACTGCACTCAGCTTCCGGAGTGAGACACTGTCTCTCACACACACACACACACACACACAAAAAGGCTGGGCATGGTAGCTCATGCCTGTAATCCCAGCACTTTGAGAGGCCGAGACAGGCATTGCTTAAGCCTAGGAATTCAAGACTAGCCTGGGTAACATGGCAAAATGGTGTCTCTACCAAAAACAATAAAAAATTAGCCAGGCATGGCGACATACACCTGTAGTGCCAGTTACTTGGGAGAATTGCTTGAGCCCAGGATGCGGAGGTTGCGGTGAGCCAAGATCATGCTGTTGCACTGCAGACAGATTGAGACTGTCTCAAAAAAAAAAAAAAAAAAAAAATTGTAAGCACACTTTAAAAAAACACTATGCAAATGACAGCATTTGACAGATGAAGGGCATGTTTTCTAATACAGAAAGATCTAATACTAATCAGTTTGAAAACGGCAACTAAGGCAACTAATTCATGTCCCAAAAACCAGCTTACAGAAGAGGAAATATGAATGGCCAATGAACATTAAAGGATACTCAACTGAAATACAAATTCAAATGCAAGATGAAGCCAGATGCAAGGTAATCATGATGATGATGAAAGAAAATCTGGAGGAATTAAACTTGTTACCTAGCTATAACAATTAAGGTAATATGGTATTGGCACATGGATTGACAAATAGACCAATGGACCAAAATGAACAGTCCAGAAACAGACTGGCACATATACTATAACCCGTATTATGATAAAAGGGACATGGCACGATGATAGGGAAAGGAAAGTCAAATCAATGGTATTGGTTAATTAATTTCTGTATCAGGGAAGAAAATATCTTGACTTTACCTCACACCACACACAAAAGTCATTTCCAGATAAATTGCTGATCTAAATGTGAAAAAATGTTTTAGAAAAAAAGTTTCGGCCGGGCGTGGTGGCTCAAGCCTGTAATCCCAGCACTTTGGGAGGCCGAGACGGGTGGATCGCGAGGTCAGGAGATCGAGACCATCCTGGCTAACACGGTGAAACCCCGTCTCTACTAAAAAATACAAAAAACTAGCCGGGCGAGGTGGCGGGCGCCTGTAGTCCCAGCTACTCGGGAGGCTGAGGCAGGAGAATGGCATAAACCCGGGAGGCGGAGCTTGCAGTGAGCTGAGATCCGGCCACTGCACTCCAGCCTGGGCGACAGAGCGAGACTCCGTCTCAAAAAAAAAAAAAAAAAAAAAAAGAAAAAAGTTTCTTTATGTCAGTAAAGATTAATTTGGATCTCAAAGTGGTTAAATATAAAGGAAGTGTGATAAATTGGTGCTATATTAAGATCAAGAACATCTCATCAAAATATATCATTAAGCAAGTGAAGAGTCAAGCCACAGAGTGGGAGAAGATATTTGCAGTACCTGTATCTGACAAAGGACTCCTTGTACACCTAAAGAACTATACACATTAATAGCAGAGAAAAGGCTGGGCGCAGTGGTTCATGTCTGTAATCCCAGCACTTTGAGAGGCTGAGGCAGGTGGATCACCTGAGGTCAGGAGTTCGAGACCAGCCTGGCCAGCATGGTGAAACCCCATCTCCACTAAAAATAAAAAAAATTAGCCAGGCATAGTAATCCCAGCTACTTGGGAGTCTGAGGCAGGAGAATTGCTTGAACCCCGGAGAAGGAGGTTGCAGCGAGCTGAGATCGCGCCATTGCACTCCAGGCTGGGCGACACAGCAAGACTGTGTCTCAAAAAAAAAAAAAAAAAAAAAACGCAGAGAAAAATACTCAGTTTTTTGTTTGTTTGTTTGAAGAGAATTTGAATAGCATCCCAAAAGAAAATATTCAAAAGGCCAAACATTTAGAAAGCAACTCAACCTTATTTTGTCTTCAGAGAAGTACTGTTTTACTGTACACCCATCACAGTGACTCAATGAAAATGTTAGGAAGGATATGGAGAAATAAAAACTCTCATATGTTGTTAATGGGAATGTAAGTTGATATGCCATTTTGAAAAAGTAGCATTATGTACTAAAACTGAACATAAACATACTCTGTAACCCAGTAATGCTACTTCAAGATATATACGCTTATGAATGTTCATAGCACTGCTATTCATAATAGCCCAAAGGTGGAAACTGTCTAAATACCCATCAATAGAAGAATATTAATAAAGAGTGGGATAATCATATAGTTGAATATTACACAATGAAAATGAGCAACAACTACTTGAAATAATATGAATGAATCTTGCAGATGATACTGAGTGAAATAAACCAGTCACAGGAATGTGTACCAGAGGTTCCTAAACTTTTTCCCTTTATAGTTCATGGCAACCCCAGGCCAAAAGAAATACTTGACAGTTCTGTTTATTAAGTAGTTAGATCCAAAAAACTTCATATTATTTATGTCCTAACAACTTAAGATCTATTTTTTAAAATGCACAAAATTGAAGAAAATACTTTCATTGTTAGACAACCACCTTAACTAATGGGATGCTTGTGTGTTGGGCACTGTACAGCATCTCAAACCTTGGAGTCAGATTGGATACCACCACTCTCATCTTTTTTTTGAGACGGAGTCTCACTTTTTTGCCAAGCCTGGAGTGCAGTGGCATGATCTCTGCTCACTTGCGCCTTTGCCTTCTGAGTTCAAGCAGTTCTGCCTCAGCCTCCCCAGTAGCTTGGATTACAGGTGCGTGCCACCACACCTGACTGATTTTTTATATTTTTGGTAGAAACAGGTTTCACTATGTTGGCCAGACTGGTCTCGAACTCCTGACCTCAAGTCATCCGCCTGCCTTGGCCTCCCAAAGTGCTGGGATTACAGGCGTGAGCCACCGCGCCCAGCTTCATCTGATGTTCCATATTGACTTTTGCATATTACTCTTTTTATCACAGCAACCACTGAAAACACAGCTTCATAAAGATGTCATTGAAAGCAATGTAGTGTAGCAATCTAGTATTTGGTATAATGCAATGCAGATGTTGAATGTTGTTTCTCTCAAATTAAGAATATCTTGCAGTGCGTCAGGGTACCTTGTTGCAGTTTGGAAACTGTGGGTGTATAATACATGATCCCATTTATATGAAGTTCAAAACAGGCAAAATTTAGTTGTTGGGAGTAGACACTATCCTTGGGCAGTAGTGATGATACAGGGACAGATATGAGGGGAGGCTTCTGAGATTCTGGTTATACTTTTTTATTATCTGGATGCTGGTTACAAGTGAAAATTTATCCAGCTTCACATTTAAAATATTTGAGTTGTGCACTGTTCTGTATGCATGTTATACTTTGATTTAAAATTTTTAAAATAGGCTGGGTGTGGTGGCTCATGCCCATAATCCCAGCACTTTGGGAGGCTGAGGTGGGTGGATTACTTGAGGTCAGGAATTCGACACCAGCATGGTGAAACCCCGTCTCTACTGAAAATACAAAACTTAGCTGGGCGTGGTGGCGGGTGCCTGTAATCCCAGCTACTCGGGAGGCTAAGGCAGAAGAATCACTTGAACTTGGGAGGTGGCAGTTGCATGAGCTGGGATTGCACAGCTGCACCCCAGCCTGGGCGACAGAGTGAGACCCTGTCTCAAAAGAGAGAAAAAAAAAAGAAGTTTTAAAGTAACATCAGCCTTCACTTATCAGATTGTCATGCTTTAAAATTCAAATCACTCATGCCCTTTAACCAACAATACCATTTAAAGAATTTTTCCTCCAGGAATACTTGTTGAATGTGTGGAAAATCCTATTAAAGGATATTCAGTGTTTGTTCATAAATAGCATTGTTTATGATGGCAAAAATTGAAAACAACCGTATGCTAATCAGAAATGGAATATCACAGTGCATTTGTAAAGAATGAGTATTCTATATATACTAGAGTAGAGATGCCAGAACATAGAGCAAGTAGGGAGAATAAAAAGTTTGTTACAAAGTAGTGTGAATAGAATCATCTTGTGTGTGTGTTTTGTTTTTCTTTTTTTGGTAGAAGTGGGGTCTAGCTGTGTTGCCCAGGCTGGTCTTGAATTCCTGGCATTAGGCGGTCTTCCTGCTGTGGCTTCCTAAAGTGCTGGCATTATAGGTATGAGCCACTTTGCCTAGCCCCCATTGTGGGTTTTTTGTTTGTTTGTTTTGAGACAGGGTCTTGCTCTGTTACCCAGGCTGGAATGCAGTGGTGCAATCACCACTCACTACAACCTCCACCACCTAGGCTCAAGTGATTCTCCCTAGTAGCTGGGACTTACAGGTGTTTACTGCATGCTCAGCTAATTTTTGTATTTTTTTGTAGAGATGAGGTTTTGCCACGTTGTTCAGGCTGGTGTTGAACTCCTGGGTTCAAGTGATCTTCCTGCCACAGCCTTCCAAAGTGTTGGGATTATAGGCGTGAGCCACCATGCCTGACTGTGTTTTGTGTTTGTTTTTTGTTTTTTTTAATATGGGGAAAATATGTATATTCATGTGTTTGCATTGAAAGAAGAATATAGGGGAACACAACAAAATTTTAATGGTGTTTACTCAAGGGGTAGGATCGCAGTTGCTACTTTGTACATATATGCTCTATTTTTTTTTGAGATGGAATTTCACTCTTTTTGCCCAAACTGGAGTGCAGTGGCATCTACAACCTCCGTTTCCCAGGTTCAATCGATTTTTCTGCCTCAGCCTCCTGAATAGCTGGGATTACAGGTGCCCACCACCACGCCTGGCTAATTTTTTGTATTTTTAGTAGAAACGGGGTTTCACCATGTTAGGCTGGTCTCGAACTCCTAACCTCAGGTGATCCACCTGCCTTGGCCTCCCAAAGTGCTGGGATTATGGGTGTGAGCCATCGCGCCTGGCCTCAAAATAAAAATGTAGAAAACAACATTTCTTTTGGTGCATCTATCTTGATACTATATTTCTCTGTGAGAAGCTTCAGCTGTTCCTCCTCCTTCGTGTCCATCTTCTGAACTGCCCTGTTGGCATTGTAGTACAAAACCACAAGTTATCTGTCACAAAAATTGAATCTCGGTAGGTGATCACAAGCATTCTCGGCAACAAAGATGTATTCATAGACCACATAAGCTGTTCCTCTAGTTTCAGGTGTGTTCCCTACTCTGATTTGATGAATAGGTCCATATTTCCCAAATATACATTGATTCAACTGTGATTTTGTATGGCAAATTTCTTACATACAATATCCGATTTACTTCAGGTGGAAGTCGAATGCTCACCCTCTTAGCCGCTTGCGTTGCTGTCTTGGCAGGCTGGTGAGGTTACTGTAGCAAATACTGAAATTCTTCTGGACACCTTCCAAGCTCACTGGGCTTCAGGTGCTGCATAGCGTCAGGACAGGATATCAACACCCAAGCACTGCTGGAAGCTGTTACAGTACCCACAGAATAGCACTGTCTTACGCTAAGACGTGTCCGTGTAGCGTTCCATTTCGAATCGACTCCTGGGGCAAAAAAAAAAAGACTCCTTTTTTTAAGGCGGAGTCTCGCTCTGTCGCCCAGGCTGGAGTGCAGTGGCCGGATCTCAGCTCACTGCAAGCTCCGCCTCCCGGGTTTACGCCATTCTCCTGCCTGAGCCTCCCGAGTAGCTGGGACTACAGGCGCCCGCCACCTCCCGGGAGGCTAGGTTTTTGTATTTTTTTTTTAGTACAGACGGGGTTTCACCGTGTTAGCCAGGATGGCCTCGATCTCCTTCCCTCGTGATCCGCCCGTCTCGGCCTCCCAAAGTGCTGGGATTACAGGCTTGAGCCACAACGCCGGGCCAAAAAAAAAATTTTTTTTTTAAGTGAAGACTTTCAGACTTATTTCTGAAACTATATACTACATATTCAGCATTTCATTCTTTTTTTTCTTTTCTTTTCTTTTTCTTTTTTTTTTTTTTTTGAGATGGCATCTCACTCTGTTGCCCAGGCTAGAGTGTAATGGTTCAGTCTCGGCTCACTGCAACCTCCACCTCCTGGGTTCAGACGATTCTCCTGCCTCAGCCTACTGAGTAGCTGGGACTACAGGCGCGTGCCATCACACCTGACTGTTTTTTGTATTTTTAGTAGAGATGGGAGTTTCACTATGTTGGCCAGGCTAATCTCGAACTCCTGACTTTGTGATCCGCCCGCCTCAGCCTCCCAAAGTGCTGGGATTACAGGCGTGAGCCACCGCACCCGGCACTATTCAACATTCTTGAGGTGCTAACCTGTACACTTAAAATTAGTAAAAAGCCAGCAAAGTCAACTGAAAAAGTATAGCAGTAAGATAATTCGGTAAAGGGGTTGATTACATGTTTATAATTAAAATTCACTTTTCTATGTGCAATATAGGAAGGATTATATCTGACTCAAAATAATAAAACACCTCTTTGGGAGGCCGAGGCAGGCAGATCACGAGGTTGGGACATCAGGACCACCCTGGCTAACACGGTGAAACCCCGTCTCTACTAAAAATACAAAAAGTTAGCTGGGCATGGTGGCAGACGCCTGTAGTCCCAGCTACTTGGGAGGCTGAGGCAGGAGAATGGCTTGAACCCAGGAGGTGGGGCTTGCAGTGGGCCGATATTGGGCCACTGCATTCCAGCCTGGGCGGCAGAGTGAGACTCCATCTTAAAATAATAATAATAATAATAAAACACCTCAAGGAGTAAAAAGACACCCAGAAATCTTCAATAAATGTAGAAGAGACAATATTTTGTTCCTAGATTGGAAGATTTGGGGTTTTAAAGATGTAACTTTTCCCAGAATCTGTGTATTCAGTGTGAACTTAATCAGAATCCCCAGAACAGTTCTTAGAACCAAGTTAAAAAATTTAAAAATGTGTAGTGAGAAAAAATATATCTGTTATATAATAGAGGATTAAAGTTTATTAAGCATGTTCAAAACTCTTGCAAATCAATAAGAAAAGGAGGACTGAAAAGAAGTGTGCCATTATGTTGACAGTGATTTTCCTCTGTAGATGGTAACATTGAGCAATTCTTTATGAAATTCCCTACATTTTCTAATGTTTTTAAAAACTAATGTTTTTAAATACTGAAATCAGAGGAAACAAATGTTTTACAGTTGGTTATCTAGAATACAGAATGAGTTTTCTTGTAGAGACAGAAAGTGTTTTCTTTTTTTTTGAGATGGAGTCAATCTGTCGCCAGGCTGGAATGCAGTGACGCGATCTTGGCTCACCACAACCTCTGACTCCCTAGTTCAAGCATTTCTCCTGCCTCAGCCTCCCTTGTAGCTGGGATTACAGGCATGCACCACCACTCCCAGCTAATTTTTGTATTTTTAGCAGAGACGGGGTTTCACCATGTTTTCCAGATGGTCTCGATCTCCTGACCTCGTGATCCGCCCACTTTGGCCTCCCAAAGTGCTGGGATTACAGGTGTGAGTCACCGTGCCCAGCAGAAAGTGTTTTCTTATAGCCATACTGCCCTCTCCTTCTGCCTCATGGAAACACTTTTGATTTTCACCACATATTGGTAGTGAAGCTTCAAGAACAGAAGCTGAGAAACTTATCCCAAATATAGAGATTGTTGGTATATATTGTGTTATGTATGACTGGTTATCTGTCGCTGGCTAGGCCTTACATCTAACTAGATTTTTGTTTTGAATTTCCATTTGTTCTATGGTAACATCTACCACTAACACAGTCATACGATCTTGAAAATTATGCCATTGACTTAGAAAGTGAGGTATAGAGTTGGAGCATCTCGGTAAATATGCAAGTTCGTTATTTTAACCATTGGGGGAAAAACTCTTGATTTCTTGTTTCATGGATAATTGACCTAGTGACATCATCATCATAAATGGACAGCATATTTAAGTTTTAGTAAAGGGTTGCCCTTTTATTTGAATAGTCTGAAATGACACTTTAATGAAGCAACAACAGATAAAAGACCTTAATTGTAAGGTATAAAGTACAAAGAAAAGGAATATCAATATTCTAATATAATTTTTTTCAGAGTACATTTCAGATGAATTTATTTCCCCACAGAAACAGGATCTCACTTTGTCACCCAGACTCTGGTGTAGTGGAGCAGTTATGGCTCACTGCAACCTCAACCTCCTAGGCTGAGGCAATCCTCCCGCCTCAGCCTCCCAAGTACCTGGGGCACACGCCATCACACTTGGCTAATTTTTAAAATTTTTTGTGGCAATGGGGGTCTCCCTACGTTGTGCATGCTGGCCTCAAACTGCTGGTCTCAAGCAATCCTCCCACTTTGGCCTCCAAGAGTGCTGGGATTACAGGTGTGAGTCACCACGCCCAACTGCAGATGAGTTTTTTACTTTTTTATTTTATTTTTTTATTTTATTTTTTATTTTTTTTTATTTTATTTTTTGAGACGGAGTCTTCCTCTGTCACCCAGGTTGGAGTGCTGTGGCCGGATCTCAACTCACTGCAAGCTCCGCCTCCCGGGTTCACG